>NC_083321.1:95715580-96038762 GCF_963455315.2 Globicephala melas
CAGAGCTGTGGTGGGCCCAGGAAACTGAGGCTCCCTAGTGGTGGAGGCAGGTCCCCCTCAGGTCTTGCTGTGCTTTTGTGTCTCCCCTGACGGCGAAAGCAGTGTCCCCCTGTGGCTACCGACGGATCTGTGTTCAGTGCAGCCATTTGTACTCATTCGCTTTCATGCTTTTGGATGAGGCTGTTCTGATCCAGAAACAAAGGTGTTAACAGTGTCCACGCATTTCAAATATATTCCCTAAGTGTGCATTTTAATTTGTTCTTTCTTCCTAATTTGATCTCCTCATCTCCTTGTTCTTCCCAGATAAAAGTTAGAGCCGCGTGTCCTGGAGGTGACTGCAGGTTGTTGGATTTGAGCATCGGCCTTGTATCACCACGTCCTGGCTCCAGTGTGGACGCAGAGAGAGTGTGTGACAGAGGATCTGCCTGCGAACACCCTGGGGTAGCCACGCCCCAGGGGCCCGGAGCGGGACTGGTTCTTCACAGCCTGGCAGCTGCACTAGTCTGTCAGTGAGGGGACGTCCATTCTCTCACTCTGCTCTCCTCACTATCAGAAATGCATTTTGATTCAGAACAAAAACCAAATGTATAGAGCTTTGGGTGTAGAATATGAAATTTTACTTAGACTTAAGACAAAGAGAAAATCAGATGTATTTATTTGACTTCATTCCGTATTTGAAAGCACATTTTAATTTTTATTTTGCCATGTTTTGTTTTAACTGAGTAGTGAGAGTTTTAGCCCTTTGTACTTAGTACACCCAAGCATCGATTGCTCCCGAAGCAAAGAGTTCAGTATGGGGTGTTAGGAGGTGGGGTAGAGAGGTGAAGAGCAGGACGGGGTAAGCAGGGCAGGGGGAAGCATGTGGCCTCCACCAAACTGTATCCCGTGCCCTCTGCTATCCAGTAGGCTGCTTGTCTGAGGGTCACCTCAAAAGCGTAGTCTGCTGGGACTCCTGAGTGCAGAGGACTTGAGCTCTGTGCTCCCAGGTAGGGCTTCCTCCCACCCGAGGCAAGCACCTCTTCTCTGTAGCTGGGATCCACTCCCAATGAACAGGAATCCTCAATGTACTAAAGAGCAGGCACTTGAAAATGGGTGTATTTTCTTCTATTGTCTCCTTTTCTGTTGAGGGTTGGGATTTGGGAGGGAGAGGAAAGCAAATTTTATTTTCTTGACTATAAGTTTGTTATTCTTGGTATTGTTTCATTTTTATAATTATACATTAGACTTTGGCACTTGTGTAAAATTACCCCTGCAGATGGAGCAGGAAGTAAAAACAAGCAAACGGCGATGCTTCAGGTGGTGGCAGGGGTGGGGGTCGCTGAAGGAAGGTGGGGTGGGAGCGGGTGAGAGTCTGGGAAGGTTGTGTAACTGAATCACTACTGAGTTGAACAATGGCTTTCATTAGCCACGGGTACTGCTGATTATAAGGCCAGTAACATTTTAGTACCTGGAGGTTTGACTCTAATTTTTGCACTGATGGTGCCAAAGGGCTCTTTGAGTTAAAAAGAGAGCCGAGAGTGGAGCGGAGAAAGCTGTGGTGGAGAAGACAGAGCTGCTCCAACCAGCTCCAGAAGCACTTCCTCTGACTTCACTGCTGGAGCCTTTTCCACACTGGTGCATGACTGACCTTAAAAATTGCAGACCAGAACATACACTGGATACTGCAGGCAAGGCATTGGTAACTGCCTGCTCTAGAATGAATAGTAGTACTGGCAGCACCCTCCAGAGGATAAATGTTTCAGAACTGTAACTTGAGAACTCCTTCAGTTCTGGTGGCTTTCTGTGGTTTTCTTTGTGCATCAGGTATGTATGTTTTGGAGTATTTTTGCCAACTAAAACTAAATCGTTTGTCAAATACGAAAATTCTGTTAGTATGCAAGGAGTTCATCCACTGCTCATATCTTTCAGTAGTGCCCTCGGAACTCTGTGGGTAGTTAGGATGTAATTTTACTCTTCCTTGCCATCCCCCCACCCTCTGCCCAAATATATATATATATATGTATAAAATATATATATTGTATATTATATATATATATTATATATATTTTATATATATATATATATATAAATTTCCCCTCATCACAAGTGGTAAGGATTCCCAACTACTTTTATAAACACCACTACAACTTAACAAGCTCATCTACGTCCAGATTCCTGTTTCCGTTTTTCCAAAACTGATCTGTGTTTTTAAGTAGACCAACTTGGATTGTTGGACCTCATCTATAAATTAGAATTTTACTTTGAGTTGTAGCCCAAGTATAAATTAAATCAAAATGGGATTAAAATTTTTTAGAAGCAGAGGCTAATATATAAGTAAAGCTTGGGACTTGAACTTTCTGTATCTCTTAAGAGAAGCAAGGAAAAACCAAATGGTTACATTGTGCTGCTGGAAATAATGTAGTCACTCCCAACTAAAAGAATTGCACCTGTAGTTACTTGACACTAATACCATCTGTGGACAGTTAATCAGGAGAACGGTAAATACAAATAGAACTTTCATCTTAACTTCAGACGCTACAGGGTAATTGCATAATTCTCTAGCGCTCGTTCCTTTAAAGAAGCTTTGTAGGTTAGCAGAGTTTTGGTTTCTCTTCTAGCTCAGCCAGTCCCTTGTCCTTAGCAACTATTTGCTTTTCTTTTTCCTGAAGTTTAACCTCTCCTTGGAACAAAAACAGGGCTAACTGGAAAAATATTTTGACCATAGCTCTAGTACTTCCAAATAAATTCATATCCAGATTGTCAAACAAAGCCCCCAAATGAAGTCTAATTCTGAAAAGATTCCACAATTTTGAGTGTTCTTTTTATCTTACCAACCTAACTTCTTCCCTTCTTCTCATGCTGGCCTCCCACACCCTCTATTTTCTTTTGGCCATTATAATCACATCCATTCGACTTTGATACTCTACCTGCCTTTCAGAATGATGGAATTAGGTATTCACCCTGTCTTTGAGTGAGGCTGGTTACCATCGAAGCCATTTTCTCAAAGTTACGTGACTAGAAGTTGGAATCTACTTCCATACGGAAAGATCCGAGGGTGGTAGACAAAGCAACCGTCCCGGAGCAGGAGAGCTGGGTTTGAGCTCTATTGTAGTGACCTGCCGTGACCCCGTGCTCTCTCATGTGGCCCTAATGGCTCCTTTGCTATTAAGTGGCACATTACATTTGGAGTGTCTCCTTCCTTTTCAGAGAACAGAATTAATCAAGGCAAATCAACAAACCCCCAGAGTGCTGTAATTTAAAGTCATGATCACTGCCCTAGAAACGATATATTTGGCATACTTTAAAATCAGCTAACTCGGACTGCTTGAGTTGTCTTGGCTATTAGGACCTAAACGGTTACTATTGTATTATGCTGCACAGAAGGTATATTTTATAAGCTTTTGGGCTTTCTTTTCCCTAAAACAACTCTAACAGCTGTTAGAAAGGATGAGTCCCTCTAAAGTTTTTTTGTTAAGGTGTTTATGGAAGCGGGTGGGGAGCTAGTGTGATAGTAGAGGAGAAGAGCCCATTTTTTCCTTAGTTTCAAAGCTAAAGAAAATAATTATGCTTCCTGTGAGTTGTCTTTTACTCACATACTTTTTTTTTCGTTCTGATATTGTTAGATTTGGTGTATTATGTGGAGAGTCTGTATTTCAAACTGGAAGCTGTCTTCTTTGAAGGTGGTATGTGATGTTATTTTGAGCTACTAGAGCTTTGGTCAATATTTCCTTCCCTATATGTCACGGGGGGCACCGTTCAGAACTGTGTACAGAAGACCTTGAACAGAAAATTAGCAGGAACTTCCAGTCAGCTTTCTGCTGGCTAGCTTTTTTGCCCCCAGTATTACAATTTTTGTTTTGTAAATCATGTCTTTGCTGACTTTTCTGCCCCTTTTCAAAGTGATCTGAAAAATTGTTTTTTCCTCAAGAAAAGAGTTCCTTTGCCTCATTCTTCCCCACTGGTACTGATGGTTTTGAAAATAAATTGGTAGGAAAAAATTGTACCTCCTAGAAGGAAGCCCTGTCCACCATTTCCAGGTGCCAATGGCTAAGCAGACGTACTGCAAACATAACTGTAATGCACACTGTGGGTTATTCTTAGTCAGCCTCTTCCTGCTAGAACATTTTATTTTCCTTGTTCACCATACAATCATGTACTCTTTAACAGAAATTACTTTTAAAGAAATCTGGAACTATCTTAAAAAAAAACTTTATTAATAATCATGTATTTTTACTGATCACATTTTGAAATGCCTAAAAGACTTTATTGATCTAATTATCCAGATGTACCTTTGTAAAATAGCTCTTTTATGAATTAGCTGATAAGGCTGTATGTTTCTGGAACAAAATATTGGTCATCTAAAAACTCTGTTTTCTGGGGTCTGGGAAAATAGAAAATGAGAGTTCAAATATTAAATATGCTTAAAGGAACCAAGTATGTGACTTTTTATTTATATTCCTCTTGATTTGTCTTATACAAGTTATATTAGAAAAGTTTTAGCACCAAGGAGGCCTTAAGTGATCTTACTGGCAGTGACTGTCAGATATCTTCCTGCTTGTTACAGCATCTTTACTAGTGAGACCAGCGAGTTGATCTCCGTAATACATAGACTTCCATGAGGACGCTCACAGCTGGAATTGCCCCAGCATCTGGGGCAGCTTTGTTGTTGTTTTTCTAACAGCTTTATTGGGATATAGTTCACGTAACATACAATTTACTCATTTAAAATGTACAATGCAATGATTTTTTTTATATATTACATTATTTTTTTAATGATGGTATAATATATATAACAGAATTTTTAAGTGTACTTTAGTGGGATAAATGGGGCAGCTTTTATGGCTCACTGAAATATAACTTTGGTTTAACGCTACCCTAAATGAAATAAGACGTCTTTATTACCTTTCTTATCCTCAGTGTTGGACTTCCTAGACTACCAACATTTCTGTGCTTTTATGGATCCCATTCCAACTCTCCCATTTCAAAACCTTGAGTTTTGGGCTTTTTTGTATGTTGGTTTTGACACAGAGGTATACTTTGATTTATTCTTGGGATAATAGTTTAGTTTCCAGTCATTCAGCAGGGCGTTCGGCTGATAGAGCTAATAAGCATAATAAAAAATGCTTAGGGGGAGTTCCCAGGTTGCCTAGTGGTTAGGATTCTGGGCTTTCACTGGGGTGGCCAGGATTCAGTCCCTGGTCAGGGATCTGAGGTCCCGCAAGCCCCACGGTGCGGCCAAAAAATAAAAAATAAATTAATAAAAATGCTTAGGATTTTGTAGATCTTTTAAACCTTAAAAAAAATTAAGTCAAATGTACTTTGCAGAAATTAACCTGTCTGTACTCTTAGCCCTGTTTATAAACATAACTGATAGAAGAAATAAATACCCATACTATTCCCACTTGCTCCTAGACAGCCGTCTTCTTACAGGAATGGAGAAGGTCAAACCCTGTCTTTGCATGTGAGCAATTACTTCCACTTTTTGCCATCCTCTTTAAGCCAGATGACTGGTTCACCAAAGTTTTAATGCTGACTTGAAAGGTAAGAGGATCTATACTGATGAAAAATTTGCTTTTCAATTGAACTTGATATCTTCCCATTATGACAAATGTCATAAAACATTACAGATAACTAGCTAGATGTAGGTGTTTTTCTTTTTTTTTTTCTGTAATGTCAAGTATAATTCTTGTGACTGATTGAAAACACTTCAAGGGAATATTTTGTTTTGCCCCCTGTTATTACTAGCGAGACATCATCATTCCCTGAGCATCAGCTGAGGCCTTGGTTTGAAATCCTTAAAGGTAGGCAGAGCTCTCTAGTCTTTTCCCTTCATTTGATTGGGGTGCTGTTGAACCCATAAGTTAAGGCATCCTTTACAGCATTTGATTTCAGAGGATCCCTTTCTTTGTAGGTGTGACCACAGCGTTGGGGCTGCCTGAACACATTCTGATCAGTAACAATAATTACGGTACATCTTGGTGATCTTTTAAAAAATTTTGGAGAAATGTCTATACAGAGAAATTTTTTCTACTATCTTATTATTTTAAATATTAAAGGCAGTTAGCATGATAGAATGTGGCAGTTCTCAATCTTTTTGATCTCAGGACCACTTTATGCTCTTAAAAATTATTGACCTTATGGAGGAACTTAAGTTCATGTGGATTATTGTAGCTATCGATATTTACTTTATTAGAAATTAAAATGAGAAAATTTATGAGAAATGAGAAAAGTAATAAGAACACTAATTCATTTAAAAATAATGGTAAACCCATTACAGGTTTTTATGAAAAAATCCTATATTTTCCACTCTTCTTTATTTAGAAGAGTGTTTTATAGTTTTTAAATCTCTAAGACCTGACATAATAGAAGATAACTGAATCCTAATATCTACTTCTGTGTGCAGTCTGGTATGATACATTGTTTTGGTTGAAATAGATGAGGAAAATCTAGCCTTACACAGACATATATTTATAAAAGGGAAAATAATAGCTTTTTCAGATAATTTTAGATATTCTTTTTGATAATACACTGAAATTTGACAAGTGGTAACTTTTTTTTTTTTTTTTTTTGCGGTACGCGGGGCTCTCACTGCTGTGGCCTCTCCCATTGCGGAGCACAGGCTCCGGACGTGCAGGCTCAGCGGCCATGGCTCACGGGCCCAGCCGCTCCACGGCATGTGGGATCCTCCCGGACCGGGGTACGAACCCGCGTCCCCTGCATCGGCAGGCGGACTGTCAACCACTGCGCCACCAGGGAAGCCCGACAAGTGGTAACTTTTAAAAAAAGTAGCTGCAGTGTGGACTCTGAAGCCATATCAGTGAAATTTTTATACTTTGTCACAGTCAAATGCACCAATCCATTTAATACTTTAAATATGTAAAGAATGGAATATTTTTCCCATCCCATGCATGATTTTGTAATACCCTGTATTGATCATTGGGAAAATATTGGTTTACTGAATTATTCAGGTCTTCAAATGTTAATACATTTCTTTATATAATATCAAAAAAATCACATTGGTTAATGTCAACAGCCAGTCTCATCAGAAAAGTCTCATGGTGGTATATACAAATTTCCAAAGCTTTTAAGTTTTGCTTAAAGGCTCACACTTTACCATTGGCAACAAATACAGTTGTTTTCCTTCAGATACAGGCTCACTTTTCTCAGTTTTGAGAAAATATCTGCCAAACACAGAAATCTGAATAGCATCGCCTTACCAGTCATTCTTTCAAGTTCAAATAATCCTCCATTTGGGGGGGAAATAGTGGCTAGTTTAGCACCCAGCTCCAGCAATTGCACAAGTACTTTTCCTTGAGACACAACTGGGGCACTTTTGTACGTGGCAGAGGTGCTTTATGCATATTTCCCATTTTGTCACAGAGTTGTTAAAAGATGTGTACTCAAGGGTTGAGGTTTAATAAAGTTTTTAATTTTTACTGCTTCATCAAGGGCATTCTGAAGTGAAACTGGCAGTGTTTGTATTGCAAGTGAGTGGCAGTGAAGAAAGCCGTGACTCTTAGTGAACTTTACTGTCATTACCTGGATTTAGGCTAAGATGCCAGCAGCTTTACCCTCCATTGCTTTTTTGCACCCTTAGTGCAAATGTTAACATAGTGAAAAGGCAAATGATGTTTTAGTAGTTTAATAGTTTTACTCCCTGGACGCTTAGTAGTGAAAATAGTTTTGACTCCCTGGACACTATGAAAGGGGCTTGGAGACCCCCGGAGGCTTGCAGACCACACTTGCAGAATTGTTGACGTAGTGAAAAGGGCCTGGACTTAGGTGATCTGGGTTCAATTCTACCTCTTCTCCTTACTTGCTGTGCAACCTTGAGCAGATTACTCTCTCAGTTTCCATTTTCTAATCTGTAAATCGGGGTAAATAATACTTATCCTAACAGTTGTTGGAAGAACTGGTAAGTGAGAAATCGTCAAATATGTAACTGGTGTCTCTCCAAAGGTTTTTTTTTTTCATTGTAAGATTTAAGTACTTAAAGCAGGAAAGGTGAAAAGTGATTAATAAATTTAGAATATGTTAAATATCTCTTACCAATACAGCCATATTTCATGTTTTATAATGGTTTTGTGTGTCTAAACCCTAGATTCTTAGGGTGTGTGATATTGTGTGTATGTTCATTTTTAAAGAATTGTTGCTGACCTCTATAATAATATACTTGTTTAACCTGATTGTTCTTCTAAATGGAAGGAAAGAAGGAAGGAAGGGAGGGAGACAAAAAACCGGTGCAGTTTTAGAGAAACCTGTATATTGTGCTGTTATGATGCTACTATTTTAAGGGGGTGGAGTGTGGTGGTAGTAGATGTTCCAGAAATTTCAGTAATCGTGTGGAATTAGTGGTTTTCGTCTTGCCCCCTTCTATAATGAAATGTGCTGCTACTACTTGGGTTTATCTTCCATTTAAAGCTAGATCTTGGCAGTTTTGAAACATCTTTATTCTCTTAAAATATATGACTGCTTTCATTCTTTTTAATTAATGGGAGAAAGAGTTATATTGTGGTAATTTTAATGAGAGTTTGTGTTTTCCTAAAAATGCACTGATCACCACTCCTACAGCACTAAAGAGCATGAGTGATTTTCATATTCAAATCACGATAGTACTTTAAGACGACCTTTTCTGGAGAACCCAAACGCAGACCTCATGGCCTGAAGCCCAGCGTGTGGCAGGGTTTCTGGATTTCTCTCTGCCTTCCCTCCTGTCCATAGGAAGAGGACCATACACAGGGCCAGGGAAGCAGAACCACACCATATTTGAGTTCTTTCCACTCTGTTCTGTTAGCAGGTTGTCTAACCTAGAAGAAGTCCTTTATCTGAGCCTCTGTTTTCTCATCTTACACTGAGCAAGTCTGTGAAATGGACACAGGAACCTAGAGGCAGCTTACCTCTTGCTTGCTGGCTAGTCTCAGGGAGGCTCTATCCTTTCCCCACCTAGTATGTTGCTCCAGATAAGAGTGTAATTTTAGTATCACTCACTAAAGGACATTTCTTTTTCTCCTATTCTTTGGAATATTTATCTTCTTATTTTGATAGCTTCCTCTAGTTCAGTGTCACCTATAGTCTGACGAAGTGTTATTTGAATTTTTATTTTGTCCTGATCTCTGCACTTTACGAGAAACTTGGTTTTTTTTTCTGGAAGAAGATCTGACATTCCTGGTTCAGAGGAGACTTTCTGAGCATCGGCTGAGGGGAGGCTGACAGATCTTATATCTCCATCCCAGCTCATGTCCCAAGTGATGGCCGATTCTGAAAGGTTTATGAAACTTAGAGAATTTACAGTGATTGAGTGCCCACAACATGAGCTAGCTGGATCGATTATTTAGCAAGAAAATGCACTATCAGAAAAACTGGTCCAGCCACAAGAAGTCCCAGAAAACTTGGAAGCTTTCATGCAATCCAATATTTATAAACTAACAGCTCAAGGACAAGACTGTTCCTATGCCATGCCACCTACTGAAAGTAGAAGACTCAGATATTCTTGACTGTCACTTTTTTTTCTTTTAGAAATTGTGCCCTTTGGGATACATTCTAACCTGCCACAGCAGTCAGTGACATTTAGCTGCAATACATATAAAGCCTAATGTTTGCTTCGGGGAGGGGAGGGGGACGGGTATCTGCATTCTAGGAGGAGTGTGTAGGGAAGGTTCTGGGTCTTCAGACATGAGTTATGATGGATTAACTTACATTTCCAACTTCCTTCTTCCTCTCTCTTCAGTTCTGAAGTTCTGAGCAGGAATCTTTCTGCCTTGGGCCAGAACAGCTTAGCAGCAGCGATTAAAGAGTTTATTGATTAATTGATCAACTGATTCCCACCTTTGTTTGAGAAAACGAAGACTTGGAGGAGTAGAGTGTCTGAAATGGTTTGAGAAAAAAAAGAAAACATAGGCCTTAGGGAAGGGAGGCTAGGGATCAAGCTCATTTGCAGTACTTGTTCCTAGGGCCTGTGATTTTTTTTTTTTTCATTCAAAATGTCTTTGATTTAGCCCTTGCTCTGTTCCCGCTGGAGCCAGGTCATTTTGCCACACATGTGGATGTCTAAAACCCCGCGAGAATTGCCTCCTCGTGCTCTCCCATCTGCCACGCACGCGGCTACCCATCTGGTTTTCCAAAAACACTACGCTCATCGCTGCATTTGCCTGCCTAAGAGCCTACGATGACTTTACGGTTACTGCTCTACAGAGATTAAACTCTGCTTAGTGTCTGAGATGTTCATGATTTATCCAGCCAACCTTATTTCCCTCTACTGCCTGCCATGAACCTGCTTCTCCAGGAGGGTTTAGCCTCCTCCCTGCCTTCCTCACCTGGCATCCAGGTCCTGCCTCAACCTTTGCTTCTACGTCCGTCATCTGAAATGCACCTGGTCCTCCTCTCTGTCTAACTGGATCCCGCTTCTCTCCTCCAGATCACCCTTTTCATTTCCTGCAACCACTAGTTACTGTTCCCTTGGCCTAACTCTTCCTGCAGTCATGGTTTTCCCTTGTACCCCACCTGACCGCTGCATTTCCACTTAGAGGGCGAGTATGCCCCAGGGCCCGCTCTGTACAGTGCAGGGTGCCACGTTTGGGGAGGCCTCCACCATGAGTGTGAAAGGAGTAGCCACGGTTTATTAGTACCAACTATGGGGCTAGGTGCTGCACCCTTTCTGTACACTACCCCTCATCTTTACAAGCACCCTGAGAGCTAAGTGCTTCTCCCCTTTTTTAATAGATGAGGCAACTGAAGCTAGTGGTGATGATGATGTTCCCAGTGGAACAGCCAGAATTCAAGGCAAGGTCTGTCTTCCACCACAGCCTGTCTTTATCACTCCACTGTGGAAAGGACACCCCACTGTTTTTTGTGTGTGTGTGTGTGGTACGTGGGCCTCTCACTGTTGTGGCCTCTCCCGTTGCAGAGCACAGGCTCTGGACGCACAGGCTCAGTGGCCATGGCTCACGGGCCCAGCCACTCTGAGGCATGCGGGATCTTCCCGGACCAGGGCACGAACCCGCGTCCCCTGCATCGGTAGGCGGACTCTCAACCACTGCGCCACCAGGGAAGCCCCACCCCACTGTTTTTAAAAGTGTTTACAATCAAATGGCAAAGACAAATACATGAATATCACTTTTCTACCTTTCTCCCTTACTAAACTGCAGTTACTTACACTGGGCTAAGGGGCAGAACTTTGCATGTCATTTAAGGTGGTTGACCCTGGGAGTGGTTTGGACGCAGCTGAACATAAAAAAGATGAATTCAGCAACTGAGTTACACTGAGTTGTGTAGAGTAGAAATGGGAGAGTTAGGAGGCAGAGAGACTAGTGGAAACCGCTGTAATATCCAACAGGAAGCTCCAATTTGGTTAAGTGACAGAATGGGGGGGAAATGGTATAGTTAAGGTAGAATTTACAGATGTTGGCATGTAAGTTAATATTAACATATAGGAGAGGGAGGAGCTTAAAAAAATGACAGTTTTGCAAACTTATGGTCACCGAAAGGGAAAGGGGGAGGAATAAATTAGGAGGTTGGGACTAACATATACACACTACTATACATAAAATAGATAAACAACAAGGACCTACTATATAGCACAGTGAACTATACTCAATATTTTGTAATAACCTGTAAGGGAAAAGAATCTGGCCGAATCACTGTGCTATACACCTAAAACTAACTCGATATTGTAAATCAACTATGCCTCAATTTTAAGGAAAAGAAAAAAGGTACTTCCCTGGCAGTCTAGCGGTTAACACTCCCACTGCGGGGGAATCGCTAGTCAGGGAACCTAAGATCCCGCATGCTGTGCAGTGCGGCCAAAAAATAAAATAAAAAAGTAAAAAATCAAAAACACATAAAAAAGGACTGTTTCGTGGACCTAAGAGATTGGTATTGCCCTTAACAGAAGTCGGGAATCGTGGAGGAGAGATAGACTTTGAGGGGAGAATTAGTTTAACTTGGCCATGTTGAGTTTTAGGCAGCAGTATATCAGCTTGGGGATGTCCACCAAGAAGCTGCAAATACAGTCCCGGAGCTGACTTGAGTCGTACATGTGAGTTGTCCCAGCTGGATTAAGGACAGGAGCCTTGTGTTCATAAATTCTGAGAGTTGAAAGTACTGAGTCTGCCAACTGATGGATGGATAAACAAAATGTGCATATCCGTACAGTGGAATGTTCTTTAGCCACAAAAAGAAATGAAGTACTGACACATGCTACAACACGATGGACTTGAAAACATTACACCAAGTGAAGAAACCAGTTACAAAGGACCATATATTATATGATTCATTTATATGAAATGTCTAGAATAAGTAAGTCCACAGAGACTGAAAGTAGATTACTGGTTGTCAGAGGCTGGGGAGAGGGGACATTGCTAAGGGTATGGAGCGGTTAAAATATTCTGGAATTTTTTGTGGTGAGGAAAATGTTCTGGGATTAGGTAGTGGTGATAGTTATACAACAATGCAAATATACTAAAAACCATTGAATTGTACACTTTAGAAGGGTGAATTTTATGGCGTGTGAATTATACCTTTTAAAAAATGGAAGAGAAAAGTACCTCGGAGATCACCTACTCTGGCTCCACACCGAGGGATTCAATGCTTTCATCCATCCTCTACTTACACTGGAGATGCTTAAACATCTCCTATCATGGGGAACTTACTCTCTCACACAGTAACTCATTCCATGTTTTTGGACCTCTGACTGGTGTATGTGGCATAGTGGATACGGAACACGGACTTTGGACGTCAGACAGTCTTGGCTTTGCCACTTAGTAACTTGCATGACATTGGGCACATTAGTTAACTTCACTAAGGCTCAATTTCATCACCTGCAAAATGGGGGAAATAATAGTACCTGCCTCACAGGGTTGCACTGAGGAAATGAAACAATGCATGTAAAGTGCAGAGTCGGCACTCCCTAAGTGGTAACACTTAGTTTTTTGTTATTTATCGCCTGCTCTTTCAGCAGCACCGAATACCTAGTAAGGACCCAGTTACTACACTTAATGATTTGGTGGTCCAATAGCCCCAAAAGTCTAGAGCACCAAGTTGAGGAGCACAGGACAATGACATTATGGGAACAAGCGGTAAAGATGGTTTTTTGTTGGTTTTGTTTAAGAATCTTGATAGGCTCTACTGATGCGTTTACTGTCAGTGATGTCAATTTGCCAACAGTTTTGTTTTTCCCTTCAAGAGGCACCTGCACAGGGTGGCAAGGGATCCGAGGTGCTTTGGGACCTCGACAGCGGTATGGTGACCAGGCAAGATGCCGGAGAGCTTGCATTTAATTCTCCCCCAAAGGTCCAATAACACTAAGAGGGTTGACAGGAGTCTTATTTAGCATAAGGCAGCTGACCCAAACCTTCCTAATATCCCAATGCTCTTTGGTAATTAAAAGACATACACAGAAAGGTAGTTGGTAAAGTGTGTGAAAGCAACAAGGAGTTGTTTCCTCGATTCTTGTCTCAACCTCAGCCTTCTTATCCTTGTTTTGGCAAAGGTTAGACAAGTGCTCTGAAATTATGGGGCACCAAATCCTAGACAGGATTTGGTGCCCCATAATTTTATGCAGTTTCCATCATCTGCATGGTTTATGCAGGTTCCATCATCTAGAATATTCGGTAACCTTTTACAAGCCGTTTGTCATATTACACGTCTAGTGCAATGCTGGTGTTAGCTGAAGATGTCTGGGTAATCTCCTGTATTGCTTCATAAAATACCGTAATAAACCCAGTAGTAGCTGCCTTCAATAGCTTTGCACCAAGGGAGTATACACTCCCACCTCTCATTCCCTCTGCTTCCTCCTCCCCACCCCCTACCTCATTCCCTCCTGCTGGGTAGCTGGAACAGCAGCCAGTGTTACTTTCAGGGGAATAAAAGAACCTAAATCTCCCTGTCTGCTTTTTTTTTTTTTTTTTTGCGGTACACGGGCCCCTCACTGCTGCGGCCCCTCCCGCCGCGGAGCACAGGCTCTGGACGCACAGGCTCAGTGGCCACGGCTCACGGGCCCAGCCGCTCCGTGGCACGCGGGACCCTCCCGCACCGGGGCACAAACCCGCGTCCCCTGCAGGCGGACTCTCAACCACTGCGCCACCAAGGAAGCCCTTTTTTAAAAATTTTATTGGAGTATGTTGATTTACAAGGTTGTGTTAGTTTCAGGCGTACGGCAAAGGGAATCCGTTATACATATACATATATCCACTCTTTTTTTAGATTCTTTCCTCATACAGGTCATTACAGAGTATTGAGTAGAGTTCCCTGTGCTATACAGTAGGACCTTATTAGCTGTCTATTTTATATGTAGTAGTGTCCTCGCCTGCTTTTCTAAGTGGTTTGTTTCCAGATGTCAGGAGTGTGAAATATTGCCCCAAATCAACGTTTTAACCTTCTTGTTGACATTTATTTCAGCTGTGTTGAATATACTCTATTAAACTGAACTCCACGGATGGGAGAATAAATCTGAATTTCTCTCTGTTATCTGGAGACATCATAATATTTCCTATTATCGGAGGTTATTGTTTTGCTAGGATGTTAATGAGCAGTTTCCCTGCTGGAGTTATCATCGCTTCCTCCTTCCTTAAGCCCCCAAACCGTTTTGAATTAACATGGAAACCAAGCTTAATTTCTTGAATCGTCTCCTCTGGTTTTGAATCTCTTTCTCCGTTTCATGCCACTGTAGATAATTTGACGCTCCCATCTGTCCCTCTGACCCTGCTACTGATAATGTGATTAAACCCTCCACTCTGTTGCTTTTCATTTACTTCTCAATTATTTCTGATCATGTGTGCTGTATTTTCTTTATTTGGATCCCAGGTATAATTAGGAAAGAGAGCTGAACAAAAGAGGCTGGTGTTTCTTTCTCTCTCCTTGGCGGTGAGTGAAAAATGCTGTCCAGCACGTCCGGCGGGAGACCAACTGGTCTGTGTCTTTTGTAGCAGCCTAGGGATGCGCGCAGATCCAGATGCGTGATGGCAGCTCGTTTACCTTACTTGATGCTTAATGAGATGTTCAGATATTGTCACTTGGAAGCACCGCTTCTATTTTTATTATCTAACATTTATTAAATGGCAACCATATGGTCAGTAAAACACAAAGAATAGCATAGTTCTGTCTGGATTAAGAACCTAGAGTACATGGGAGTTGCGTTTTAGCCCTAATAACCAAAAAAAAAAAAAAAGGTATAGTGGACAATGCATATCATCCTAGGGGATGTTTTCCAAATATGTTCTATTAAATTAATAAACATTAGACCCTGCCCCTGGGGGAGATGTATATAAAACAAGGTGCAAAATAAGAGACAGAAATAAAATACACTGGGAACTCACTTTAAAAAGTAAGATTGATTTAAAAGTAACATTTAACTTTTGCTCTTATTTCAAGTGATAGGTTGAATTTTCCAGGTATTTTGGTTTCACCTCGTTTTTCATTCCACAAAGAACGTTTTGATCTTTTCATTTGGCCCAGGGCAAAATTGGTGGCTTGGCTCCATTAACAAGGAGAAAGCCTGGAAGTTTAAGGAGTTTAAGTCTGGACTGTAGCTCACCTAACCAAGAAGTGGCATAGCTTTGTCAGTTACACCCTCTATACCACAGGTTCTATATGTATTACATGAGGAGAGCAGAGTTAAAATAGAACCATAATAGGGCTTCCCTGGTGGCGCAGTGGTTGAGAGTCCGCCTGCCAATGCAGGGGACACGGGTTCGTGCCCTGGTCCGGAAAGATCCCACATGCCGCGAAGCGGCTGGGCCCGTGAGCCGTGGCCGCTGAGCCTGCGCGTCCGGAGCCTGTGCTCCGCAACGGGAGAGTCCACAACAGTGAGAGGCCCGCGTACCGCAAAAAAAAAAAAAAATATATATATATATATATATATATATATATAACCATAATAGAAGGGGAATTTTCTGGTTTAAAATCAGAAAATACAACTTGGGGGCTCATGATTTACTACTGAACAGGTTAATTCCTAACTTTGAAATGAAGATAACATTGTCACAAGCACTGAGATGAGGAACCCATGTGATGGTGGCCATGAAAACACTTTGTAAACTGTGAAGTGCTGTACAAACGTTAATTGTTATGAGATGGACTAGGCACCTACCTGATGACAGAATTGAAGAGTATTTATCCTGCGAACTCTTACTATCCATTTGCATATGTTTACCTGTAAGAAATGTATCCAAACGTATTTACTCCTGCATTCAGATTTATTTTGCCTTTAATAAGGAAGGTGCAGGGGCAGCAGTGTTACGAAGAGGACTGGAATCAATGGGGTTGACTCTGTGGACCTCACAGGGGTGAGGGACCATGTGTGTCCCCCACCTCTGGGACAGGGCCTGGTGCCTAGTAGTAGCTACTAAGCAACTGTTCACCAAACCCAGCTGAAGATTGAAAACACATCCTCAGCAGGAACTTCTGTTATTTAATAACCTCTCTCACGCCTGCCCCCAACTACTGCTTTATCCAACTACTCCATAAACCAGATCCCTAGAGCACTATGGAAAAGTAAAAATCTTGTCCTTGGGAGTTGGGACAGGGAAGACTTGCTTCCTGTTTTGGTTATTAAATGTCTTTCTGTGTAGGCAATTTTGCTTGCATCTACTTCTTTCTTCTTCTTGTGGTGGGTTTTTTTTTTTCTATTTACTTTCTTTATTCCTCTTTCCCCACCAAATGTTTAAGTCAATCATAATCACCTCTACAGTGCGCCTAATTAATTAGCATTTAAAAAGCAGTGCATCCGTCAGACTGGGGGAAGCGTGACCTGGGGTCAATTTGTATGCTGAAGAACAAGGTATTATTGTGTGTGCCAAGCTTCACCCAAGTGCTTGAAAATGCGTGAAGAAAACCATCCTTCCGCTAGCAGGAGCTACAGTCTGATTCGGAGCCTTAAAAGCAGTAGATATATTGAGATACTTTTTCCTTTTGCTCTACTCACTGTTTCCATTCCTGCATCTGTATGCATGTGTGTGTGTTATGAGAAGTCATTTAAAAAACAAGCACGACGTTCATCTATTCAGATTGGCCTTATTTTGGAACTATCTTCCTTTCATGTAAATAGATTCCCTTTTTCGAACAAGGTCGTTAATGCTGTTTACCTAGTAACACTTGAGTGTGTCAATAATATCACTTTTGTCAAGAGAGCATTTAAGTAATTACTGCATTTTCTAGTATTCAGTGTCTTCACTGCATTTACAGAAAAGTGCCCATGCATCTAAGAAGGCCCAAATACATACGGCATGTTTTTACTTTCAACAATAAGTATTACATGTCTTCAGAGATTGAAATTTCCTTTTAGCCTTGGGCCAAGGAGACAGGCTAAGAACCCAAGAATTTAGAGATGGAAGGTAGCTCATTCAACCTCCTAATCCAATGTTGGAATACCTTCTACAGCAATCCTAGCAGATGGCCATCCATCTGCTTGTATACTTCCAATGCTGGGGAGCTCATTATCGCCTGAGGCAACTCATAAATTCTTTCTTATTTGAGCTAAAATCAGCCTGTAACTTCTGTCCATTGGTCCTGGTTATGGAGCAACGTAGGAAAGCTCTTAAGTATTTGAAGACAGCTGCAACATCTTCCTTTAGTCTTTTCCAAATTAAGACAACTAGAGCCTTTTAAATTAAGACTTTTGCCTGGAATCTGGAAGAACAAGAATGGAAATGATTGTTATACCATGCAATACCCAATACAATACTTTTGTTGCAATTGCAGCTAGCAGGTAGGCATCTCTTCTAGTATTTCAAACTTGGGCAGAGCCCATACTAGTGCAGGTGAATCCAGTCCCTCTTTCCCACCAAGGTGCAGCCTCCAGCCACAGCGTAGGTCCGTAGAAGATCCAGGCTGAGAATTCTGGGTGTGGACCCGAGCCAGTGTGTGCTGAAGGCCCTCAGTCCCAACTCCGGAATTGCCATGAATCACACGCCCCTGCAGTCTGCTCCCCACCTACACCCAGTCAGCCAACCTAGACTATGACTATGTAACTGAATTAACTGTATGTGAAATACCATACAGAAGATACCTGATGTCAGAATGGACCACAGCTGTTAGAAGGAGAATGTCTACCTCTCCCATATCTTTCACTTGACTGTGAACTCCTAGAGGCCAAGCGCTGGATTTGTCTCTCTTTCTTTTTTTAAGTAAATGTATTTCTTTTATTTTTCTTTATTTTGGGCTGCGTTGGGGCTTCGTTGCTGCGCGTGGCTTTCTCTAGTTGCGGCGAGCGGGGGCTACTCTTCATTGCGGTGCACGGGCTTCGCATTGCGGTGGCTTCTCTTGTTGCGGAGCACAGGCTCCAGGCGCGCAGGCTTCAGTAGTTGTGGCGTGTGGGCTCTAGAGCGCAGGCTCAGTACTTGTGGCATCTGGGCTTAGTTGCTCCGGGCATGTGGGATCTTCCTGGAACAGGGATCCGGGAATTCCTTATCCAGGGGAACCCATGTCCCCTGCACTGGCAGGCGGATTCTTAACTGCTGTGCCACCAGGGAAGCCCTGGATTTGTCTGTTTTCTTGTCTTCTATTTTGTCTCCAGTGCCTGCACATAATAGGCACCAACAATTTCTTGAAGAAGAAGTAATTGCCACGGCGGCTTATCTCTTCTGCCCGGTGGTAAATGGAAACCAAGATACATGGTGGGATGAGTTAGGTTCTCCCCTTAGGGGTGAGAGCAGGGCTGCAGGTTGTATTCTGATCAGGGATGATCCAAGTTTTCATTTTAATTTCAATGTGAACAGTATTCTTTATGCCTAGACTCATAAAATGGAGACAAGAGGCATTGGGGGAAGGGAAGTGCGTGATAATGTAGTTGTCAAGTGGAGGTGGGGCTTTTTAGCATCAGATGGAGTCTTTGCAGCCAGCTAGGCTGAGCGACCTGCTGCTAGGAGGCTCGGAGGCTACAGAAGTCTAAACTCACATGCGTGTATATTTGCTCTTTGCCAACACTTGGCCACAATGTCATTAGGCAAAACCACGGCTTGTCTCATCCTTCAAGGCATGAGTAAAAATCAAAGTCAAAGAACAGTTCTCTTTCTAATTTCAATTCTGCTCCTAAACTGGTTCTGTCAGACATCATCCTTTACGAAGGAACCATTCATCCCCAAACAGGTGGCAAGAAGAACACGGAGAATCATTTTCATTTAATCCGGAGTTTGAGTGCAGCAGTACTCTGGCAGGATTGCTGCATTTTAATACTGTGTGGCAAGAAGGCTATTCAATCAGGCTCTTGCTTCCTTCAGCTTCATTCCCTCAAACGTGAACCCCAACTTTAGCTTAGGTTTGTAAAGGCTTCAATGTAGCGGGGACCAACGCTTCATATTGCCAGTTAGGTCATTTCATCTGACTCGTTTGGTCCAACCACAGAAGCCAACTTGATTTGCCAGACTTGTAGACCCACTAACTCTTACTGCATGGCCGTTCATTCACTGAACACATTTACTCGCCTGTACCCTCCCAGGCGTTGTGCCGTTAATACAGCAACATGTCACCATGAACTTGTGATGAGCCTTCAAAGGGATCTTTCGAAAAGAGATGGTAGGTAAACTTAAGATCAAGTATTCTTTGTGGATATACCTGAGGCAAATACAAAGAAGAAGAAGAGAAAAATAAATCCAGGAGACCAAATTCATAGTCTCTTAGTGAAAGCAGACATGAAACAAGTGAGTAGCCATAAGCTCTAATAAGTGCAAGCAAAGTCTAGAGAAGAGAGTGATTAATTCTGTAGGGAAGGGACCAGATGGCAGGTCAGGAGAAACTTCCAGGAGGAAGAGATTCCTAAACTGAGTTGGGAAAGGTAAATATTACCTTGTCTATCTGTGTGTGAGGGTTGCGGGGTGGGAGTGGGGGGATGGGCTCCAGGCAGAAGTCAAGGTGTTAAAGGCAAAGAGGCATAAACTAGGAGGACCAGAGGACTAACTGTAAGCGTTTGGTATTGATGGAGTGTGAGAGGGGCAGTGGTGGAAGACGGGTGAGACAGGAGACGTGAGCAGAGCTTTCAGACGGTGCTAGGCAGTTTGGAACTCGGGTTTTACCTTAGGGGCCATCTGGGGTCGTGAAAGGGTTTTAAGCCAGAGTGTGAAGTAGCTTAAAGGGCAGGGAGCCAGTCTAAAGGCAGAGAGGTCAGTTAGAAGACTGTTGCAATAGTTTCTAAGAGACAGTGACGTGAGGATGGCATGTGCCCCTAAGCAAGTGGGGACAAATCACCCAGTCACTGTGTGCCCGAGTTGGCCCTGCTTATGCAATGGGTTCATTATGAACTTGTGATGAACCTTCAAATGGACCTTTGGAAAAGACAGGTTGGTAAATTTAAGATCAAGCATTCTTCAAGGATACACCTGAAGCAAATACAAAGAAGGAAGACGCTAACATAAATCCAGGAGAACAAACTCCTTCCTGTGGGCTCCAGCCACCAAAGAGCTCGAACCCACTAGATTTAACCATGATGCCCTAGCCCCCGGGACGCTGTCTGTCTAGCCCAGCCCAGCAGCTGGCTGTGGTGGGTGCTTCAGATGAGAGGTTCTCGGGGAGGGACCCCCATTTCCAACCCTTCTGCTATTTCATTCAAGGCTGCAGCCTCCGAGGTAGTTCAGCTGGGCCGGCCTCATTCCCCTCCGACCCAGCCCTGCTGTGGGATCCAAAATTTATCTGGACCAACCTCCCCGACCCCAACCCCACCCCTAGTCGAGCTGGGAACTTAGCTTGCCTGGAATTAAGTTTTGATTGACAAACGGCACTGCCTTTCAGGAGTAAAGAAAGCGGACGGCAAGCAGTGATCACTCAGAAGAACTCCGGGGTTATAGTAGCAGAAGGAAGAGACAGCAAGGTGGATGGGGGACAACCAGGGTGGGGCTGGAGGCAGGCTTCTCTGCCACTGCTGCCCACCATCTGACTGCTAGTGGGCCCCTTGCTTCTAGGGTCAGAGGCCTTAAGGAAGGGAATGAAAGAATCATCCTGGCAGCAAGGGGAGAAACTGGGGTCCTCGTTAGGCCACAGCTGAGTCTACCTCCAGACCTGTCTGCAATCCCTCTGATCTCACCGACAGCTCCTTCCCACCCCGCCCCCCCCCCCAGGTTATCAGGAGGCAAAGGAATAAGATGAAGCGTTTCACATAGATGGTATTTTTCTTTCCAAACACTTAAGCCTCTATGGTCTCGCTGATCTTGCATCTTTCCGGGAAAAAGGGCCCAGGACGCAGGCTTGGCATTTCAGAGTTTGAAGTAACTTCAGAGCTTATTCAGTCCGCTTCCCTCACATCTAGGGATGCGAACGCTGAAGGGGAGAGACGTGAAGTAGCTTGCCCGGGGTCCCAGGGATGCCCCTCACTCCTCCAGTCTGCTTGGTCCATCCTGCTGTCTGGCCTCTTTGCAGATGAGGCCCCGTGTGAGGAAACAGAGCTGGAATTAGATAGTTCTGTGCAGCCTGTTCACCCCAGGGCGTGGCTGCCTTCAGGGGGATCCTACGCTTTAGTGGGCTCCCTTATCTGTGGAATGAGGTTCGTGTCACCTTCACACCTCCCTTGCAGAGTTGATGTGAGGGTTACTCGTGTGAGTGGTGTAGTCCTGGCACCCAGTAGGGGTACGTGGTGTTTTCCCTAGTGAGCTTTCGCCAAGCCCATTGCGTGGAGGTGGGCATGGAAAGCCAGCACTCTTGTGACCCACGTTCCTCCCTGCAGCCTGGGTGGCAGAGAAGTGGGAAGAGCAGGGTGGTTAGCTCTCCCTGGGGAACGCAGCGTCATCGAATATTCTCTAGTCCAGATGTCAGCCTTTCATGCCCAAGACCAAACCAAGGGCGTCTGGGAACAAACACTTCACTGAGAATTTGACTAGGTTGTGGGTAGGCAGAGAGTTGCGTGAGGCGGCCCAAGACGTTGACGATGGGAGGGCTCTGTGATCAGTTCGTTGTTTGCCCCAGACAGAGACCGTGCGGGTGGGAAAGGAGGAACTCACGTCTGAGGAGGTCACGTATCCCTGGACCGCCCTCCTCAAGATCCCCGATTCCCCAGCTCCTCCTGAGGACAGCTGTGACACCGTAAAATGAGCCACGACCGCGTGTCAGAAAGCCTGGTTGCCCTCCCGGTGCTGCCGTTCGCTGCGCTGTTCACGTGGAGCCCTGGGCTCCTGGGCTGGTCCCTTGGTCTCTCCGAGCCTCGGGGCTCTCATCCGTGACATGAGGATGACGGCTCCTCCAAAGATGTTTGTATTCATAAAATAGTGCTCTGGAACTACTAAATACAAGCCGTCTCTCTCCAAACTCCTGGAACAATTTAGTCTTTTCTCTCCCTGAGACCTCGCGCTCTCCATTCTCGCCACCACTGAGGCCACAGTCTCCAGTAACCAGCTCGCTCGTCCCTCGAGCTGTTCCCGAAAGCCCCACCAGGAGGCGTCCTTTGCCCGCCGAAGCAGGCCGGGCTCGAACTCTTCTGTGCCGGGGTGGGCGACCCTTTGCGCAGGGCGGTGCAGGATGCGGGCTGCGCCCAGGTCCCCCAGAGGTCGATCAAACGCAGCGCCCACACCTCGTCCCGCGGCTGTTCTGTCGCGCGCGCCCCTCGCGCCCCTGCCCGGAGCCGCGTCCCCGGCCCCGCGCCTCCCGCTCGGCCTCGGTCCATCCCCGGGGCGGCGGCAAGTTTGCCCCTGGCCGCTCGGCCCCGCCACCGCTGCCCTCCTCCAGCACACGGGCCCCGGGCGCGCCGGGAGAGGCGGCGGGCGGGCGGGCGGGCGGCCCGGCGGCCCGGCGCGCGGGCCCCGAAGGGGCGCCCCCGCGGCTGGCGTGCGCGGGCCGTCGCAGTTCCCGCGCTGCCCGCCGGGCGGCGCCCCGCGCCTCGACCGCGCTCCTCCCGCGCTGCCGGCTCCACGCTCGCTCGCAGCCGGACACAGACTCTGCCTTCAGCTGCCAGCGGATCGCGCTGGAGCCGCCGCGGCTGCTGCGGAAGAAGAAAAAAAAGGGAAACAACAGCCCGGCCGTCAGCGGAGCAGCGCCCAGCCCCAGCTCAGCCCCCGGAGTGCGGAGCCGCCCAGGTAAGGGCAGGGCCCGCCGCGGCGCCCCAGGCCCGCACCTGCGCTGCCCCTGCGCCGCCCGCGTCCCATCCGCGCGGAGCTCCGCGCGCGCCCGGATCCCCTACTTCTGACGTCTCTGCCTCTCCTGCCCTCCGGGGCCGCGGCCCCGCACCCTTCCCCTGCCCCCGCCCCCACCCCCCTTCCCTGCGCCCTTTCCTCCCTCTCCCGCCTTCAGCCAGCCTGTCCCCTGCACTCCGGTCCCTGCGTCTCCCCATCAGGCTCCGAACCCCCATCGCTCTGCGCCCGTAGTTCCTCCAGTCTCCATCCCCATCTCCCTCCCTCCGCATCCCTTCTTCGGGCTCGTCGTCCTCCCGCTCTGGTCCTCCCCCTGCCCCTGTACAACTCCCAGCTCTGCCTCTGCCCCCTGCAGGGATGACGGCCCCTTCCCCACCCCGCGCTTCTCCCCACACCTCGTCACCCTCCGCTTCTTCGGTCGCCTCGGTCCCCGGCTCCTGTGCCCCATCCCAGCCCGGAGCCCACGAAGCCCCCTCCGCCTTTCCTCACTGCCATCTGCCTCGACTGCCCCCGGCCCCTTCCGTGGACTCCTGTCACCACCTCCCCACCCTACACGCCGTCTCGCTTCGGGGGAATAGCGTCCTATGAGAAATGACCCTCTCTCCCTGGACTAATGAGGCTCCTACCCATCCCACCCTAGTTCACCCGAGTGGGAAGTGAGGGAGAAACTCTAGAGACCTGCATTTGGGCGTATGATGCAGGAGGGGGCTGGCGAGGAGAGGGGGAGGGGAGCTGCCTGAGATCCTCCCCAGTGAGGACTGGCAGAGCGGTGAGAGGCTCAGACCTGGCCAGGGTTGGTGGCGAGCTTGCGACAGCTGGGACAGGGGTTTTGGGGCTGCGAGAGCACCTGTGTCTCTGCCTCTGGCTCCCTTGAGCTGAGGAAAGTGAGAGGGGAGGAGTTGGAGCCCGGGGAGAGTTGGCCTTTGGGCTGGGGAGGTCGCGGCAGGGGAGGACCTGGGCCCTCTGGGCCGCCGGCCTGGCAGTGGCGGGGCAGTGCGGCCGAGCTTCCCTCCCGCCGGACCTCTGGCTGCACAGCTCTTGGCATCTCTACTTTATGCTGCCATCTTCCTCCTGGTGCTGTTGTCTGGTGATGCCACAAGGTGCCACCTCCCTGCCTCCCTCCAGTGGCTCTCCTGGGCATGTCTCCCAAGGGCTGGGTTGTCTGGAAAGAGGAGGGGCCCTCTGGGCTTGGCTGGGCCCCTGTGCCAGGCACTGGGTGCTAGTCAAGACCAGACCGAGAGGTCCCAGGACTGGCCAAGAGCCCGGAGACCTGCCAGGAACGAAGAGAACTACCTTCACCTAAGCTCCCTGGGAGACAGGGATGCTTCCAGGAGCACCTGCCAACGGCAGGCGTGGTATCCCCTGGGATAGAGGATGCCTGGGTTGGCAGTGGGCACCTGAGAGAGAAATCTGGTCCTGTTTGCTCCCTAAGTGTCTGTGCTCATGGGATGGGGCGAGGGCCGGGGAGAGGTCAGCTGTGCTCCGGTCCCACCCGGAAAGGAAGCCCCGGGAACTCCGCTGGCCATCATCAGGCTCGTATTTGCTGAAGCTGCAGCCCATGCCTCTTCATTAATCAGGTTTATTATGTTCCTCGCTGGCTGGATGTGTTCCTCAAGGTCACGACCCTTTGGAGAGTTAATCTCATATGCACACATTACAGTGTCTGGGTTTGTTTGTGGAGGGGGGTTGAAAGGAGGTTCTGGTTTTCTGTTTTCCCTGTCACCCCACCTCCCTAGGCATCTTGATCGTTGGCTAGCATTTTCCCCAGCACTCAAGAGTTCTTCCTAGAGACTGGGTCTGCTGCTTGGTCTGGCTGTCCAGTGTGGATTTCCCTGAGGATGGAAAGGGAACTTTGCATGGTGAGGGAGAAGTGGAAGCTCCAGGGAGAAGGTCCCAGCTGCTGGGGTGCAAGGCCTCCTGGACAGTGGGCCTCAGCTGCCCCCGGTGTGGATCTCAGCCCGACCGAGATGGAAGGAAGGAAGGAAGGAAGAAGGGCAGGATGACCTGTCCTGGGTGACGGGGAAAAGCTGTGCGGAAAACAGGAGGAACAGCGAGTAGGAAGCCGTTGGCCATGTGGCTGGTGCGAGTGGGTAGTGGCAGGGAATATGTGTGGGAAGAAAACATCTCTTGTTGCTTCTGCATAGTACGGATCCCTTATGTGGGGACTGAGTTCTGCAGTTTTCCAAATGCTTTTTAGAAAAATTTACTTCACTTGATCTGAACCAGACAAGCATTTTGTCTGTACCACTGCCCTGCGGGGAGCTGTTATTGATCCCCCGGAAACTGACGCTCACAGAGGTTAAGTGACTTGTCCAAGGCTCTGCAGCCACACCTGAGGCCTCTGGGCTCCCAGGCCAGGCCTCTTGTGCTACTACTTGTTGCTTTTTAAAGTCTCAGCTGTTCAGCCCTTCCTCTCCATATCCCGTGCTTGAGCCCTCACGTTCTCCAGTGTCAGCTCAGCACCTCTCCCCGCTCTGGGGGCTGGCTGGTCCTTGGTTCTGCATTCTCCCTGCCCGTAGACTGGCTGCTCCGGTGCCCTGCCCCCCTCACCCCAGCGCATCGCTTCCTCTTGACCCCCTCCTGCAGAGAGTTCCAGGTTCTCCCAGGCACGTGGTCTGGTCACCTTGGAACCCACGGCTCCCCCCATCCCACTGGTGCCCAGCCTGACCTTTCTCCCCGGCCACTGTCCCATTTGGGGCTCCAGTGGCTCACCCCTGGGTTATGGTAACACACCCTTCTCCCTGGGCAGCCTGCAGGCACCCGGCTGCCACACCTGCCTTCCTGCAAAGGATGGTATTTGTAACATGTGACCAGGTCTCCAGAGCGTCGGCGGCCCCGGGTTTCTGGAGAGAGTTCCCAGACTGTGGCCTGGAGTTTATGACGTCCACATGCTGGCCCTGACTGTGCCTCTGGACGTGACCCTCTGCCCCCTCACCCCAGACACTCTATGCCTCGCCTTTTCCTTTCCTTCTCTTTTCTGCCCGACTACATCTTTCCCAGCCTTCAAGGTGCAGCTGGGGCCACGCAAGGTGCAGGCTGGGAAGGATCCCCCCCCGCCCCCATGTTGGCCTTCCGTCCCAGCAGGAAGTGGAGGCAGCTTCAGCTGCTAAGTGCTGGGTAGACCTGGGGTTCCTATTCTGCTGTCACTCCCTGAGTGACTTTGAACAAATTGCTTAACCTCTCACTTGCCTCACCTGTAAAATGGGGGTAATCTCACCTGCCTGAAAGGGTTGTTGTGGGCATGAATGGGAGCAGAATGGGAATGTGGAGGTGTCCGGGGAGCATCCCCGGTGGCTCCTCCCACACTGCCTCTGTGGTTTAGCTCCCAGCTCCTACCTGCTCTGGAGAATTACCTGTCCCTGTTTGTCTCCCCACCTGGACGGCAGGTCCCCTGAGGAGCAAGGCCTTTGCCTGGTGCCTTTTCACATCCTTGGCTCCCATGGAGCAAGCCCTGTCCTTCAGCACCCCATACATCGGCCCCCGCTCATAGTAGGAACTAAGAAGTAGTTGGTACTTGATAAAAATATTTGGTTACATAAAATAGGGTGTGCCTTACAGGTAGCAACTCCAATACGAAAAAAACATTTTAAACCACAGTACCAGCTGAGGTAAATGATGGGAAGGAAGGAGAGAATCAATTTAATGTTATACCGCCTGCAAAGTCTGCTCATTTCACTCAGTCACCCCCGAGACCCTGTGAGTTAGACGTGATCATCTCCATTTTTACAGGTGAGGAAGGGGGTTCACAGGGGGCCCTGTGGTGTAGGTGTAGCCCACTCCGTGCCATGTCACAGACCAGGGAGGGCTCCAGAACCCCACTTCCTTCCCCTAGACTTGGGCCTGAAAAAGGGAAGGAGAGGCTCTTTATAAAAAGATACGTCCCAGGCTTTCTTTAAACAGCTGAGCACCTCTGTCATCTCCATGCAGCCCAGCAGAGATGGGGGTGTGGTTACCAGCACCTCGGGGAGGCAGGGCCTCCTTCAGCAGGGTTATGAGCAGTGGAGAGCACAGGAGGGCACGGCTGGCACGTGCGGCATGGGTGTGGACTCGCAGTGGCCTCCGGATGAGCAGGTGTTCAGACAGGGCTGGAGCTCAGGGATGGGAGGAAGGACTTCCCGGCGAGGAGGGGCTGCACAGGTCAAGTGGGGACAGGGGGTGTCCCAGGGATTGGGTGATGGGCAGAGGGACGGGGCAGGTGAGGCAGGGTCCTGTCTTCGGGGAGGAAGCGGGGCAGGGCTGGGGCAGAGCTAACTCGAGGCTGCAGGACCTTGAGAGCCAAGGAGAAGGGGTTCGGGATCCTTGGGCAGAGGAGAGCGGTGCCTGAAGGGGGGTGCGGGCCTGGAGGGTGGTGACGGCACGGGGGTGCACTTGAGCGACACTTCCACGGAGCAGCAGAATGTGCTGACAGATTGGGCTCGCAGATGAGGGAGCAGGAAGTGTCGGAGGAAACTTCGAGATTTCCAGAGATTTCTAGTCTCGGTCTGGAGGATGGCAACAACGCTTTCGGGAACACGGGGGCCAGGGTGGGGTTGGGGGTCTGAGGGAGGCTGGGAAGTGTGTTCCCAGACGTGCTGTGAGCAGGGCGATGGGGCGTCGTCCTGGGTGGCCGTGGGGTCCTGGACAGCAGCCCACCAGTCTGTGCGAGGGCGCGTGCCTAGGGGCATGGGCTGCCCACAGGGCTGGTACCAGGCGGTTCTGATGCCTGGATCTCACTCCCCAGCCTCCTAGGAGCCCGCTCTGTCCTCTCCTCCTGGTGCTGGGCCCCTTGTGCCCAGCACTTAGTGTGCCTGTCACCTCCAGGGGACCTGCCTTGCACAGAGCGGCTGCTAAATAAATATTTGTCTTATTTAAGTGGCCTCAACTCGTGTTTAGTAAGTGTTTGTTGCAGAGATAAGTTTGTAGAACACGGTGGGTGAGGAGGGAAGAGGAAGGCTGGGTGGGCCTTCAGCCGCTGGGAGTGAGGGTTCCCGAGCTCCTCCGTCACACTGGGCATTGATCTCTGTGACTCTCTCCTCCCCGCCATGGCCCCCCACTCAGTGCTGGACCTGCCTGTTCCCCAGGATGCTGGAAGGAGCGAGGGTCCAGAGGCTGGTAGGCCTCCCTTTGTTACTGAGTCCTGGGTTTGAGACTGGCCTGCCCCTCACCTGAGGGTTAGCCCTGCCCCCAACCTGGGGGTTAGCCCTGCCCCCCACCTGGGGGTTAGCCCCGCCCCACCTGCAGGGTTAGCCCCGCCCCTCACCTGGGGGTTAGTCACGCCCCCACCGGGGGGTTAGCCCCGCCCCTCACCTGGGGTTAGCCCCGCCCCTCACCTGAAGCCCCCCCCTCTTGCCTTCTCATTCCTTCTGCTTTTCTCAGGGAGCAGTTTGCTCAGAGAAAGCAGAGAAAACCAGGTGTCGGTGGTTATCTCTTTTTGGGGTGCTGGGGGGATGTTTTGGCCATGGAGAGGCTGAAAGGGAAGCTGGGTGTGCACAGTCTCGGGGGGCATTTTGGGTGGGGAGGAGGTATGCTGTGGACCCGTGGGGGAGAACTGGCTTGGAAACGGGAAATCCAGGCTACTTTTCGCTGCCTCAGGTTCCTCTCTCTACAATCTGGGGCCTACGATAAACTCGACATCATGGGTTCCCGATTCAGTGAGAGAATCACGTGGAGTAGAGGTTCCCCGGAGGAGGGAGCAGGGAGGGGTGTGACCCCCCAGGACAGGGAGAGTGGCTGTGGAGAAAACACATACCTAGAATTGGAGTTTAAGGGCCAGACTTAAAGCTGCGGATTTAATAAGATGAGAAGTCAATAGCCCAGAGGAGGTTACGGTGTGTACGTGAGAGGCCGGCTACAAAGCGCACTTCATAAGAAGGAGAAGTTTAAGAAGCCGAGGGGGATGGACACATCGCAGGCGCCGGGGCAGCCGAGGCCCTTTCTGCTGTCCAGCCTGGCAGGGCCCCTGAGTGGGGAGGCTGGGTTTAGGGATGAAGTGCTGCTGTCATCTTTTGGGGACAGCTCTCTGCTTCTCTCTGCCTGTCGGGTGGCCTGAGCAGGGCCTGTTCTTCCCCCAGAGGCTGTGTGGGGCGGTGGTGGCCACTCCTGGATCAGACTGCACGGGAATCCAATCCCAGGTCTTCCAGTCCCATCGTGTGGTGTTGGCCAGGGGCTGAGGAGCGACGTGCCCACCTCTGTAAGTCTCAGCAGGTGCTCTAAGTGCTTGTTAAATGGTTGCAGTTGCTATTGTTAGAAGTACGATTACGTTTTCATCTTTACAGAGTCTCTCCCAGCCCTGTTCAGTTCCTAAGATGTTACAGAATACCATCCCTGGCAAGGTCGGTGAGAGGGTGGGAAGGCCTTATTGGGAGGCAGCAGGGGCATATTTTGAAATCATCAGAGAAGTCTAGAGTGAGTTCAGTCCAAACCGCAGACAGAGGAGGGCCCTGAGGTTCAGGGAGCTTAAGTCACTTGTCCAGGTTATAAGGCGGGGAGTGGCAGAGCTGGGGCATCCTTTTCACTGGGCTTCGTGGCCCTCCACACAGGAGTGAGAGGCTGGAAAAGAGAGACTTCTACAAATCATTTGGTCCCATCTCGGCATCCAAACAAGATCCGATTAGAACTAAGAAGGAGAATGATCTTGTTCTTTAAGGCAGCAGACTGTGCACTCCTTGGGGGCAGGGATACAGCCTTGGGTTTTTGTCTCTAGCACGTGGCTGACACATAGTAGGTACTCAGGATATACTTGTTAAGTGGACAAGTTAGTTCACAACACCACCACCAATGACAATAATAACAGCTAATAATTATTGACTGCTTATTACGTACCAAGTATGATGCACAGTGCTTTCCACATGTGATCTTAGTTCATCCTCTCAGTAACTTTAAGGTACTGTTATTACACCCATTTTACAGATGAGGAGGCTGAGATTCAGAGCACGTGATTCATTGGCCCAAAGTCTCATAGTTAGTAAGAAGCAGAGTTGGAATTTATACCCAGGCGATCTGATTTCACACTCTGGTGGTAAAATTTCTGTGTGCGTGTGTGGATGCATACACGTGTGTGCACACATGCACATGTATGTGAAATGTGTACTGATTCTCCCCTAATTTCCTAGACTCCCCTCTGGCTCCCTCACTACTTCTCTTCCCCATCCTGTAGGCAAGGAGGCCAGGCATGGAAGGGAGCAGTGGACTCTTGGTGCTCCGGTGCTTGTCTTCCCTTGGCCTGATTCCTTTGACCCCTGAGTAAGGGCACACTGGCAACACTGGGGGAACGATTAAAGATCACCCCCAACAGAGCTTCTGCAGCGGTACCTGATCGTGTGCCAGTCTTTTCCAACATGGAGGCCATCCAGGCGAGGGCCTGGGGTGGAGGCCAGAGGAGGCAGCCACGGGAAGCCTTCACAAGACTCTCGTGAGCTGAAAAGTTTGAGCGTGATGGAGCTCAGGTGACACGGGACCCCGCGAGGTCCTCGGCCTCACCCTGCCCAGACCAGCCAGGGTCAGTGTGCTCACTGTACCCCCAGGGCCCCGGTCCAGGCTGCTCTGCATGGCTGCCCAGAGTATCGGGGGATCTCCCTGGGGTCTTGGACTCTCAGAAGCATCGTGGAGCCTGGAAAAAATCTGAAGGCACCCTGCTGTTACGGTGTGGTTATTACTGATCTTTACAGCATCTCCCTGGCCTAGTGTGGTTCATAAGATCACAGCAGAAGACCGTCCCCAGCAAGGGTGGTGACGGGGGGAGTTTGGGCATCTCTCCTTCTAGAGGCAGCAAAGACTTTTTCGGGCATAGAGAGAGCTAGAGTACGTTTGCGGGGGCAGAAGGCCCCCATGGAGTCATTTCCTGGCGGAGGTCGTGGGTGGAGCTTGTCACCGGGCCCACACCCCACCTCAAACCTCCATCAGCACAACTGGCCCTTGAGCTGAGGCTGCCAGTGCCCCTTCCTGGTGGTTATCACATATGCAGAGACTTGTGATGTCTTGGTGATTTCTTCTCCCCCAAGGATCTCACAGGGCCACAAACCTGTGACGTAGATGGGGCAGGTAGGAATTATCATTCCAGACTCTCAGAATTTCAGTAACTAGCCAAAAACAAGAGTTAGGGATTGAGAGGTTGGATCAGGGTCCAGGACTCCTGAGGCCTTCTGAAGGCCACCGCTGCCTGTGCGGATGGTGGAAGCAGTGGTCCTAGGGCACACCTTCTCTTCCTCAGGTTGAGAACGTTGCACAGAATAAAGCAACATTTGTCCAAGAATGATAGTGCCTATTTTATTGCTGGGAAAACTGAAACCCAGGGAGATTAAATGAATCACGGAATCTTATTCCTGGAAGGAACTTGAGGTCATTCAGTCAGCATCCTACCTATGCCTTCCTCGTGTCCACAGACAGAATCTCCCCTGGCTAGTTATCTAGCCCCAGCTACCTCTTCCTCCCCCTCCTCCCCATCTTCTTTTTTTAAAAAACATTTGTTAATAATACTTTGCTTTAAAAATTAATTAATTTTTGGCTGTGTTGGGTCTTGTTGCTGTGCGCAGGCTTTCTCTAGTTGTGGCGAGCGGGGGCTACTCTTCGTTGTGTTGTGCGGGCTTCTCATTGCGGTGGCTTCTCTTGTTGTGGAGCACGGGCTCTAGGTACGCAGGCTTCAGTAGTTGTGGCACGTGGGCTCAGTAGTTGTGGCTCGCGGCTCTAGAGCGCAGGCTCAGTAGTTGTGGCGCACGGGCTTAGGTGGTCCGCGGCATGTGGGATCTTCCCGGACCAGGGCTCGAACCCGTGTCCCCTGCACTGGCAGGCGGATTCTTAACCACTGCGCCACCAGGGAAGTCCCTCCTCATCCTCTGAAAGCTAACATTATTGAGCACTTACTGTGTTCTAGTTGCTTGAGATGTATTAAGTTGATCTTCCAACAGCCCTATGAAGTAGGGACTATCGTCTCATTTTACAGATGAGTAAGCTGAGGCTCAGAGAGTTGCATAGCTTGCCCAAGGTGACACGCCAGTAAGCGGTGGAGCCTGGGTATAAACTCAGCAGTCTGGGCCGTGCTTTTGACCATTCGTGAGGCAGGCCATCCCTCCCCGGGGAAGCTGTTAATGAGGGAGCACGTGGGAGCACCCAGCACATTGCCTGGCCTGTAGAAGGTATTCAGGAAATGCTAATGATTCTCTTCCAAAAGTATCAGAAGGTTTTGCCTCGTAGGAGCCAAATCTACTTCCCGCGGGTCCTTGTTCTACAGCCTTCCTTGGGGCCCCGTGAGGCACTTCTACCCTTCTTCTCCTTCCAGTCCTGGGGGTGTGAAGATACCTCGTGAGCGAGAAGCAAAGCCTTCTTCTTCCTGGGTTTCTGTTCAAGGCTCACCCATGATGCCCGATGCTTGGTCATGTCCACGTATAGCACACGTTGCCCGAGTGCCTCGTAGGTGGCAGGCACGGCCACGAAGTGGCACTGGGTGGGCGCCCCCCAGGGTTGGGCCTTTACTAAATGTGTGTGGAAGTATCTTCTGCATCTGTCAGATGATGGATTGGGCCTCAGATCCTGGGGGCAGGGGACTGAGGACCAAGGTGACCACCTGCTCCTTCGAGCTCCTGTGAGGCCAGGTGCTGCTGCAGACGCCCCACCAGAGGGCCGAAAAGTTCACATGACCCAAATCTAAGGGGAGGCAACTAGGTGGAGAAAGTCACCCGGTTTGGGTGAGTATGGGAAGTAGCACTGTACCATTCTCCTTTGAAAAGCAAGAGTCTTGCCAGAGTCCAGAGTAAACGGCTGGAACATGAGATCTGCCAGGTAGGCTGCAGGTCGGAAGCAAACAAGGCAATTGCATGAGGCGAGTAGTGGGAAGTCAGCTGAGGAAGTGCGCGTCCATCAGCGTGAGGCCAGCCAGGCTGGCGGCTCGTGGGCTCGCTCTTCCCCTCAGCTCCTCTTTGGGGAGGGCTTAGCAGAGGGGGGTCACTCAGGGCTTGACCTTGGGCCTCAGGAACTGGGGTGGACCTTTGTCCCATGTCCCTCTTGTCACGTCTCAAGTGTCCATCCTCATATGTCCTGGCAAATCCTCACAGCAACTTACACTGTAGGGATTATTGGTTCCATTTGACCCAGGAGATCACGGATGCTCTGAGAGCCGGGTAATCAGAGGTCACACAGCTGGACCATAGCATTGCCCCTTTTTTCTATACCTGTGGCTTCTCCTAGGGGTCAGTGCCTCTCCAAGGAGCCAGTAGGTGTCTCTGCCTGAGCCTCCAGTCCCCGTAGGGGAGGAACTTAAACGGCTCACCTCGGGGAGGGTCAAGGGCAGGTGACCATGAAGCCAGCCAGGCCACAGTCATATGCTTCAAGGAGGTCAGCAGAGGTCATTGTCTGTCTCCCCAGGACATGAGCTCCACTGGCACAGGGCCTGTGTCTGTTTCTCAGCATTGCATCCCCAACAGCTAGGATGGTACCAGCATATAGTAGGTGCTCAATACGTATTTGTTGAATGAATGGCCTCTTTGGGGAGCCCCTTGTGAGCAGAGGCCCTGGATGGTAGAGCCCAGGGCTAGCAGTGAGCCTCGGCTCTGGAAAGCTTGGATGGGCTGCTTCAGCTCAAAAACGTGTGGGACCAAAGAGTCAGTTGTGTAGATCTCAAAGCACATTTGCCCGGTGGATAGTGGGATTAACACAACCCGTGATGGAGCCGAACCAGTACAAAGGGCAGCCCTGGTCCTCCTGGACCGTGGCCCCAAGCACTTCAACCCCTCCTCAAACCCGACTGAGCCTGGCATCAGGGGCTGAGGGGGACTGGACGGGGGTGTCTAGTGGGAGCGGGGGTGGCACGTGCGGGGAGACCTCTGACTTTTAGCTCAGGGTGGGGACACTGCCGCTCCTGTGAGTCAGGAGGAGGCTCTGGGAGCAGAGGCCTGAGCGCCAGGGGTGCTCCCCTACACACGCAGTGGGAGCCAGGGACGGCATGCCTCCAGAGCTCATTTCTTCCTGGTAGAGTTAACGTGGAAGGGCCGCGGGCAGGGTGGGCGTAAGGACAGTGGGGCAGAGGACCTAGGAAAACGTAATTGCCTTTTGTGGGGATGGAGGGCCCCAGGATTCGGGGCGTGACCTTTCAGCCCCTGGATCTTGGGGCACAGTCAGGTGCTGCCCGTGGATGCAGGGTCCCAGTGACGCGGGCTGCCTGGTGCTGGCTGTGGTCAGTGGTGTCTGCTGGGTTTCCTCCTTGGCCCACTTCTGCTGATTGGTGGCGGTGCCTGCAGTGCTGGGTTGAAAAGGGTCTGGGTCTGAGCGTTGGCTCCCTGGGATGGGGCCTGGGTTGACTTGGGATGTCTTCCAGGGGCACAGGGTGCAATAAATATGTCAAGTCGGATTTAGTCCAATCAGCTCATTTTACAAGTGAGGGAAATAAGACTCAGAGAGAGGCAGTAACTTGCCCGAGGTCACATCACTTGCATCATCAGCCTTCGAAATGGGGTGCCCTGGCCCCTGGTTCTTCCTTGTCTCACGCCTCTCACTAGATTGGCTCTCCAGGAGTCTCTTATCACACCAGGGGAGCAAGTGCCCTGCTCCACTGCTCCCTCTTCACTGGTGCCCCCATGCTCCCTAGCTGCTAGCCAGCCCCATCGGTCCTGGGCAGGGCAGGGAATGAGCCTGGGAGCAGGCCCTGCCCTCTGGGAGTTGTGATCCCAAGAGCCATGTGGAGAAGAGACAGGCAGAGACGTCTTGCAAACCCACAGGAGGCAGTAAACACACACCTGTCAGGGACAGGGACATGCCCAGTTAGCCGTGTGTTAAGACCCAGTGTCCAGGCTGAAATGAGCAGAGTGGGACAGGCTGATGGCTCTCCTCTGAGCAATCCCAGGAAGCTTCCTGGAGGAGGGGACTTTCCTGGAGCTTGGGGTGGAGGGTGGGCTGGTGTGATGAATGGGAAGTAGCCTGGTGTGGTAGAAAGATGACAGCAGAGCGCCTTGGCCAGCCTGGGGTTAGAGTCCCCACCTCTTTACTTACTCTGCAGCCTTGGACAAGTCTCTTACTATGTCTGAAGCCTCTGTTTGCTCAGCAATAAAATGGGGATAATAAAACACATAATCTAGGGCTTGGGGAAGAGCAAATAGGACAACATCTATGGAAGGGCTTCTTAAGTCAGGTACTTTCAGTACGTATTGTACGACTTTACATAAGATTCAAGAACAGGCAGAGCAATCTATGGTAATAAAAGTCAGGGTAGCGGTTACCTTTGGAAGAGGACAAGGGGGATGCAGAGGGTTCTAGAATGCTCATAATGCTCTTTCTTTATCTGAGAGCTGTTTCTGTGGGAAATTCACTGAGCTCTACACTTATATGCACTTTTCTGTACGTACATTATACTTCAATTTAAAAACTTTTTCTTAAAAAAGTGCTTGTAATGCTTAGAATGGCCAGGTTTTAACAGCCAGACGCTTGACGGAATGTCCACGAGGAGACCTGGAATGACGTTAATAGAAATCGTAGCGGGTTTCTGTGGAATATTTCAGGCTGTGTGCTAATCACTTCACATGCATTTTCTCATTTAATCCTTCCACAGCCCCCATTTTACAAGTGGGGAAACTGAGACTCAGAGAGGTTATATAAGTCGTCCAAAGTCAGCCAGCCTGGGGCAGAGGTGGGCACAGGCTGGGTCTGACTCCAGAGCAGCCCTCTCGGTAGAGCATGAAGGACATAGATGTTGCCCTGACTCCTTCCTCGGCTAACTTGGGGTTGGGCGGGGGGGGGGGCGGTGGTTCCTGGGTCTGTGTTGTCTTTTAACTTGAAGGTACCAGGGCCCCACTGGCCCGCAGCTTGTGGTGGAAGATGCAGAACAGCGCCGTTCCCGAGCTGGTCCCAATCTGGAGATGCCTCCAGGATGGGAGTAAGTGGGAAGCAGGAACCAGAGGAACGCCTTTGTCTGGAGAGCCTCTAGATCGTGCAGGCGGGGTGGGGAGGGGAGGGGACTATGTGGGGGGTCCGGAGCAAATGATGCCTTGCTCAACTGAAACCTTCCAGGGCAGATCCCTGCCAGGTAAGAGGGACAATGGCAGTATTTCTCCTCCCAGCAGCCAGGGCAAGAGGGAGTTGTTCTGCATAATGCGAATTCCTTCACCGACCCCCAGAGGCTGTGCCAGGAGGAGTGGGGGGCACACTTGCCTCTTCCCGGGGTGGACTGGGGGCTGGGAGGAAGATGGGAAGTCAGGCACTTTCGTTGCCTTTATTCTTTGGCTAAGCAAGTCAGCAGAGCTCAGACTAAGCAGCCCTGCCCTGTGCCCTTGTCTAGTGAGAGAGAGATGCCATTGTGTTTGCGTTTAAATGCAACTGGCAAAGCAGATAAAGCCTTATTGTTGTCTAATGTTTCCAATCACATGGGAAAACGAGGGCCTGGTAGCATCATTCAGGGTGCTGGAGGGCAGACAGCTTCTGTGCCAGCAGAGCCGCTCACTTCCTCTGGGAGGCCTGCCCTGATAAACCCCTTCAGCTCTTTTTTTTTTTTTAACACCTTCATTGGGATATAATTCACATACTCTTTTTTTTTTTTTTTTTTTTTTGGCCTTCATGGCTGCATGCGGGCTTTCTCTAGTTGCGGCGAGCGGGGGCTACTCTTCGTTGTGGTGCGCGGGCTTCTCATTGCGGTGGCTTCTCTTGTTGTGGAGCACGGGCTCTAGGCGTGCGGGCTTCAGTAGTTGTGACACGCGGGCTCAGTAGCTGTGGCTCGTGGGCTCTAGAGCACAGGCTCAGTAGTTGTGGTGTATGGGCTTAGTTGCTCCGTGGTATATAGGATCTTCCCGGACCAGGGCTCAAACCCGTGTCCCCTGCATTGGCAGGTGGATTCTTAACCACTGCGCCACCAGGGAAGCCCACCCCTTCAGCTCTTGATGGTTACATCCCAGCCCTCAGCAAGGAGGTACATAAACACTGTGGACAGAGTAAACACACTAGCAAGTTCTGGTTGTTTATGATTGTTTTTATCTTAAGTCTATCTCTAGTACGTTGGTCCTGTCACCCCTATTTGCCTGGAGGCTGGCTGAAGGCAGGGACTATGAGGACCCTTCCTCTGGACCTCCCTTAGGGATTCCTTCCATGTAGCAAGTACCAGTCTGCAGTGCTGGCTCTAGTTCTCCAGTGTAGAGTTGACTCTCTGCCTCAGGACCTTTGCACATGCTGTTCACCTGCTTGGAACCCCTTCCTCCACCTCCTCTCCTACTTTTGCTTCTCCATTCCTCTTCCAGGAAGCCCTTTCCTGCTGCTTCCTGCAGCCTAAGGGGGCCCCTCTTGCAGCTCCGCCCACTCCTGCTCTCCTTCCCTTCGGAGTGCTCCCCAGACTGCACTGTAATGGCCTGTTCATTGTTCAGTCTCCCCCGCTGGGCACCAAGCTCTGAGAAGCCAGGGATTGGATTGGGCCGTCACATCCACTTTTGTGCCACAGCCTCTAACACAGAGGATCTTGCTGAATGTTTATTGAAAGAAGTGAGGCCGTTGAGCACCAAAGTGAGGGGTGAGGTTCCAGCGCTTCAGTTTGGGAGCCCAGCTGCTGTGTCCACCTGCCCTGGGAAGAATGCCCTTAGCCATGACTCCGTCCAGCTGAGGCTGAGCCCCCAAACAGCTGTAGAGGCAGGAGTCTAGAGCCCAGTGTGGGCACCAGTGGCCACATCTGTTTTGCTCAGTGCTGAGTTCCTGACATCTGCACACAGATGCTGCATCAGAGTGTCCCACAAATGTGCCTGGAAGTTCAAATGTGTCAGCCCCCTGTCGGGAGTTGGGGGCAACCAGGAAAGGTGCTGCCCATCCTTTGTCCTTCCATGGAACTGGATGGAGGTGGTTTCAGGTGGCCTAGACTCCTGGTGGAGAGAAGTCTCCCCCCCAGCTACTGTCCCCACTGTGTGCAAATTGCTTTTAGGTGCTTTCACATCCAGTTTCTCAGTTGATCCCCCTAGCAGCCCTGAGAGGTGGGTGTTATTGGCCCATTTTACAGATGAGGAAACGGAAGTTCAGAGTGGTTAAGTCGACATGCCCCAGGTCACACAGCTGGTAAGCAGCAGGGCTAGGATCCAGTTCTTTTTCTACCATTACAGCCCCACTGTAGCTGCTCTTCCTTCCAGGCAGCTCAATGCCCTGCTTAGGAGTCAGGGAACCCCAAAGTGTGAGTCCTCAGAGCACACCCCTGTCCTTGCTTGGCCCCTGAGAGTCCGTGACCTTGGAAGGCCTGTGTCCCGACCACAGAGTGCGGGTGGGGAGGAAGTCTGGCTTTGACAAATAGCCCTGTGGTCTCAGGACGGGCAGGGCTAACTCAAGTGCAAACAGCGTATTATTATTTATTACTCATGCTGCACTGCTAATAAAATTTGAGTTTTAAAAATAATGGTGAGCAAATGAATTGGTCAATGGCCTGTGGGGAGAGGATGCCGGGATGGAGACGAGTGACAGGGGGGCTAAGCCATTGCAGGTTCCTTACTGGGCTGGGGGATGGGAGGGCTTATTTTGGGGGGCAGCTCTCCACACCTAGTCGTTTTCCTGGTCCAGTTCGAGAAGTCATTAATCTGCATGTTAAAATTTGTTGAAAGCGCATTTGCCAACGGTGGCAGCATCTCCAGGCTGAGGAGGTAGCTGTTGGCTGGGGGAATAGCTCTCAAGTGTCTATTTCGGTTTTCTGTGCTTAAAATCTGTAATTTGGAAAGCCGCTTCCTGCAAGGTCCCATGCCTGCCATCCGATGCGTGCCTCCATTTCTGACACCTGAGTTATAGAGCAGGATGGGCCCTGCGGGCAGGGCAGAGACCTAAGAAGGTTGTAAGAAAAATGAAGGGACATAGAGGCTCCACGGTGCCTGGGAATTAGGAAGAGAGACAGCAGGCCCTGGGGAGTGGAGGGGACTCAGACCACGCCTCTCCCCTACGATAGACAGCACCTCTGTCCCTGTAATTCATCTGTCCTGCTGTGTCTCAGGAGCATCGCAGGCTGGAAAAAATATAATTTAAGAAAGATAAGACCTGCTACTGTGTGACTTTGAGCAACTCATTTAACCTTTTTGTGACTGAGTTTCCTCATCTATCAAATGGGGGTGATGAGACCCACTGGGCTCACTTCATAGGATCAAGGGGGAAAACAGGGCTGTGTGAGTCGAAGGGCTATATGACAGCCTTTCAGATATTTGAAGACAGTGCTCATGCTTTCCTCAAGAAATGGCTTTGCTTAAAGCTGGGCTTTTGCAGGGCTTAGAAAATGTGAGGGGGTTTGGGATTTGCGTGTCTAGGTAGTACCCGCAACATCTTTCAGATTGCATCCATCAGCAGTGATGGACGAGGAGTGGCATTGCCTCCCCTGCCCCCTCCCTTTGCCCTCCCCACCCCCACCATGGACACCAGCTCTGCAGCGCCGCCCACATCAGTGCTTTGGTGCAAGAGTCGCCAGCACCGTGGACTCAGCACTCCGCACACGTGTTCTCCAGTTCTCAGCCAGCCTTGAGGTGGGCACCAGTATTATCCCATTTTACTGGAGCAGGAAACTGAGGCTCAGAGCAGTGAGGGGCCTGCCCAAGGTCATGGTTAGACCCGAGCTCTGCCTGGCTCCTCTAGCATCCTGCTGCCTCAAGGTTCTGGCCCACGGCTGCCATGCCAAGGGTTGGGTCAGTGACCTCGGGGTGTCCCTGTGGCGTGGCTACCATCCCCCTTCCTCTCTTTTACCCCCAAATGGAGACCCTCCTCCTGCCCCATCTCCGGATGCTCTGAGCAGGAAGAAAGACTTCGATGCCCCCGGCCAGCATTTTACCTTCCAAGCACCACGGACTGCGGGGAGCCAGACGCCCAAAGGCCAAGCTGGGGCCTGGGGCTGCTCGGACTCCTGGGCTGTAGATGCAGAGATGGTTGCCTGATTCTGACTTTGGCCTCTTTGAATCCTCGATTCTCCTCCCCAGTGGCCCTGCCGCTTTCCCCAGCCCTGAGGCCAGACTCCGAGTGTTCGCGGAGGCCCACCCTTCACTCCAGCGCCTTTTGATCTGGCTGACGCACTGCCATGGGGTCTGCCGCAGGTGTGGGCACCGGGGCCTGGTGGCCCTGCAGTGTTAGCAGGGAAAGTCCAAACAGCTGGGAGGCACTGAATGCAAGGTCTTGGCAGCGGGGAGAATGGGTATTGCTTAGACATTTTGTGTAGATTAGTAATATTATACCTGTTAATTGAATATCCATTGACTGCCTGTCAGGGGTTTGATTTATTCTGTCCTTCCCCCCTGAGTCTCCGTCGACTGCTGAAATAGCTTGCTTGCTTTGTCCTCGTTTTTCTTTCTCTAATGTGGGCTGCTTCCCCGCACCCCAACCTGAGCTTCATTTCACTGGCTTCGTGATAAGCATCTTCTGTTTTCTGGCACCAACCTTGGCCTCCCTGTGGCCCTTAGTCCCTCCCAAGTGGATTCCCAAGACTCATTCCTCGACTGGAGACCCAGGACGGAGTCTGCTTGGTGCGTTTCTTTTGGGGATTTAAATGCTTTGAGATGTTCTCTGGAAAGGAGTGGAAAGGGAAGTGGCCAGGAGACCTAGGGGATGAGCCCTGGTTTTGCTGCTTCATTCATTCATTCATTCATTCAACGAGGCACTAGCTCTATGCCAGGCCCTGTGATCAGCACACAGGGGACAAATTCCTGAGTTCAGCATTCTGTAGTAGAGATGGAGAAGTGAACAACTGATACAGTGCAGCGTGATGGTCAAGGCAGGGGATCATGGGGACATTGAGAGGACACTGAAATCAGATGTGGGCAGCAGGAAAGGCTTCCTGGAGGAGGAGCAGTGCCTGCAAAACAGCTTGAGCTGCATTTCAAAGGACAAGGAGGAGTTAGCCTGGCAGAGGGCATCCCAGGCAGAGCGAGCAGCGAGTGATGGCTGGGCTCCTGGAGGGAGAGGTGGCCGAGAGGCAGGCCAGGTACTGATAATAGTTACAACCATGATACTGTATTGAGACACACTGAGAGTCGGGCAGTGTCTAAGGGCTTTCCTTGGATTATCTAGTTTAGTCCTTATAACAAACCCCACATGCAGGTGCCATTGGCACCTCCTTTAATGGCTGAGGTGGCGGAGGCTGTATCCCACCTGTCCTGGTGAAGGGACCAGAGACGGGAACCTCAGGTGTCTGATTCAGGAGTGCCACCTCCTTCAGCACCTTGCTGCCTCATGGCTGTGACTGTCCCAGGGATGTTACACCAAGGGACGGGTCAGTGACCTTGGGGTGTCCTTGCTGAACCAGATTATGGAGGGTCTTACGTGTGTACTTTGAAAAGTTTTAACTTTATCCTGAAAGCAACAGAGAGCCACTGAGAAATTTTAAACAGAGGAATAGCTTGATCAGGTTTGTTTTTAGAAATAATCCCTCTAGCTGCAGTGGGGAGGGTGGGTGGAACTTGATGCAGACTGGAGGCACAGAGAGCAGCTCCTGAGCGGGGCAGTGACCCTGCGAGAAGGGCTGGGGGCTGGCTAAGGCGGGGGAATTCGGGCACAGAGGCGGGCACGGGCTCGAGAGACATGGGGCAGGCAGAATCTGCAGGACACCTAGGGGTTGATTGGATGAGACGGAGGGACGGTGGGTGAAGGCAGGTGTTTAGATGACTTAGATTTTTTTTTTAATCAAAAGTTTACAAAAATTTATTTTGTTAAAGTGCATGGATAAAGTCTCATCAAAAGTCAAATGATTACCTGTTACAGTTCCTCTTTTGGTGTTCTGAGAGTAATTTCCAATGTGTGGAGGAGGAGGGGTTTTCCCTCACAGCACCAAGCAATTCTCAGACACCAAAAGGGTGTTGAAGAATTCAGCTCAATCCTGACACCATCTACCGGGAGACAGAATCAGATGGTCTTGTGGGACTGAGCCCAGGTGAAGGGCTCAGTCCCACAAGACCATCTTCCACTTCAGATGCCAGCGGCAAGCCCAGGCTGCTACCTGTGCTTCTGACCCACTGGCTAAGGATGGAGGTTCCCACGACCCCCTCTAACGCAGGATGACTGACTGGCTATAAATCAGAGTTTCCCCACCACCTCCTCCTCGGGGTTGATTAATCTGCTCGAGCAGCTCACAGAACTGAGGAAACATTTTTCTTCCCAGATTACCCGTTAAAGAATGTAACTCAGGAACAGCCAGATGGAAGAGGTGCAGAGGACGAGGTACCGGGAAAGGGTGAGGGTCTTCCATGCCCTCTCCAGAGGTGCCACTCTCCCCAAGTCTCCACGTGTTCACCAACCTGGCAGCTCTCCGAATCCTGTCCTTTTGGCTTCTTATGGCAGTTACATTACATAGTCATGATCGATTAAATCCTTGGCCATTGACAATTGATTCAACCTCCAGTCCCTCCCCTCTCCCGGAACCCTCTAATTATTGGTCAGATCTCCTGGCAACCAGTCCCCATCCTCAGGTGGGGTCCAAACATCACCTCATTAACATAACAAAAGATAATTTTTCACTCTCATCACTTAGGAAATTCCAGGGTTTTTAGGAGCTCTGTGCCAGAAATGGAGACATATATATTTCTTATTATAAATCCCAATATCACAGTTCCCCAATCGATAAAAATATCTTTATCATATAAAGACCTCACACTGGCGTTCCCTAAAATGAGAAAGGAATCCCTTCTAGCTGCAACATGCTGATTCTGCTGACCAGAAGACTCAGCTGTGGCACGAATCTTGAAGACCGTAAGTTGATATACCATTGACTCACTAGCATTATTCGTTGATAGCATGTTTTCCAAAACACAGACGAGATACAAGTTGAAACTAACTAAACATGATTTAATAAAAAAAAAGCATTCTGGTACTTCAGGCCCTCTAAATGTCACTGTAAGGCTTATTGGCTAACAGAATTCTTAATAGGAGTTACTCTAATAGGACAGAGTTTTTTTTGTTTTTCTGTTTTTTCCAGTTTTATTGAGATATAATTGACATACATCGCTGTATTAGTTTAAGGGGTATGGCGTAATGGTTTAGCTTACATATATTATGAGATGATTACTGCAGTAACTTTAGTTAGCATCCATAATCTCATATAGATACAGTAAAAAGAGAAAGTAAAAACAATTTTTTTTATTTCCTTAAATCCAGAGCTCTTAGGATTTAGTCTCTTGGCAACTTACCTATATATCATACAGCAGTGTTAGCTATAGTCAGCACGCTGTACGTTACACTCCCAGTACTTATTTATCTTATAACTGGAAGTTTGTACCTTTTGACCATTTTCTTCCAGTACCCCCTCCCTCTTCCCCACCTCTGGTAACCACAAATCTGATCTCCTTTTCTATAATTTTGATTTGTTTGTTTGTTTTTTAGATTCCACATATAAGTGAGATCATATAGTTTTTGCTTTTCTCTGTTTGACTTATTTCACTTAGTAACATGCCCTCAGGGTCCATCGATGTTGTCACAGATGGCAGGATTCGCCTCTGTTTTATTTTTCTTTTAATGGCTGAATAATATTCCCTTATTTATATATGCCACATCTTTTTTTTTAATTGAACTATAGTTGATTTACAATGTTGTGTTAGTTTCAGGTGTACAGCACAGTGATTCAGTTATACGTTATATATGCCACACCTTCTTTATCCATTTATCCATCGATGGACACTTAGGTTGTTTCCATGTCTTGGTTATTGTAAATAATGCTGTTATGGACATGGGGGTGCAGGTATCTCTTTGACATAGTGTTTTCATTTCCTTTGGATGTATTCCCAGAAGTGAAATTGCTGGATCATGTGGTAGTTCTATATTTAATTTTTTTGAGGAACCTCCATACTGTTCTCCACAGTGGCTGCACCAACTTACAATTCCACCAGCAGTGCGCAAGGTTCCCTTTTCTCCACACCCTCTCCAGCATTTGTAATCTCAGCATCTTCATTTGGGGCAGCTGGGAGTCATTCACTAGACAGGGTGTACAGGGGAGGACTAGATTGCAGTAGAAGGTGATGGATTCAGTCCCCTTGTAGACTAGCTGATTTGAAGTGACTGAGGGACATCCACATGGAGATGTCCAGCAAGCAGCTGAGTATACACACCGAGAGCCCAGGAGAGAGGCAACGGCTGGGGATGCAGATTTTGGAACTGGGGCAAATGGGGGGCGCACGGGTTTGGATGAGCTCCCCTTGAAAGAATGTTTAGTGTGAGAAGAGAGGAAGGCTGATGATGGGGTGGTGGAGCCTGCCCACCTTGAGGGCCTGAGTCCACCCACGAAAGGGACTGGAAGAAAGAGCCAGAGGTAGGACAGCCAGGAGAGAAAGGTATCACAGAAGCCCAGGTAGAAGTGGGGGGATGGTCCACAGTGCGGAACGCTACAGAAAGGTACAGTGAGTAAGGCAAGGACAAATCATGCTTAGGGATTTGGCAACTCAGGGGTCCTTGGGGACCTTGCAGGGGGAAGACTGGGCGGGGCATGGGAAGGAGGTGATTGCAGTAGTGGAGGAGTGTCGGGCAGGACAGGGGAGGACTTGTAATAGGTGGTCTCAGTATCCTGGCAGGAGAGGGGAGGAGAGACCAGGAGGCGTCCTGGGCAGGGGCGGAGCTTCCTGGGAAGCCCCTCCAACCTGAGGGAGACCTGAGCACAGTTTACTGTGAAGAGGGGCGGGTGACCAAATGTCCCGGATGCCTGGGACTCGAGACTAAGACCCAGGATGGTCCCAGGCAAACTGGGACGATTGGTCACCCTGGGAGAGCTTCAGTCCCGTGGTGAGCTGGTCGGTGCTGGACAAGGGGTCTTGTGGGGGAAGCCTGATGTGCAGCGTTTGCTGATTCTCATGGTGTGAATACTCTTGCTGTGACCCATGGAAGCTACCAGCATGACGTCACTGAATCCAGAGTTGGGAAGAGGTGTCACAGCCTAGTCTGTGGGTGGTCTAGGCCAGCTCCAGCACACAGAGGGTAGGGGGTAGGGAGAGATAGAGCCCAGGAAGGGCCCCCGGGGGCAGGAGGGGCTTCCCCTCAGTGGGAACCAGAATAAGGAGGCAAGGGTGGACCAAATGCAGGGTGGGGGCATCGGGGCCTTGCCACGGCCTTGATGGTCTCAAGGAAGGACAGGCAAACTCGCTTTTGGAGTGTGAAGGGGGTAGGTGGTAGGGGAGAGGCTGGAGGAGTTTGGGAAAGCCTGTAGGAAAGGGGGAGGGAGCAGACCGGGGTCCCAAGGGTCACGGAGCAGCACTGAAGGTCGGGGTGGGTGGTGGCACGTACGGTCACCACACTGTTCTGACAGCCTTGAGAAGCTGCTGAGGAGACGGGAGGGAAGAAGCTGGCCAGTTGGGGTTTGGTAGGACAGGGGTGATCGAAGGACAAGGGCGGGCTAGGAGGGCTCAGGGTTACGGTTAGCGAGGCAATCGGCCATGAATTTCAGGCCAATCAGGGCAGGGAAGACTCTGCTGGAGGGTGTGGAGCGGGTCTGGGCCTGGAGAATGAAGGGGTGAGTGACCCACTGTGTTCCGAGGCACAGGAATTTAGGGGGTGACGGGGCTCAGTAGGCAGCTGGGGAGAGAGGGAGTACAAGTTGTACAGTCGGTGCTGGTTTGGGGAAAGATGAAACAATGGTCAGGAGTCGTGTGACCTACATTTGGGTAGATGTGTCTGTGCTGTAACTTGGCCGTACTGCGAGGAACGTGGAGAAACCCTCTTCCAGAGCAGGGAAGGATGGGACGTGGTTTCGGGAACACTGGGCTGAGTCTGGGGAGGCAGGAGAGGCGTGTGGGAGCCCAGGAGGGAAGCACCTGGTCAGGCCTGGCTTGCGAGCCCCTCCCGTCAGCCAAGCCCCTCATCCTGGCTGCAGAACTGAATGCCTAGTCCAGGAGCCCCGCTGCCACCCCAGGACCATCCAGGCTCCCTCCTTGGAACAGGGCTGGGCTTTGAGAGTCCCCCCTGCTCCCTCCTGGTGTACTTTGTCTCTGCTCTTGGGCATGTTTTAGGGACCCAGAGAAAAAGACTCTCGGCAGCTCTAGACTAATGACTTGAGGGGTTTAGTGGCCCCGGCGTCAGACAGACCCGTGTTTGAGTCCCAGTCTCATCATTTAGACGCCATGGGCCCTTGGCCAGGATGCTTAACCTCTCCGAGCCTCAGTTTTCTCATCTCTACAAGGGGGATAATAATAGCACTCACCTTATAAACCTGGGAGGATTCAAAGGGATAATCCACGTAAAGTGTTGGGCAGCGTACCCGTGTGGGTAGTTAATGTTAGCTATCATCACTGCGGCTGTGGGTCAGTTCCAGCTGTGCTGTCGGCCGGCCCTTCTAATCTGCATCTGCCTCCTCAAATTGATGGAATAGTCTTGGCGCACCATCGCCACCGCTAGAGGTAGGAATGAGACAGCCGAGGGGCCCGCATTTTCTCTGAGACCCGGGCCAAGTTCCGTGAGAAGTTAAAGGAACACCCTCTTTGCCATTCTGGTTGGCACCTTCTAGTGGCAACTGAGCGTAAGTCTCAGAGATCAGGATCCTGCGGCGAAACATCCCTGTCCTTCCCCTGTGCTCTCTGCCCCTTCCCATCTTTTCTCCTTACTACCTTCTAGTATGTTTACTTATTTGTTTTGTTGATTGTCTATCTCCCCTCACTAGAATGTAAGCTCCATGAGGGCGGGGGTTTCTGTGTTCTGTTAATTGCTCAATCCCCAGTATCTGGAATAGTCCCTGGTATACAGTTAGCATTAAATAAGTATGTATGGAATGAATGAATTAAGTGAAAGCCCCAAATAATCTGCAAACTTTTTTCTTGCTATTTTTTGTCAGCTGCCTGGCTCCTACACCCCTGTTCCAGAATCTTGCACTATTTATAAAGCCTGATCTAACCAGTTATGATATTGTGTAGTGCAGACAGCTTACTATAGGACCAGAGGGAGGGAATAAATCATTCTATCCAGGATGGGAGTGGGACATGCTTCACTGAAAAGATGACACTGAACTGGGTTTTGAAGGATGAATAGGAGTTTTCTGAGTGGGGAAGAGGAAGAAGGGGGTTCCAGACAGAGCCAATAGCATGAACAGAAGCACAGTGGTGTGAAAGTACATGGAATGTTCAGGGAATAATGAGGAGTGCCCAGATGTAAAGAATGTGAGATGTGCTGGTGGATTGAAGGAAACGAAGTGGAAATCTTGGGATGGGGTCTTGCTGATGTAAACAAACACGCCTAAGACAACAGTCGTTGCGACCCCAAACTCGGGTGCCAGGCTGCTTGGGTTCCAATTCCAGCTGTACCGCTTCCAGCTGTGTGCTTCTGTTTGCCGTAAAGTGGGGATAATGAGAGCACTCACCACACAGGGCTGAAGTGAGGATTAAACGAGTAAAACATACGAAGCACTTAGTACCTGAGCGTAGTAAGTGACGTGAACATGAACTATTCTTATTAAGGCAGGAACCCAATGAATGTGGAATGCTTTTGGTACGCATACCCACGCACATTTGCATCGCCACACATAATGAGCGGTCCTCAAGATACGAAAGTGACGCTACAGGCCGCCTCCAATCAGCAGGCATCATTTTTATTTCTCGGTGGTAGGCGTGAGTGCACATGAATACAGTATCAGTGAGCCTGACAGGCAGCTCCTGACCACAGGGCTGCAGTTACACCTCCGTGGGCCAAAGCTAGGGATCAATCTGAGATGAGGACCAACAAAGGTAACCATAAAGTCATTCTTAGGGGAGCTGTGGAAGATTATCAACGTGATTCTAGAGACCCTGTGCCGAGAAATTGCCGGGAGGATGAGAGGTGTCAGAAGTCTGGAGACAGGCAGATGTTTTCACAAAGAAGAAAAAGGTAGATTAAAAAATATTATGAAGCAGTAAGTGTTAGGCCATTTTCCTCCAACATTTTGGAAGAGTGAGTGGAGCAGATAGTTTTGGAGCTCTGGGAAAACAGAGGTGCTCACCAGGGCCAGCAGTGCTCACAAAGAACGTGCCAGGTCAGCCTCACCTTCTGTTTTTTTTTTTCAAAAACTTACTGAGTCTAAATGTCGTAGACACGGGGGTCTTAACTTCAGGGAGCTTTAAGCCAAGTCTGGACTGCATTTTAGGAATAAGAAGAAAACCTGTAAATGGCCCTGATGTACAGACAGGTGGATTCAAAGCTGGTTGAGTAGTTGGATCCAGAGCCTTCACTAAGAATCAAGGTGGACCCAAAGGGAACTCACCTTTGTCTGAGCTTCCATTCAGTTGCTCACTTATTTGTGTGACAGGTATTAACTGAGCCCCTCCTGTAGGTCTCTAGGGCCAAGGGTGTCATCCTTGGGCTCGTCCTGGGTGACGTATCTTTGGATGTCCTAGGTGAAGAGAAAGAAGGCAGATTATTAAGTGCACGCATGCTACCAGGCTGGGAGGGAGAGGAGCTGCTCCATTGGGTGACATAATCCGTATGTAGGATGATCGATGGGCAGAACAACGGGCCAAAACCATCCCGATGGAATTAACCACGTGCAGATGAGAAGTCTCGCATCCAGATTTTTGAAAAAATCGATTACGTGAACACAGAACGGGAAGGCCTGACTTGGCCTCGTTCAGGGCAGAGGACTTGGAGGTGGGGCTGACCCAAGCTCCATGTGGCCCCAATGCAATCTGAGAAAAGGACGGTGTGTTGAGGTGAAGGGTGTGTTCCCCACTCCACGCCCTGATTAGATCATGGTGGGGGGCGCCCTGGGCCCAGGACCCAGTGCCTCACTCTGAGACAGGTCAATTAAAACCGCAGTGCAGCAGGTGTATATATGTCAATCCCAATCTCCCAATTCACCCCACTCCCTTTTCCCCCCTTGGTGTCCATACGTTTGTTCTCTACGTCTGTGCCTCTGTTTCTGCTTTGCAAATAGGTTCATCTGTACCATTTTTCTAGGTTCCACATATATGTGTTAATATACGATATTATTTGTTTTTCTCTTTCTGACTTACTTCACTCTGTATGACAGTCTGTAGGTCGATCCACTGCTCTACCAATGACAGGGCACTCTACTCAATGCTCTGTGGTGACCTAGATGGGAAGGAAATCCAAAAAAGAGGGGATTATATGTATACATCTAGCTGATTCACTTCACCGTACAGCAGAAACTAACACCACATTGTAAAGCAACTATACCCCAATAAAGACAAAACAAAACAAAAGCTCAGTGTATCCGGGAGCCAGCCAGCGAGATGGCCAGGGGGCTGCAGGAAGGTGGGAAAGAAGACTCCGGGTGACTGCTTCAAACATTGGGAGGTCCGCCGTGTGGTTCTAGGAGAGAGAACCTTACTTATCTGTGTCACTGTCCCTTATTCTTTGCCCCATCTGCAGACACAGGGGACCCCTCCTTTTCTTTTCCACAGTTCCAGCATTCCCTCCTTACCAGGCTAGCAGTTTCTTTAGAAATGAGAGAATGGAAAGCAGGAGGAAGTGTGGGTTGGTGTCAGGTGGGGAGCTTCTAGGTGGGGATGGCCAAATGCTTCACAGGTCCCAGCCATACAGCCAGCTTCCAAATATACTGTCACTGGCCTGAGTAAGGCTGCTGCATTGCTTTTTATTGGGCATGAAAAGAAGGCAGATGAGTGTGTACAAATGAAATGTCTGAGATCTCAGCAGAGCAGCTTGTGTACTGCCCGGGGGAGTCCCACCTGGAAACCCACAGTAAAGGGAGCTAATGCAGATGCCTCCTGGAAGTTCTCCCCAAAGCCCGAGGCAGAATTAATCATTGCTTCTCTGGTCTCCAAGCCCGCTGTACCCGCCACTATCAGCAGGCAGCTCGCAGTGCATTGTGGACGGGCTGCATCGCGGATGGGTGTTTGCAGCTCCTCCCCCGACACTGTGGAGCTGCCTGCTCCCCTTCATAGCCTCAGCCCTGGCCCCGTGCCACGCACAAAGTAGCTGCTCAATAATGAATGAGTGAATCTGCTGTAGAATAAATATGTATTCTTCTCTGTACAGGGTGGAACACATACTTGCTTGTTCTTTACGAAAACAAACCTTTGAATGAGGTTTCTTTGTTAAGGGGATGGACCCAGGGTGGAGGGCGGGGATCTATAGCTGTATATCATACAGCAAGGAAAACCACAGAGCAAGTTCATGATTTACTGCCAAGGCCAATGTTTAAATAAAAACCTGGTCTTAATTATTTAGCCCTAGTAAACAAAAGTGTGTTTTGATGTCATAGCCGTGTATCACATAGATCTAACGTGGGCAGAAGTCTTCCTATCCTCTCACGATAGGAAGGAGCCTGGGTATCCGACACCACTCACAGTCTCAGAAGCCCCTCACAGCCCTCCGGACATGTGCCTGTCTCCCGGTGGCTCTGTTTTCCCAGCCAGATTTGATACCAGGCTAGTGGGGAGGAGGCGTGTTTCTGGAGATGCTGTTCCTCCTGGGAAGAAACAGTGGAGCATAGGAGTTACTGACAGGTGGGCACTTATTCTGGGAAATAGAAAGTGTCCAGGTGACACCTCCACCTCTGACGCTGTCCTCACCCCAGTCCACCACACAAGTGTCTATCTGATTACCTCCCCATGAGGTCTACGTTGTAAAAGGCCCACTCTCTCAGGACAGGCCCATCCAACCATTCCGAATCCTTGGGACTTAACGTTCCAAGCAGATTTCCTTTTTCTTTCTCCGTGAGTTAGAATCAGTTTTCACATTAGTGATGAAATCGTGTGTATTGCATTAGCCATCGTCGTTGGCTTCCTTGCTGCTTGGGGCTGGGTGGGCAGACTGCCCCGGGTCTGCCCTTCTCCTCAAGTGCAGAGCTGGGCCAGGTGCTAGAGTCGCTGTTTGTCTGAGACCCGTAAACCGGCAGCTCTTCTGCCCAAGCACCTGGCTCACCCCAGAGAAGGTGAAAGTCAGAAAGAAAAAAGGGCTGAGTTTCTCCACTGGCAAGTCAAAGCAATCTAACTAAGTCTGCAGGATGATTCTTCTGATGCCAGCCGGGGCTCAGGGCTCTGACTGCATCCCAGGATGGGCTGGGGTCCTCCCAACGGAGGCATCAGAGAGAAGGCCAGTGTCCTCACTGGTCCAGAGGTCAGATGAGAGGTTTCTTCTCTCCTTACTCCCCAGGCTGGGGAACTCTGTGCAAGGGCAGGAAAGCAGCGCTGGTAACGTCAAGAGCAGAGCCACGTCCAGAGCAGGTGAAAGGCGTTCAGCCCAGGTTCTAGCTGGGGGAGGGCTCCCTAAGGTCGGAAGTAGCACCTAGGGGACCGCACCCTCAGAGGAAGAATCACTCTGTGAGAGGAGAGTATAGCCCCTTTGCCAGAGTTGGGGTGGCTTCTGGGGGCCTGTGGGACAGTCCTGAGCCTAAGAGGTGTGGCAGATCATAGAGTGGAACCTTCGCATGAGTAGGGAGCATCTTAAACTCTCCGTGATAATAATCCCTTACATTTGTATCCACTTAATAACAGGTCGCCAAAGGAAGCAGTTTTGCAAACACGATCTCACGATCTCATGCTTTTCACAGCAACGCAGTGAGAGAGAGTACTATCTGTCCCTCTTCGCAAGTGGACTCCAAGGCCAGCGGTCTGTCTGGGATACACAGCTGTCCCTTGTGGCCGTCTGCTGTGAGGGAAGCTGGCCAGGGACTTAATTGGAACTATTTTGGCTTCAACAAATCTTACTTGATCTGGAGCTTAATTCGAGATGCCATCCGCAAAGTTATTATCATTACCTATGTGTTTAAAGTGGTGAAATATTTAAAGCTGTGTCAGCTTTTCCCAGCTGAACAGGGTCACCAAACGTATCATCCAGACGCCTCCACTGGCAGCCCAATGGTGGGTCTCTGCACAGGGCGTGTGAGTGGGGACCCTGACGGGGGAAGAGGCAGCCAGGTAAAGGGGAACAAACAGCTCCAACCTGCTTGGCTTCCAAAGGCCTTCTCCAGGTTGCCTGCCAAAGGCAATTTTTATTCATTTATTTTTTTCTGGCCACGTGGCCTGTGGGATCTTAGTTCCCCAACTAGGGATCAGACCTGCACCCCCTGCAGCGGAAGCTCAGAGTCTTAACCACTGGACAGCCAGGAAAGTCCCAAAGGCAATTTTTAAAGGATTGCGTTACCGTAGGGCTGTGGCTATGACTCGATCACTGGTGGAGAAGCTGGCAGCAGAAAGAGAAGGGTGGGATGGACGAGCAGAGAATGGGGTGTTTCCTGGCCGGGTGGCACCTGTGGGAATGATGGTAACCCTGGGTTTGTCGGAGGTGCTTCCTGGCCTCTGGGCAGAGATCACTAAAGGTCTTGCCGGCCTAGGCAGGCGGCCGGCAAAGAGCAGGGTGGCTTTAACGCGAGCAAGTGTGTCAGGATGCTTTTAGGGAAGGGTAACCCACACCACAGGCTGCAGGGTCTGAGCACCTGTTACCAGGTTTCTTCCTGAGGATGCTCGCCCAGCGTTCATAACCTGGGCGTCATAAACATGCAGGGGTCATTGATAGGGTTCAGGGCTGGGAAGCCTCCAGAGTTGGATGCAAAGTTGTGAATCTGTGCCTTTGAGGTATGAGGTCGATAGTATCCATCAGGTTCTCACAGAGGGCTATGGCCTCAGAAATACAAAGCACCACCTGTTCGTGTGCTGCATAAGGCCCTGGCCAGCATATTACATCACCTCCCCCCAAGCCTGGGGACCAGGCACGGGATTTAGGCGCAGCTTCCCTGAACGTGCTAGTTCACAGTTCAGGGGCTTTGCCAGTGCTGCTCTCTCTGTCTTTGCTTCCTTGCCCACCTACCAAACTCCTACTCATCCTTCAAGACCCATTTCAAGCCTTGCTAACCCCTCCCCTTTGGGCAGCGCCGACTGCCCCCTCTTTGAGCCAGCATCAAAGCTTAAACAGGTTTACTAGAGCACCTACCACTCAGTGTGTTCAAATCATTTATTCCTGTGTTTATTTCACCAGAAGACTAAGTATTTCTCGAGGGCAGGGGTGGTCCACCTTCAGTAAAATGTGTTATATTGACTTGAATAAGCCCCTTCAACCAAAATGGCCACACCAGGTAGGTATCAAGAAAAAATACCCTTTGTTTTAAGCTTGGCAATTGGAACAGTTGCAGCACTGCTGTTACGGGAAAGCTGTGTTCCTCCCCAGTGATATTTCCTTGGGTTTGGAACGGGCTGAGTTTGGTTACCAGGGCAAGGAAGGAAGGGGGATGTCCTCTGGGTCATCAGAGCTCTGGTCTTAAGGTAGGAGAGGGGTCAGGGCCGGACATGGAGGGTTGGAGAGAGTCACCAGAGGTGTCATCAAGGAACCATGTGTGGCCTGTTTCACACGTGGCCTGAGGAGAGGACACCGTGCGGGACCTGAGGTGTTGAGCACAGCCCAGGCTCCCTTCCAGTGCCAGGTGGGGCGCCCGAGGTGCCTCCCTGGATCTTCACAACAGCCCTGTGCTGGAGATTCCTGTTTTCTCTAGTTTGTAGATGGGGAAACTGGGGCAGAGAGGTTGCACTGTTGACCTGAGGCCACACAGCTTGTCTGTGGTGGGGTCAGAACTTGGCTGCAGAGGTCCAGCTGCGAGGCAGGGCATGGCTGTCTCCCATGGCTGCGCTGGGGGACGCATCTCAGAGTCAGAGAGGCTTGAGCGAACCAGAGAGGGTCTGGGCCTGGCCTGGGGGTGGCCGGACCAGTGGCCCCTGCTTCACCTGGGGGTATAGTTCTTCAGCCACGGTTGTGAGGAGACATGGGAGTCATTTTGAAAACGGGGCCGAGAGCACTTCTGTGCGTTATGTAGTCACACCAGAAATGGAGCTCTGCTCACTCCAAACCACCTAATCTCTAGTCTTTAGAATATTCTTTTGGCTGAAACGATATTGAATTAATTTAATTGAAGGTTTTTTCCCTAAGACAATTTTTTCTTATTATAAAATGATATATGCTCATTGAAGAGAGTTTAAAAACACAGTAAGAGAGTGGGAATGGCCCATAATCCTACCGTGTATAATAATGTTAATAATCATAACTGACACGTGTTGAATGCTGTGTAGTCAGCACTATTCTAAGGGCTTTAAGGCACTATTATTATTAACCCTTTTTTTTTTTTTTTTGATGGGGAGAAACAATGTCGTATTTTATTTTATTTTGCGGTACGCGGGCCTCTCACTGTTGTGGCCTCTCCTGTTGCGGAGCACAGACTCCGGACGCGCAGGCTCAGCGGCCATGGCTCACGGGCCCAGCCGCTCCGCGGCATGTGGGATCCTCCCGGACCTGGGCACGAACCCGCGTCCCCTGCATTGGCAGGCGGACTCTCAACCACTGCGCCACCAGGGAAGCCCCATTATTAACCCTTTTTTATGTGTGAGGAAAACAGACTCAGGGAGGTTAAGTAACTTTGCAAAGGTTACACAGCCAGGAAATGATGAGATCTTACTATACACATGTGACTCCAGGGCCCAGGCTCTTAATTCCCTCTTTCTTGTGTGAAATAGCAAATAGCCATGGATTTGGAAAGGGAGGAGTTGAAGCTGTTGAGTGGGTTTTGCCTACTCGAGACCTGAGAAATCATGACTATAGTGGTCAGGTGGGGACCATGAGTTTCAGGAATCTTTAGGTAACAACACCTAGCGGTTCTTTAACTTAGGCTTTGTGAAGACAGAGGAGGTACTGAGAGCCACTGAGGTGAACTCCATCCTGAGCCCTTCCCTTGGGTGACGCTGCGTGCATACAGGGATGAGCCAGGGACAGGGTCTCCCTCCGTCCTTGGCAAGGGGAGTGGCTTTGGGCTGATCTTCCTTGGGCTCTGCTTTGTGGTCTGGTACCCACAGTGTGGCCCGGGTGCCCTCGGTTTCTCCCCTTGGTGCCCCTGTGGCCAATGGCCCAGAGTCTTTCCTTGGTCCTCATGGGTCGGTCAAGGTGTTGGCCCCAGGGCACGGCAGTCCTGAGCTTCTAAGGAGCCAGTGCGCAGAGGAGAAGGGAGGTGTTTGCAGACAGCATCTCTCACTGAAAACCACCCCTCATGTTATCGGCATGGCCATTCCTGTTCAGTTGGTGCAGCCCCAGCAGATGTGGGTTTGCTTGTGCATTTCTCAGCTCAACCATTAACCTTGAGTACCTACTGTGTCACTCCCTTTTCTGAGTCACAGATACCACCCCCTCCCAGAGTCACCTCCCCACCATGTGGCTATTAGGTGTAAGGATGGAATTTGTGGGGAGTTTCAGGCCTCCATGAACTGGGTATGGCACAGAAATATAAAGAAGACAATTCAAAATCTTGCTAGAGGAACCAAATATGACCTTGATCTCTAATCCCGCCAGATTCTGGGACCGAGCCCAGCTTCAGAACAGCGAGGGGGCCTTGGCATTGCCTGACCGTCCAGCTTAAGCCTCTTGCCTACAGAGCCCGGGGTGCCTCCCCTGGTAGCCTGCCCCTTGGGCTCTGGCTCTTTCCCTCTGTGAGCTCTTGCCTGGCGTGCCCCAGTCCCTTTGCACGGCCGTCCCATCTACTCGAAGTGCCTGCCCCCCTCGCCTCCCCACTCATCCTCAGGAGCCAGCTCAGTGGCCCTCTCCTCTGTGAAGCCTCGCCTGGAAGCCTTTCCTAGAAACAGTCCCCTCCTCTTGCCCCAGGAACACCCTGGGCTTGTGTCCACTGCGGCCTCCTTTAGCATCTGTGCTCGTTTGTTTTGACTTCTCTCTTTGAAGCTACACTGTGAGCTCCCGAGATCAGAGACCTTGCCTTGGGCATGTCTAGCTCCCAGCAGCAGTGACCACAGCAGGTGGCTGGATGGCTGGAGGGACACAGAGGGATGAATACTACAATGACATGGGGCGGGGCTCAGGCAGCATCATCATCCGAGGTGGCCAGATGCCCACACAGGCATGCAGTCTCACACACACTTTCAAGGCAGTGATCAGATAAGTGGAGAAAGAAGGTTGGAGCTGGTGAGACCAAGCGGGGAAGACTTAGCCCTGATTCTAGCCACTCAGACGTGGTTTTTGTCCCAACATGAACATGCAGTTTTTCTACCAAAATGTCTCGTGTGGGAAAACCAGAAAATCTTTCTTAGGGAGAGACCAGAAATTACAACAGCTCATCATTATTATTTTTTAATTAAAAGACAGCAACGGCCTGATATTTGGTAAATTCAGTCCCCTCCCCATGAGTCCACTAATGTGCTGAAATCGGGGTTTAATGTGCTGAATTTATTTTTTATAAGAATCTGTTCCTGAACCTGCTCGATGGAGAGAGCCTGGTTAGAGCTTTAAGAAACTTCTCGTTAGGGGGATAAATGCTCTGGGTGTGCAGGGAATCTGTAACCTACCGCTACTGGGCACCTGCCAGGGCGAGAGGGGCTGCTTGGCCCTTTGTCAGGGTGAGTCCCGAGGGTCTCCATGGAAGGGCTCACGTGACGGACAGACACTGGGGAAATGCAGGCACAGGCGTCCTGATGAAAGCCTCTGTGTGAGTCGTCACCTGTTACCTGGTGCTGGAAGCATGATGCTAGCTCAGGCTGCCAGACTTCCAGGCCCACGCTCTCTCCCTTACCCTGCCCGGCACCCAGGAGCTCCCTGATGCGTGAAGTACGCATCGCGCCGTGTTGTGAGCGCTGGCTGTGGCAGGCGTGTAGAAGAGGCCTCGGTACGTGGATGTCCAGGTGACCTGGATTCTGATGGGCGTGGGAGTGGACAAGGATGCGTGGAGGACACGGGAGCCGAGAATTGCACGAGGTGGAGACATGGGGCGCAAAGTCCAGGGCACTGCAGGCAGAGGGATCGCTGAGCGAAGGTGGGGCCGTGTGGAGAAGGGAGGGGGTGGTCAGAGGAGGCGGCCTCGCTTGACTTGCAGGAGAGGAGGCTGGGCGTGAGCTGCCTGCTGACTGCCTTGCTGCAGGATTCAGACCAGAGAGAACGACGTGATCCCGCTGACGTTTGGGGACGAGCTCTCTGATGGCAGCGTGGAGGATGGACAGGTGTGGGCGGGAGGAGTCTTACCACCTGTGTGTGGCTCTGGGCACAGACGCCGTGGAGCAGAGGCGCGGCCCTGGGCACCTGCCTCAGCCCCAAGACCCTTTGTGTTGCATCAGCAAACTTTTTTCTTTGGGGCCAGGCCTTTTGTGTGGAAACAGCTCTAAACCAACATTCTAGGCCAGAGAAGCATCGCATATTAGAGCCACAGTAGGCCCAGAGATCACCCTCCCAGCCCCTACGTTTCGTGGACAGTACACCGAGCCCTGAGAGGCTCAGTGATTCACGGGAAGTCCCTCAGCAGGCCGGGGGCGGCAGATTTGCAGGGGAGAAAGGGCTTTGTGCATGGGAGAGCACCTCTGTAATTGGGGCACGTGTGCCCCATGGGAACCTGGAACCATACGATGCCCGTCGGACACGCTGGGGTGGGCACACAGCCCCGGCAGGCCTGGCCACCGTCTGTCATCCCAGGCAGCCATGGGACCCCGGGGGCTCTGAAGGATACTCTGCTTCTTATCAAAGAAATATGCCGCACCCCCCTCCCCGCACACACACCCCGTGGGATATTGTTAGACGGTAGTTGAGGACCAACACAGAGTCTAAGCAAGAAAGAGGGAACCCTTCATGGGGACTGCAGCAGCCCATGGTTAAAGGTCTCCATCCTTTAAAAGGACATGGGGAGGGAGAGGAAATGGGAGAGGCACAGCAAAAACACCCCCATCCCAAGCCTGGAAAGGTTACGTGCCACAGAATGCTGCTGGGCGCAGAGCAGAAGCCTGGGACCGGAACGGGCAGAGGCTGAGGAGGGTGGCTTGGGCAGCGGCTGGAGCCCAGGTGTCGAGGAGGAGCTGGGAGAGGCAGCCACTACGCATGAGGGGAGACCAGGGAAATCCGCGAGCGTCCAGAGCGCCTGGGCGCTGAGGACTGCAGCCCGACGCCAGGTCCACTCCTGGCCTCCGGGGCCCTTCGTGGCATTTGGAAAAGGCTCCCCTGGATATTGAGGTGCAAAGAGACGCAGTCTGCAACGGCTTCCGACATTTTGCTATCAATAAATTAGTTTTTATCATTTAAGCCAGTTTGAGTTGGATTTTCTGTTACTCGCAATGGATTTGGTTCCAAGTGCAATGAAAAACTATTAAAGGGTTTTGAGCTGAGGAACGCATGACCTAATTTACACGTGGAAAAAAATCACTCTGGCTGCGGGGTGAGAATGGGCAGTAGAGGGGCACGAGTGGAAGCGGGGGACCCCTCGAGAGGCCGTCGCAGCCCTTTAGATGGGAGAAGGAGTGGCTTAAACTCGGGTGGTCATAGTAGAGGGGGCAGATGTCAGCCAAGTGCTGGGGTAGCTGGTGTAGAGTCAACGAGACTGCTGTGTGTGGCCTGGAAGGATGGGAATGGTTGGGAGGAGGATGGGGCCGTTAGTGACACTGACTGGGAACAGGGCTTGAGGAGTGTTGGGTCGGTGGGTGGGATGGGTTGGAATTTCTCTTTTGAGCAGGTTCCATTGGAAATGCTGATGAGACAACTAAGCAGAGATAACAAGTCAGCAGCTGGGTATCAGTCTCTTACCCAGACGAAAGGTCAGGATTAATTTGGGCATAATCAGTGATCAGGAAGAAAGTCAAAGTAACATAGGGAGAAAATACAGAGGCTGAGGAGAATATAGGGCTGAGGGCAGAGCCCTGAAGTTTGCCAATCTTAGAATCAGGTAGAAGTGGAGAGGCCAGCGATGGAAATGGAGAGAGAGTGGCTAGAGAGGGAGGAGCCCCGCCAGGGCATTGTGGGCCCACAGCACCCGGCAGAGAGAGGTCAGCTGTGTCCAGGGGTGCTGAGGGGGTCACACAGAGAAGAACAGAGAAGTGTCCAACATGGCGGTCATTGGTGACTGAACTAAGAAGCCAGACCGGCGTGACTGAAGAGTGAACGGGAGAAGTAGGGGAGTGATTGCAGAAGGTTCTTGGAGGTGTGCCATGACCAGGAGCAGATGTGGAGCTGTGGCTGGAGGGGAATGTGGGTTCTGAGGAGGGCATTTTATTTTTAAAGACAGGAGATGGCAGAGCATGTGAATGGTGATGGGAATGATCTAGTGGAGGGGGATACATTGATAATACAGGAAAGAGGGGGATCCCTTCCTGAATGAAAGTGAGGGGTTGGAAAACAACTGCTTTGGCCTCTGCTGGGAGCACAAGTGGAGGGACGACAGAGAAGATGAGATCAGGTGGGGGTAAGGCTGTCGATTTGGTGGTAGGAAATTAAGGGGGTTTCTGTTACCTTGTTTTCTCGGTGGACGACAAGGTAAGGCAAAGAGCTGAGAGTGCGGGGGGCAGTTGAGGAAGGAGGAGAGGCATAAAGCAGCAGTCTGAGAGCACTGGAGGGTAACTTCACCAGGGATCTGTAGGAGGATATTACGGGGCGATGCTGAGTGCCTGTTTGAAGCTTGTGGCTATAAAATTAAAGTGCGAGAAGTCAGCCTGGCTCTGCGGTCTCCTCCAGAGACGTTCGGGGGCTGAGGTGCAGGCGTGGAGAAGATAGAGAGTTGGATTCAGGTGGACTTGGGGCTCAGCCTGGGGAGTGGAAGGAGGGAGGAAGGGGCAAAGGGACTGAGGTCATTTGCAAGGGAGAGGTTATTAGGAGTAATAATTATGCGTATCCAAGAACCTCTGAGATAGAAAAGACGGTGGAAATAAAGATTTGGGGTCATCAGCCAGCGGGGAATTGGTGAAGGGTTTAGACAAGATTGCCCAGGGAGGGTGCGGCATGAGAAGGAAGAGGGCCAGTGATCAGACCCTGGGACTCAACATTTAAGGGGTGAGTGGAGGAGCCTTGGGGGTGAACGGGAGGGAGGAATGCAGGAGAGGTGGTGTCACGGAAACCAAAGGAAGGAGGAGCAGGACAGGCCAGCCATCCTGGGAGGCGGGAATTATTCCTTTAGATGGCACTGGTGACCTAGTGGTGAAGAGGGGAGGGGGAGGGAGGGGAGACCGTGAGTGGGTTCAGAGGGATTAACAGTGTTAGAAACGAGGGAACTTGACCTGGGTCTGGAGAAATGAGAAGTGGGTTTAATTAATTTTCCAAGAGGCTACAGGGAAAGGAAGTTAGGACCTGAACTTGGGGGTTATATCTGGAACCAGAAAACAGCACTTGGCTTCCTCTGGGCCTGGAGCTGTGGGTGAGAGGACGCTCTGGGCCTGGAGACGTGGAAGGAGGCGTGAAAAGGGGTCAGGGACCAGGCTGGGGCGAGGGCTGTGTCCTGTGGAATCTGAACAAGCGAGTGAGTGTAAATTGCCTGCCCACGAGTCACTTGTGCCTGGAGGTTTCTCACTCCGTAGTAAAGCAGACAGGGCTCTCCCGATACTGGCAGAGTGGGGCTCGGGGGGAGGGGGCTGAGGAAGGTCCAGGCCTCGGTGACAAGGCCAAGCTTTCACACAGAGAAACCACTTTGGAGGGGGTGCATGCATGAGGGACACTTACATTGGGGAGAATGTTAAGGGTTTCACACCCGCCACAGTTCCTGGAGTAGTTCTGAGCTACAGGCACCCGTAAGGCTCCACGAACAAAAGAAAAGTGAATGAATATCTGACATTAAAACACCTAGGGTCGGGCCCCCAGGGGACTGGCAGAAAGGTCCGTTGATTGTGTGAGGTTCTGAGCCCAGGATGTCTTGGCGGAGACAGTTTATGCTCTAAAACAGCCCTGGATCGTCGGAGGGGCGACTCATTATTCTGCACCGTGAAAGCCTTTACGGCGGGCTCACAGCATGTCCTGCCGTCTCTTTTAGTGTCAGGGTTGCTGTCAGGTGTCAGCGCGGGACGACAGTATCTCCCAACCTTGCAGCCCCTGCATGGACTCCTGCCTTCACCTTGGTTTTGTTTTTCTCCCAGTTTCTCTTCCCCACTCCCCAAACTGGTGTGTAGCATAAAGTCACAGGGGAGACCTGGCTTCCTCTTCCTTTCCAGTCTCCTGTGAGTGGGCTCAGATGCTTCCATGCCCCTTTCCCCTTCCTTTCAAGTGAGGGATGTCTGCTCGGCCTGAGGGTGTGGCAAGCAGACTGCAGCCACATTGCAACCGGGTGTCCCGGAAGGGTGGTCCACAGAGGTCTGCTGGATGGGGCAGGTCACGCACACTTGGGTCAGAGCCCAGGTGTCGCTGTGCCATCTCCCAGTCTTTACCATGACTCCACGCTTACCTCCTGCACATGGAGACATTTCCAGCCCCAGAAAGCCCACGTTTCTGGTGGTTTTCGCTGGCGGGGATTCTGAATGCAGAGCCCAGTCAGCAGCTTCCTGCTGACTCATTAGGGCTGGGCACTCTCGTTACCGGGTGGTGAACCAGAAGCCACAGCGAGGCATGGGGCCAGATGAGGGTAGAAAGGCTTCTCTGGAGCTGACACAGCAGTCACAGGGCTGGCTTGTGTTTCTCCGATTCTGATTTGCATCGAGGTTGCTAAGAAGAAAGCTTTCTACCTGGGTCTGTTTACCTACTCCATTCATTCGCCCAGCCAACGCTCCCAGATCTTCTCATCTGCCCTCAGTAGAATTCACGCTGGGGCTGAGGCTGCTGCCAGATGCACACAGCAGGCATCCTTCTCTCTCCTGGGCCACCTGCCTTTCCCTTCCGGGCAGTTTCTTATTTGACAAAGAGAGTTGAGAAGCACCCAGCGTCTAGGTGGTGAGGTGGGCATTGGTGGGGGGATGGGCAGACAGAAGATCTGCCCTTTACCCCTGGCCCTTTGCACCTCTGGGAAATCTCTGAGTGGCGTCAAGTCCGCAAGTCCCTTTTACCTCCATCCCCAGCTGTTCTGTTATTGTGAGAGGCCTTGGGGCTTCTTCCCACCGTCATCACTGTCGCTGGCTCTGCCCACCGAGAATCACGGCCCGGCTGTGCCCAGTAGTCTCGGAGGCCACAGAAATTGCTTTGCCTTGGATTTGACGGTTTAGGCAATGACAGTGTTTATATAGGCACTTCCCACTTATGTACAGGTTGTATTCCTAGCAGCTTGTTTATAACTTGGCTGTTGGCTACTTGAAAACAGTTTTTCTCATAGAAATACATTTTCAGGTGATGGTTAGGTTTCTCTGCCAGCACACAAAGGGCTGTTTAACTTGGATTAAAGTAAATTATCAGCTAGTTGGAAGGGGTGAGACTAGGTCAAGGTTTAAATTGAAGGGGAGATTGATGGGGAGCGGGGCTCAGCCTGGGAGAAGGAAAGGTCATTCCACTGGGTCCGCATAACAACGCAGCCAGGCTGGGGCATGCATATATTCATTCATTTACGATTCCTTTCTTTATCTCCCAGCCCAGATTCAATTCTTCAACAATCCTGTTTGTTCTACCTGAAAAATTGACCCCAAATCTAGTCCCTTTTCACCTTCTGCTAGTTACCATCACCCAAGACTTGGTGATGGAACTACCACCCTCTCTTCAACTCTCTGTTCCTGTTCACCCCTCTCCCCAACCCCACAGTCTGTTCTTCACATCACCACCAGAGTAAACCTTGAAAATGCGAGTCAGATCAAGTCATTTCACAAGGTTAAGGCAGAGTACATCCAGGAGGCAGCATCTACCTCCCCTCCACCCCCGACCCCAGCCAACTCCACTTCTCTCCTGCCAACTCCACAAAGAGGTGGGGATCAAGATTCCTTGGGGGCTTCCCTGGTGGCGCAGTGGTTGAGAGTCCGCCTGCCGATACAGGGAACACGGGTTCGTGCCCCGGTCCGGGAAGATCCCACATGCCGCGGAGCGCCTGGGCCCGTGAGCCATGGCCGCTGAGCCTGTGCGTCCGGAGCCTGTGCTCTGCAACGGGAGAGGCCACAACAGTGAGAGGCCCGCGTACCGCAAAAAAAAGATTCCTTGGGCGCCTGCTTTCTTTGGGGATCTGCCTGGTTTTCTTTCTGCCCACCCACTCTCTCTAAAAGTCCCTAGGTTTCTGCATAAGTCCTCAATATCCGGGGCTTAACCCCTACCCTTTGATTTAGGAGGACAAACCCCGCCCCCCATCACCTACTGCGTACACACATAAGAGGACACTTTTAAAAAAGCTGTGCTCCATAGGTTCATAATTACGGTAATTCATCTTCTCTCCACTGCTCCATTAATGGTGACCTGCAGTCACACATTCCCACCCCCGTGCTAGTTTCCCACCAGTCTGCACCGGGCCTATGATTCCTCCTCAGTCGTCACTCTCCCTCCCCGCCAGTGGCACAAAGGACCCTATGCTGGGTCCCTGGCCTCCTGGTGGACCGCCCCTTCCCAGTGAGAGCTGACATCCTCACTGGAGCACCCCCTCCGTCCAGAACTGCCTGCTCACAGCATTCAGGGACCAGGGCTGACTCTTCTTCTCCTGTGGCTCTAGCAGTGTGTTTCAGGGCCGTGTGTTATGACCACAGAGAATTCAGGGACTGGAAGGAGGCCTACGAGGTCATTTCCCCTCCCTGGCCTCTGCCATCAGCTAGCACCTTCCAACCATCCACCAGAGAAAGCGCCCTCTTCCCGTTGGAACTCTCTGCTCTGCACGGTGCCCTTCCATCTACCTGCCCCCTTCTTGCCGCAGGCTCTAGTTCTGCTGCCTTGGGGTAGAGAAAACAGTACCTCCTGCTGACGCAGTTCCCTGCCTCTGGCGCCGTGCTCTGCCATCACCAGCCTCTTCTCTTGACCACTTGTTTACGGCTTCCCAGCCTCTCAGCTGTCTGGGTGACGGGAGCACCCAGCCAAGACAATCTGAATTAATTTTGCAAGTAAAATTTAATCAGACGACCTATCAAGCGCTTCACTAAATCAAGACATATTACATCTCGTGTGTGCCCTGAGCCCATTCATCATGTGAGTCAGTCCCCGAAATGCCAGCCAGGCTTAGGGCAAAAAGGAAGAGCATTTTTGTCTGAAGTCAGAAGCAGTCTTCCTTGTTCCCGGATTTGCCACCTGAGAGGCCTCTCTCTGCCCTTTGGCTGGTGATAACATCAAGAAGGCATCGGTGGTGGTATCGGAGTCAGGGTCAGATGCTCCTGAAACAGTCTCTGCTTTTACTAGCTGTGCAACTCTGAGCAACTTACTTAACCCCTCTGAGCCTCGGTTTTCTTATGTGTAAAATGGGAATGATATCCCTCTTGGAGGGCTGTTATGAGGTGAAATGAGAGAGACCTGTGTGAAGTGTCTGTATTATAGTAAATGTTCTATAAATGTTAGTGCCTTTCCCCCCATACGAAGTAAGTTAAAAACCCCATGGGTGTTTTTGGTTCAGCCGTACTGATGTAGTGGCATTTATACACAACATAAATGATAGAAAATTAACAGGCAATCAGATTATATAGAAGGAACAGTTGGATGAATTCAGTTGATTGAGGTAGACAGATTCAGGGGATATTTTAGGTTCACCATAGAAAGAAAATGGGCAGAAGTTTTCACCTTCCAGACGTGGTATGGGTTTCACAGATTGGTCTGTCTTTTGTGTTGTACTTTTTGTCTTGCTCTGGCTCACTAACTGTGAGCGTTTGGTTTTACAGAGATTTCTGACATCATCAGTAAAGCCTCACCATGGTGATGGTGATGGGGCCTCATCTTTTTGCTTCGTTTAATTTTTCTGTCACTTTTCCAGGCAGCAAGTGACTAGACCCATTTAGGACTAGGCAAAGGGAAATAGAGAAACCTCCCCTATTATCTGCTGACAGTTTTGATTAGGACTCCTTCTAGAGAAGTCTGGGAGTGGTGACGCGGAGGGGTTAGCAAAGGCCCCCATGGGCTAGGTGGTGGCAATTCTGCTCTAAGCGTGGCCTCCTGGGAACTGGGAAATGAGGTCTCCGGCTTCCCAGGACTGGCTTTGGGGGAGAGGGGCACGGACTCCCTGGCTTCCCCTACCTTCTCAGTGTGAATAAGGCATGTGGGCACCAGCAGCCACAGGACTGTCATCCCTCGTTGGGTCCTTACCTGTGCTGGGCCCTTAGCAGAGAGGGCCAGACAATCTTCTTGTCCGCCAGGAGCTCCCGGTCCTGACTGGCTGTGGTACTTAATTACGGAACCAGTTACAGAATGTAACTCACTTCTTTAAGGACCAAAACTTAAAAAAAAACACATTTTGGCCACTTTAATGAACTCTTTCCATCCAAATGGACATGAACAAAGTGTGACTAAAAGTATGCATGCTGGGCTTCCCTGGTGACACAGTGGTTGGGAGTCCGCCTGCCGATGCGGGGGACGCGGGTTCGTGCCCCGGTCCGGGAAGATCCCATATGCCACGGAGCGGCTAGGCCCGTGAGCCATGGCCGCTGAGCCTGCGCGTCCGGAGCCTGTGCTCCGCAACAGGAGAGGCCACAGCGGTGAGAGGCCCACGTACCGCAAAAAAAAAAAAAAAAAAAAAAAATTATGCGTGCTTTCTTAACCAGTGTACTCAGAACAAAATTGGTTCATTTTTTCATTACTCAGGGCTGTTATCGTAAATGTTAGCTACTACCCTGTGTGCTAAGAAGCCAGTACTCCAGAGCCTGGTGGGATAGTCTGTTTTCCCCCCACAGCGGAACTCCTTGGGTTCCTTATCCACTTTCTGCGATTTTTCTCTTTTCTCCTCCTTCGTTGGTTGTCTCTTCTTACTTTTGCCAGCTTGTCGACCTCCCTTTTCCTCTTCCCTGTTCTGCACTTGGTGGGAACAAACTCTCCTGGATTTAGGATTAGAGTGGCGGCCACGAGGGTCTCCCTTGTTTGTTCTGAGTCCTTTCCGTTTCCTTCTTTATCTCTGTAGAGTTGAGGCCCCCAGCTGGGTGGTATTACGGTACTACCTGTGTCGACGCTGCATTGTTGGCCCATGTGCCCAGTTTTCCAGATTTTCAGATCATGGTCCGCAGGCGACCTGACTTTACATTTGTTTTGCCCACAGCAGTGCTCCATGTATAGCAGGGTCCTTACACACAGGTACACATTGACTTTATCAATGAATCTACTTACTGAGATAGAGAGTTAAATTGAATAGTTAGTTCCGCTGGAAATAGAAATAGTTACACCACTAGACAGAAAGAGAGCATTTCCATCATGTATACAAAAGAGACAGTCTGACTGTGGGTAAGAGTTAGTGAAACTGGGGTTCTGGTTGGGTGACCTTGATTCCTGCATGGCTCAGGTTCCTCATCTGAAAAATGGGATAATTATAATTATAGTGGCTGCCTCGTAGGGTTGTAAGGATGAAATGAGGCCCTGGCTGTTAAAATTGCTTGGCACAACACCTGGCACATAATAAGCATTTGCTCATGTTAATAATGATGATAAAAAAAAGCTTCGCTGTTCGGTTTGGTGCATCTGGTAGGGATGGTGTGAGCTTCGTGGGGGTTTGTGTAGGGGCCCTTCCTTTCTGCCCAGGATTACACGCCTCCTTTCCCCCCTCCATGTCTCTGGGAAGATCTTTATTTGGCCTCAGTGCTAGATGGATATTAATGCAGAAATGTTAGGTCTGGAGATTTCCACAGCCTTTGAATAATAGACATTTGGAAAATTAAATATTTCTGTCGAGTGTGCCATAAATCTTGGCTGTTTAGGAAGGTGAGGAATTAAAATTGCAAACCAGCGAGGGAGGGAGTCAGGCTGTCCAGCTCCCTGGTGTGTGGTCTCAGGGTGAGGGTGGGTGGAGCAGGGGCTCCAGGCAGCAGCAACTTTTTTTTTTAAACATCGTTACTTGGGGCTTCCCTGGTGGCGCAGTGGTTGAGAGTCCGCCCGCCGATGCAGGGGACACGGGTTCGTGCCCCGGTCCGGGAAGATCCCACGTGCCGCGGAGCGGCTGGGCCCGTGAGCCATGGCCGCTGAGCCTGCGCGTCCGGAGCCTGTGCTCCAAAACGGGAGAGGCCACGACAGCGAGAGCCCCCCCCCCACCACCAAAAGAAAAAAAATCGTTACTGGAGTACAATTGCTTTACAATGGTGTGTTACTTTAGCAGTAGCTTTGGAGCAGAAACAGGAGCAGACCCTGGGCTGAGGGCAGTCAGGAGAGGGCTGGTTACTGCGGGTCATCAGCTCGGCCCACTTGGAAGTTCAGAAGTTCTTTTTTTTTTGCGGTACGTGGGCCTCTCACTGCCGTGGCCTCTCCCGTCGCAGAGCACAGGCTCCGGACGCGCAGGCCCAGCGGCCATGGCTCATGGGCCCAGCCGCTCCGCGGCATGCGGGATCTTCCCGGACCGGGGCACGAACCCGTCTCCCCTGCATCGGCAGGCGGACTCTCAACCACTGCGCCACCAGGGAAGCCCGAAGTTCGGAAGTTTTGATGGCGGCTTACCGCTCTGTGTTCTAGATCTGCATCCAGGCTGCCCCAACCGGGCTTCAAGCCCTTCTGTCTCTTCTTTGCCTCCTGTTTTAGGCTTCCTACCTGGTTTTCTTGCCTACTCACCCACCCACCGGCTAGGCAATGCCCCCCACCCCACCTCAGAGGAAGCATCAGTTCTGATAGTTCCTGGCACTGCTGGAGAGCCACTTGGGAAGCTGGGGAGCCTGTTCTGGGCATCCCCTGCCCCAGCAATGGCAAACGCTGTGAGAGGGTCTCACGCATAGAAATGGTCTCTCGGACCACACAGAGGGGGCAGCACATGTATCTCCAGGGGTCAGGAAACAGCAGACGAGGAGATCTGGGTGAAGTCTCTTTCTATAGACCTTGACCATCCTCATGGCTCCCTTTCTCCTCCCTCAAGCCCTGAGATGACCCAGAGACAGGCACCCACCTGCAGCCCCGTCTGTGCTGCTTTCTCCTGCCTCCTCACCCATGCAGGTATCCGGGTTTGACTCTCACCCATGCAGGTATCCGGGTTTGACTCTTGACAAATGATGATGGGCATGTCAGCTGGTCACCAGCTCTTTGTGACCCACTCAAAAAGGGCTACAAACAAACCCAAGCCTATCTAGGGTAGATTGGCCAGGTGGTGAGGGAACTCAGAACCATGTCATGTTCTTCCTTTCAGGCATTCATTCACTCAGCCATTGTGAGTTGGTGGCTAGAACGTGCCAGATGCGCTGAATGCCACGGAGATACAAAGAGTAAAGAGAAGAGTCTGTCTCACCTTGTGTCAAACCTTGTGCTAAATCCTTTCAACACATTAATTCATTTAACCCTAAGATCCTTAAGATATTACTATTATCCACTTAAATAAGGGAACTGTGATTCAGAGAAATTAAGTGACCTTCCCAGATGGAAGAGCTAAGAAATCTGGCTTTCAGTCACTTTGAATCACTTGCCAATAAGGCCTTGCTGAAAAGTTGAGGGAGCCAGGCCTTGCCCCCGAGAAGCTTGCAGTCTAGTTAGAGAGCAGATGAATATATTTGAGTGGGGAGCTCAGCCTAGGATGGATGGCAAGGAACCAGGGAGGGCTTCCTGGAGGAGGTGATGCCCAAGCTGAATGTAGCAGGATGTATAGGAGCCAGCTGGGGGAAGAATGGGAGGTAGGGTATCATGAGGCTGGGGGAAGAGCTTCAACAAACACACAGAAGCGAGTGAGGACTTGTGTTTGGGTCACAGCAAGCAGCTGGAACCAGGGTGCAAGGGGAGAAGCTAGGAAGTTGGCAGGAATTAAATCGTGAAGGGCCTTGTATGTCAGACTAAAGGCACCAGGAAGCCACTGCGGGGATTTATACAAAAGGGACCAGGTTGAGAGCCTCTGGTCCCCAACCCACTGGTCCACGGCCTGTTAGGAACCGGGCCGCACAGCAGGAGGTGAGCGGTGGGCGGTGGGCGAGCGAGCGAAGCTCCATCTGCCGCCCCCCATCACTCCCCATCACTTGCATTACTGCCTGAAAACACCCCCTCCCCACCCCTCCACCCCCGGTCGGTCCGTGGAAAAATTGTCTTCCACGAAACCAGTCCCGGTGCCAAAAACGTTGGGGACCGCTGCTCTCGGTAGCTGAACAGAAGGCAGAAAAACCACGAGGCCACTGCAGACATCAGTGTGAAACGTGTGTGGCTTAAACTAAGGTCTGGAAGTGGACAAATCTGAAAGATTTTCTAGAAGGGAGAATTGATAGGACTCTGTGCTGATTGGACATGGGGAGTGTCATTTGTGGAGAAGGGAGGAGCCAGGTCTGGGGCACCAGGATGGGCAGCCAGTCCCCAGATATGTGTGGCCTGCCTGCTTTGTGGCAGTGGCGATCCTCACCGCGGACACAGGCCCTGTTCTGACTTCATGTGGGTGCAGTAGATGCATTATGACCACTGGGCTGTGGGATGCATGTGCCTATTGAGATGTCAGTCATGCAGGCAGGGACCCAGCTGGCCCAGCTCCCGGGAGCTGGGCTAGGGAAGTGGGCCTCTCCGCCTCGCCCTCCCCGAAGGCACAACCTCTTCTTTGTCGGTTACGAAGGAAGTTGACTTTCCGTGTATTGGACATATGGACAGTGTCTATTATTGTCCTCTTTTCCTGTGTGGCTTAAGGATTGCTTGGCCAGTAAGCACTCCTTTTGGACCTAGTTTCTCCTGGGATACCAGCACATGGCCATTTGGAAGGCAGCTGCCCTGAAGCCCTCAGCCTAGCTTTGGGACAGGAGCTGTGAGGTCCTGGGGGTTGCTTCCAGGTTCCCCCATACTCCAGTTTCTCTGGGCTCTAGGGGACAACTTCTGGGGCCTGGGTGAACCTGGTGCCCAAGGAGAAGCTTGTAAAAGGAGATAAGGGACTCCTTATATTTTTAGGACCCTGGGAGGAAAGCAGGGTGGATGACAACCATGCCTTTCTAGAGTAAAATGGGAACTTCTGAAAACTGAGGACCAAAAGCTAGGTTCAGTCTTGGCCACGCTTAGGCCGACGGCTGGGGGAGAGCAGCAGCAGCCCTCTTGTGGTTATGAGGGGCATGTGGGCTTTGTTCATCACGCAGCTGGCCTCCTCCCTCAGTTTAGCAGACCCCAGCATTTCTGGAACTCTGTCCTCTGGTCCTCCTCCATCCAAGGAAATCAGACGGGGCGCTCCGGATTATTTAGCTCTGAATTCCTCCCCGCCCTTCAGAAAAGCCCACCTGGTGTTCAGACAGACATGAATCCCCTTCGGCTTTCTCGCTGGCTCTTTGTGCCCGTTCTGGCACCTGCCATACCAGGGGTCAGTTTTGCTGCCCAGGCCTGCCGTGAGCACAGCTATGGTCCATTTTGACGCCCGGCTGACTCCCGGGGGGCCTGGCACATCATCCATCGCGGACTAGGTGCTCCAGGTGTGTCTCAGGTGTAATACAAGCTCCCAGAGAACCTTTCAGAGGCTGGGGGCGGGGGTGTGCGGTGTGGGCAGGATCGTAAGAGCCCGTGCAGAGTGGAAAGTTGGGGAGGGGCAGCTGATGCTCAGGAAGAACGGACTGTGGGCTTGAGGAAGGGCTCCAGGGCCTGGGCACGGATGGCGGCGGCACCGCGCGCTGGAGCCCCCGCCTGCTCCCTCTCCCCAAGTGTGCGCTAGGCTTTCGTTACTCTGGCAACTGGCCCCGCTCAGACGGCAGCAGGCAGCTGAATCCAGCCCCTTGTTACGGGGGAAAATGCTCTCATTGAAGCGCCCGAGCGGAGCTTCTGCCTTTTATTGCAACCGGCCCCACCGGCTTCCATTTGGAAACTTATTAGTGTGCGCTCGCGGCGAGAGGGCCGGGGAATCCGGGGCGCCGCCGGGGGAAGGGAGAGGCGACGGCCGCCGAATGCTAATCAGCGGGGCCGCCCCGCCCCAAGCGCCCCCGCCCTAGAGTTGACCTCGGCCTGACCTGCTTTGATTCCCAGACTTTGCGCTAGGAGTGGGGTCGAAGCGCACGGATGGAAAGGGTCTTAGGACCCAGAGAGGAGGTGTCTCCTGGGGAAGGACGGGGCCGGCTCCCCACGCTGCCCTGAGGGCGCTGTAGCCCCCGTCCCTGGGCTTCCTGCAGCCACAGTCTGCCGGTGCCTGCCCACCCCGCCAGGGGAGGCCGCCCGCGCCCGGAATAATAATGCGCCCGCTCGCCCGCGCCTCCTTATTTTGTTAAAGGGCAGTGGCCCCGGCTGCCGTAGCAGGTAATTAGCTGGACAGATGGGGACCGGCGCGGAGGTAGATGTTCTCAGTGAAGACAGGCGCCCTTCTCCTTGCCTCGCTCCCTAAAGGCTCCCGAGTGGGATGACGAACGAAGCGTGGGCCTTCCGGAAGCGGGCTGCTTTGGACCCATCTCAGGACTTCGCACAAGGGCAGCTCTTTGTTTACAGTTCCTCTTTCCCTTTCCATTTCCTTTTCTCCCACCTCCTCCCCCTTTCCGGTTATCTGCTTCACCCGGCGGGGGGCGGCGGGGATGGGGCGAGGAGGAACTGCCCACCTCCCAATCCCCGATATTCTGTTGGGGACCCTTTGCCAGGGAGGCTGTCACACACATCAGGGCCTAGGCAGTGATGCTGGGGCAGGCGTGGGAGGACAGACTGCGGAGCCCACGTCATCCAGCCCAGGGGGAGTGCTGTGCTGCTCTCCTGCCAGCGGGTGGAGGTACCTGGGCTGCGCCAAGCAGGGCTTTGCCTGCCGTGTCGCCATCAGCTGCTGACCTCATTAGGGCTCCTATCATGGAGGAGAGGGCCGTTAAAGGTCCGTAAGAACCTGAGCTAAGTGGCTGCAAAGATGACAGCCTCCCTGGAAACTCGCTTCCCAGTGAGCTGCTGCATCCCCTCCTCCTTCAATTAGCAGGAGGGAGCTGGACAAGTTGTTACAACTGAAGGGAGAACGATAAAAGATGGCTTTGTATTAGTGTGGCAAATTTTATTAAATCGAGAGAAAGGGTAACTGAAACATGACAGCCGTGTATGTAATGCCTCCTGAATTTGTAATAACCCAATCTTGCTGTGAATCAGCCCTGCGTTGACAAATGGAATATACAGCATTTAACAGATCCAGTATTGTAGGAGATACAACAGAACAGCCGAATGCGGAGAGACAGGTAGGGGAAGAGGGTCTCCAACCCAGAGCAGCGCTCACTGGTTAATGAGCAGAAATACAGGGTCTGGCCTAAGGCTTTGTCTCCTTAATTACTACCTCCCCCCCCTTTTCCCTACGTCTCAGTCTTTCCACTTATAATTCAGAGGTAATATCTGTCCACAAGAGAAAACTAGTAGCACATTAGTTGGTAGGGAATGGACAAAGCCATCTTTTCCTAAAGGGAGGAAAAGGTGAGACAGGAAATCCAGGAGAAAGAGCTGAGCTGCGTAGCTGTTCTGGGCTTGGGGAGATCTTTGGTACTCAAGCCGGAAGGAGGGTGATCGTGTGTTCACTATGCATTAACTGTGGTGCCAGTAGCTGTCATTATTTTGATGATAGAGATCTGAGCGAGGCCTGGAGAGGTTAAGTCATACATCCCAGGGTCTAGTAAATGGCAGCGTGGATCTGTACTTTGGTCCTTCAGACTCCAAAGCCTATACTTTGCCTGTTACCCTAGGCCTCAGGGTTTTTTTTTTAAGGTTTTTATTGGAGTATAATTGCTTTACAGTGGTGTGTTAGTTTCTGCTTTATAACAAAGTGAATCCGTTATACATGTACATATATCCCCATATCTCTTCCCTCTTGCATCTCCCTCCCTCCCACCCTCCCTATCCCACCCTCCTGGCTGGTCACAAAGCACCGAGCTGATCTCCCTGTGCTATGCAGCTGCTTCCCACTAGCTATCGGTTTTACATTTGCTAGTGTATATATGTCCATGTCACTCTCTCACTTCGTCCCAGCTTACACTTCCCCCTCCCCGTGTCCTCAAGTCCATTTTCTCATAGGTCTGCGTCTTTATTCCCATCTTGCCCCTACGTTCTTCATGACCATTTTTTTTTTTGGATTCCATATATATGTGTTAGTATATGGTATTTGTTCTTCCCTTTCTGACTTACTTCACTCTGTATGACAGACTCTAGGTCCATTCACCTCACTACAAATAACTCAATTTCATTCACTTTTTATTAGGCCTCAGATTTTAGTTGACAGATGAAACGGGAAAAAATTTTTCATTTGTAGAGGCCGTTTAGTGAGGAATTATAGCCCTTGAGCAACAATCTAAGGGATTTCGAGAGATCTTCTGATCAAGGTGAGATATTATTTCCTCTGCTTTTCAGAGGGAAGTGACGGGGGCCCAGCAATGTTAAGCAACTTGTCCAGGGTGATCCAGCCAGGAAGTGACTGAGAAAGGAGACCAGACCTCACATCCCTTCTGAATAAGGCCTCGGACGTCAGATAAATCCATGCTGTATTAAAATACGGTCTACTTGAGGTAATTGCAAACTAATCTGTGGGCTAGTTGGGCCAACATATGATGTGGTTTTAGACCTACCAGAGTTGGAATCAGGAAGGTGCTTGGCATGTACATCACAAACTATTCTAACAGCATGCAAACTTGTTTTTGACTTTAGGTTCAGTTTTTTTTAAAAGACTTTATTTTTTAAGAGCAGTTTTAGGTTTACAATAAAATTGAGGAGAAGGTACAGAGATTTCCCACATACCCCCTGCTCCCACACATGTATAGTCTCCTCCGTTATCAGCACCACTACCATCAGCATCACAGAATGGTACTTGTTACCAAGGATGCACCTGCACTGACACGTCATAATTACCCATAGATCTGTGGTTTACCTAAGGGTTCACGCTTGGTGCTGTACATTAATGGGTTTGGACAAATGTATAATGACGTAAATCCGTCACTGTAGTATCATACAGAGTACTTTGCCCTAAAAATCCTCTGGGCTCTGCCTATTCATCTCTTCCCCCTCTCCAGACCTGGAAACCACTGATCTTTTTATCATCTCCATAGTTTTGCTTTCTTAGGTTCAGTTTTCTGAACGGGAGATGGTGGAGTTAAGTGGATTCATAGTTGGTTGAGCAGTCGCTGGGTTGATGTCTGTCAGCTAGGAGGGAGTTTCTAGGAGCATGTTAGCAGCACTTTGTCCTTGTTCTTACCCACTTCTATGTTTTTGGTGTGTTGATGTTGGAATTAATACTTTAAAAGCTCTCAGCAGGATGGGAGAGGGGCTGGAGAGGGGATTTCTGTGGAGGTTAGCAGAACTATGGGTGTAGAATGGACTCGTGGACACATGATTGGAAGCCTTGGGTGCCAGGGCTCCAAGAGAGGCCACAGAGTGGCCAGCTGGCCCTTCCTGAACAGAGGAAGAGGCTGATGAAGTGATGGTCTCCAGGACAGAGAGAGAAGCCCATATTCCCTTCCGAGACCCTCGCGCCTGGCCCTAGGTACCGAGTGTCACCTGATGTCAACAGGAGGAGTTTCCTGTGTAACTATCATGTCACACTGTTGGGCTTTTCACAAGTCATCTGTCCCTTCACCTGCCACAAGGCAGGTATAAACCCAAAACATCCCATACAGATGGTTGTCTAGCCCCATGAAATCTCCAACGAAGACTTTGCAATCTCTTCAGGGGATGCGATCAAATGTTGCTCACTTCCCTGCAGTGAGGCTGGTCCTCCTGGGGTCCAGCCTGACTTCTCACTGCTGCCGCCCCTTCTCTTCTGTCCTCAGAGGAGACAGGTGTACACTGCCATCTTCCCAGTCACTCTTCCTAGATTTGAAGGCTAGTATGTAAGTCCCATCTCTCCTCTCACTCAAGTTCTTGCTGCCAAAGACGGAGCTCGGCCTTTGGAGGGTTTCACACCCCACTCAGGAGTGATTCACGCATCCCTTTCCCCATTGTGGAGAGGAAATGAGCAAAGCACTTCTGTTCAAAAACAGGAGACAAAAATATGTAATTCAACCCCAGGATCCAGTTTGGGTTTGCAAAGTGGAAAACAACACAGAGACATTTTGCAGGTTCTTTTATGTTATTCCCTCTATAATGTGTCCCAAAATATTTTCCAAGTGATTCACCTACAATCCAGTAAGAACAACGGCTGTTGCCATTTGTATGAAAGGAGCAGAGGCGCATTCGTGAGCGACTTTATTTTATTAAGGGGAAATGGCACAGGTGTTTAGAGACCGGAGGCATCAAGGTCTGTGCCCGGGGCGTCTGCAGCTCCAGGCGGGGCAGCCGGCACCACTGCAGGTAGGAGAAGAGTAGACCGACCAAGAAGCACCCCGTGGTTACCGAGGGACAGGGCTGCCCGCTGTGGAGACTTTTAACTTCAGTGGCAGTTCTCCTGCCACTCAAAGATCTCTTCATAGTCTGCTAATTAAAAAAAATTAGTATTAACAATAATAATTCACATTTGTAAGGGTTTACAATGCTGCCTTCTAGCCATCTCTATCTTGGTCCTGATTAGCACTCTAAGATTGGAACAGGTACTATAGTCCCCATTTTACAGATGAAAAAACTGAGGCTTTCAGGTGTTTACTACTTTGTCCAAGATGAAGAGGCTCCCCGTCTCTCATCCTCCCATTTCTGTATGTGGGTGTCCCCTTGTGAGTGTCAGGGATTTTGTGTGGCTTTCTGATTTGGGGGAGGAGGTGTGGGCGTCCCTAAAGGGCAGTGTCGCCGAGGGTCAGTCACTGAGAGAAGAGGAGCGTTGTTAGCCAGGAAACAGGAGTGGCCAGGAGGACCCCAGGGTGGCAGGGGAGAAGCTCTGGGCCCCACTCCTGTGAATACAGACTTGGAGGAGGCTTGGCATAGGGAAAGGTGCTGTCTCTGCATGGGCAGGCAGGGTCTAGGTCGTAAGCGTGAACTGGGAACCCCGAAGAGGGTCTGACTACCCACAAAAAGCCAGGTTCCTTGTTCCTTTCCCCTTTGTATTTCCAGGCTCTTAGAAAAGTCTTATTTAATCATTCCAGTCTCATTAGTTGTGTTTCTTGGCATGAAGGCAGCGGACCCATGTCCACAGCAAAGCATTATTTGAAAGGGGTGGTGACTGCCTCTGAGACCACCCTGCTGGTGTCAGCATAATGAGTGAGAGAGTGAGACCCCCCCAGGACAAGATGAAGCTTAGGTGACAAAGGTCAGGGGAGAAGGAGGCTGCTGCCTTGCCTCACTGGAGAGCCTCCCTCCACGGCCCTCACCAGAGGGTCAGGGTTTGAGGACTTTTAAAGCTAAATTGTGCACAACAGTGTGAGTATACTTAACACTACTGAGCTGTACACTTAAAAGTGGTTAAGATGGTAAATTTTATGTTTTGTGTATTTTACCACAATAAAAAAATGAAAAATAACTAATTGTAATAATTGCTCGTAGTTCAGAAGTCAAACAACATACAGAGTGAAGTCAGAAAGAGAAAAACAAATACCGTATGCTAACACATAGATATGGAATCTAAAAAAAATTGGTTCTGAAGAACCTAGGGGCAGGACAGGAATAAAGCTGCAGACGTAGAGAATGGAATTGAGGACGTGGGAAGGGGGAAGGGTAAGCTGGGACGAAGTGAAAGACTGGCATGGATTTATAAATACTACCAAATGTCAAACAGATAGCTAGTGGGAAGCAGCCGCATAGCACAGGGAGATCAGCTCGGTGCTTTGTGACCACCCAGAGGGGTGGGATAGAGAGGGTGGGAGGGAGACGCAAGAGGGAGGGGTTATGGGGATGTATGTATATGTATAGCTGATTCACTCTGTTATACCAAAAAAAAGGGTCAAACTGTATTAAAAGGCTTATGACAATAGACAGTATTTCTCTGCTCTAAACCCCCTTGTCCCACAGCCTCCCTTCCTAGAAACAATGGCTTTCGACTTTTCAGCTGTTTCTTCTGACATTTCGGTATCTCCATAGTTCTAAATTATATGTATGTATTGTTATAGTTTAATGCATTGGTTATATTGTCTATTGACTATTTATGGTAATGAGGATTTAGTCCTCTCACACTGCCTTCCTCTCTGATTCTTACCCCTTATATAGTGTATTCAAATTTTACTTAAATCAATATTCAGGATTTACAATGTTACGCCTATTTGAATATTATTCACAACTGACCTTTATACTGTGGTTATGTTTCTTTTGTTTTTGTTTTTTTCCTGTTTTTGTTAATAACTGCCTTGTTCTGCTTAATTTTTTTGCTTTAATTTTCTTTGTGCCTACCGATAGCCTCTCAGAATAATTTTCCTCAAGGTCACTCTCATCAGGCAATCAATCAGTTCCAGTAGATTTCTCGGAAACTTTGCTCCCAGACACCTCTGTTCTGTCTTGTCTGGGGTAGCTTGTTCCCAGGCCTGCGGCTGTGTTATCCTGGCACCTCCCTCTGCTCTGATCCTGGGAATTCCCTTTGCTCTTCTGTGATTTACATTCCCTATTGCTAGGATCTTGCATCTTCTTTTTTGGTTTGCTCCATTGTTTTGTTGGAGCACATTCTCCAGGAGTTTTCTCGGGTTCGAAAGATGTGCAGTGGCCGAGGGCGTGGTGACCACAGTCTGTGGAATGGCACTGTACACTCTGGACCAGTGCCCTCCGCACCTGGTGCTCAGCAGTCCCCTCTCCCTCCTGTTTTCTGTAGCTCACATTGTCCTTTTTCTTATTCCTTCATCTTGCTGGAGGATTTTGAGTTTTAGGGAGGCCGGTTGGTGGTGGGGCCCTTGCACATGTCACACTAGTAGGTGGCAGAACTGTGACTTGGACCCAGATCCACTGGCTCAAGGATCCAGGGTCCTTGTAAGGATCCAGGCCATCACTGTCCTACAGCTTGCTTTGCCTGTCCTCCAGCTCTGCGCATGCCCCTCTCCCCTTTTAAATTAACTATAGTCAATTTACCAAATTGTGTTATTTTCGGGCACAGCTTCAGATTCTTTTTCACTATAGGTTATGACAAGATATGGAATATACAGTTCCCTGAGCTATACAGTAAATCCTTGTTGTTTCCCTATTTTATATATATAGTGATGTATCTGTTAATCCCATACTCCTAATGTATCCCTCCCCCTGGCTCATGCCCCTTTGAATTGGCAGGAAGTCAGTGGAGGGATCCCCTCTCCAACAGGCCTACTAGCCTTTGCCTGAAAGAATTCAGGCCTGAATCCCGCAGGTAAAGGAGTAAAGAGCGTGGGAGAGAGAGTGAGGCTCCTCTGAAGTCCCTTGTAACTCAGTGGGTAAGAGCGTGTTGAGATGCTGAACAGAGCGGTAGGGCCTGTCTTCCTGCAGGCTGTCTCTGGGAGGACTTGCCCGGCCTGCTTTAAGGACGCTGCCTCCTCCTTCCCGGCTTCCTTCTGTCCCTCTTTCAAGCCCCGCCTAGAGCATTGCTTTTCTTGGGATGTTTCCCAGGCCGAGTGCAAGCAAGATGGCAATGCATGCCAGGAGTCTTGCATAAATAAAAATCCACGGATAACTCCCAGACCCGGCTTTAGCCATTCGTCTCAATCTTGCCTACCCACAAGACCTTTCCAGAGCTGCTAAATAGAACAAGACTGAATGATTTGTGTCTTTCCCCGTTTCATCCCCTCTGCTCCCTCCTTCTGCTTCTGATTGAGGTACAGATGAGCAATGAAGTGACCCAAGTAAGGCCATTAAATATTCTGCTACAAGAAGATGGAAAAGCAAGAGGCTTCAGTCATCCATGAATCTGGTAATGAGGCTCAAAGCCACTGAAGGTGACTATTTACTCACTCATTCATTCATTTACTCAGTAGTCTATTATTGATCTAGTAGAGTTCTAGGCATGATAAAAGCCCAGTGTCTTGCAATTTGAGGTATTTCAACTGTATTTAAAGCAAACTGACCCCTTGTGGCTTGTAATCACCCCGAGGATGTGAATCTCTGGTTGGTTTTGCCCGTTCAATATGGGGTCCTCAGGGTCCACGGTTTGGGCTGAAGGACAGGCAGTTGCTCAGAGCCAGAGCCCCATAAATGTTTGTTGTTGACGACGCTGGTGCTTGATCAATAAAGCTAATATGCCATTGTCATCAGGGAATAAATCTGTACTCATGTGTGTGAGAATTTCCCCTTGAATGTGCTGCTAAGCGTGCTCAATCCGATTCTTTATGGTTTCCAAGAGCTGCGGCGTATGAAAAAGGCCTTGGCAATTTATTGCTGAGAAGTTGAGCAGAAAACAAGAAGTCACTGAATTAGTCCAGGCCTCGCTGCCCCACCCATGCCACCCCACAGCTGCTGGGGACCCTGGACCCCAGCTCAGCGTCCCTCCGCTCTCGCTGGCGGGCCTTTGGTGTCCAGCTCAAATCTTGTCTCCCTGGGTGGAGGAGGAGCTGCACATGGGGATGGGAAGTCTGAACTGGAGCATGTGGGACTCAGAATGGTCATGAGCGAGTACGTAAGAGGGCAGACCAGGAAAGGAAGGAGGAGTGGGGGGACGCTGCACTGGGACTCAGCAGGCCCTGGTCCTGGCCGCCATGCACCGTTTGTGGACGGGCCTGACTTGGGAGCCAGGGAGCCACCGAGGCCCAGGGCTTGGGGCTCAGGACCCTCTCCCAGCCCCTTATATCTGGAGGTGCCTCTCACTTTGGCTCCTCTACATCCTAGGGGCCCAGACAGAAGGCGGCTGATGGCCAGGCCTTGGGGCTCCTGCTGACTCATCCCCGCTGGCTCACGGGCTGGGAGCTGCTGCCCTGGGAGGGCCTTCCAGTCCTGAGAACATCGCCTGACAAATCCTCTCACCTCCAGGGCCAATACCAGTGCGTCCGGGATAGTCTGGGAAATATGAGATTTAGTAATTTGTGTGTCTTCTCTCCACCCTTATCATAAGCTTCTCATGAGCAAGTCCAAAACACACCCCAGCCTGTGCCAGGTGTGCAGTAGGGGCTCTGTAAATGCTGCTTGAACTGAACAGTGGGCCACACTGTGTGATTATGCCTAAATGGGCAGGGCACGGTGCTGGGAAGAGCATCTGAGACTAAGCCTCTGGGAAGGATGGACCTCTGTAGTTAGAGGTCTTCTCCCGAAGAGGGGATGATAGTAATAATAATAAGAGTAGTAGTAGAAGTAATAGTAGTAAAATAGCAAACACTTAAGCCATGTGTGCCGGGCACCAGACCTGGTAGAACACCTTCGTACATCATCTCCTTGATTCTCACAACAGCCCTATGAGGCAGGCATTCCTATTACTTCCATTTACAGATGAGGGCATGGAGACACCTGGCTCCCTGCTATGTATTCCTCAGGTCTCAGTTTGAATTCTCTTCCTCTGGGGGAGGCTGTAACCCTCTACCTCCTTATTGCTGCATTTCTCGCTCTTCCTGGCCGTTTGTTCCCTGGCTCTGTGGGCTTGTCAGGGCAGGGCTCTGCCTGTCTTGCTCATATGGAGCCCCTGGTGCCTGGCACGCAGGTGGTGTGGAGTAGACGCTCAGTGAATGTTTTTGGATGAATGAACGAACACATTCTGAGAGCATCACTTGTGGTCCATGAAGCACTCTGTCAATCAGTATTCAGGGAGGGGGGCTCTTTCCTCTGCGTCTCCGCGCAGTGCCCACTGAGTAGAGAGGTGTCCCGGAAACCAGCCCCTCTACTTAACGTGTATTTATTGAGCACCTACTATGTGCCCAGGTCTCTACTAAGTGAGAGGGAAGGAGCCCGCGACCACAAGGAGTTTCCAGTTTCTTCTGCCAAGAAACCCCTTCATTTGAATTTCTCCTAAAGCTCTCCTGTGCTTTTGGTCAATCACTCTTGCTTTGCCATCTGGGAGTTCTTGGAAGGGGCGAACAGGCGCCGTGCTCTGGAACCCTCTCGACTTCAGAGAGCCCTGCCATGCCCAGGATCGCTCAGGTAGACCAACTGAGATGATTCGATTATGTGCTTTAATGCTGGGATCTTTTGCTCCCTCCATTTGAGGACATGAGCGTTTTTGCAAATTCTGAAGACTGCAGGTTTTCCGCTCAGCCTGTGGTGGGCCGAGGACGCCTTGGTGGTGCTGGTATCTCTCCGTGTGTATCTTCTCACAACTCTCCTCCCCTCTCCCTGCCCAGCCACTGCCTTTTGCCTGATTTAATTTTCACACCTTATTCAGTGGCTCCTCCTGAAACTCATCTGCATCTCTTCCCTCTGGCCTGTGGGTCTTCCCCCCACGTTCCAAGCCTTTCTCCCGCCCTGGGGCATTTTTGCAGACAATGCAAAGGGTGTTCTGAAGGGCTTGTGCTCTTGAGAGCATGAGTGTGTGTTTGGGGCGTGTGCGTCACACACCCACCCAGGCACGACAGTGTGTACAACTCCGATTCTCGCCTCCAGCCACTCTGACCTCCTGCTGCGTACCCCTGGGATGCTGGCAGAACTAGGCGTGGGCATCCAGCACATTTCACACTTTGCCTGGCGCTTCTGAACTGAGCAGCAGAGAGCTGTTGAGGAGGACCCTGAGGGGCAGCTCAGAGGTGGTCCAGGTGGCGTCCTGCTGCAGCTGGAAGATGCAGCCCCCTTTTCATTTTCTGGGAGGCGACCGTAGGAAAACAGAGTATGAATGGCCATAATTTACTGGGCTCCTGGGTAAATTTGTATTTCATTCTGATTATTGAATGTGTCTCCTAATTGCAGCTATGAAAAGGTGTAGACCCTCTTCCCCATGAAAGCCTGGTACTGGCTGATGGTTGTTTAATTAGTTGATGCCGGTGGTCGAGGGGTGAGTTTGGAATTGCAATTACAACTCCTGTTATTTCAGGGAGATTGCTGAATTAATTAGTGGGATGATAGGATTCCTCATTGTCGACATCTTCAGAATCCACAGTAGTAACTTTAAAATGGGCTGTGATAATGCGGGTTGGTAATGGATTTGTCTTCTCTCCTGGGCGAGGCTGGACTTCAGGAGGACGGAGGCCTCCCTTTTCTCTTCCCCTTCTAGGGCGCACTGGGAGTGTGGAGAAGCAGGTGCTACTGACCTGGGGAGAGTGTTGAGTGGCCAGGGGTGGTGGAGGAAGCAGGGAGGGATCACACACCTGTGCTTAGGTTTCTCATATCCTGGCCTGGTGGAGACCAAAGGTTACATGAGACAAGAGAATAAAGAGAGAAAAGAAAGGGTCCAGCCAAGAACGTGCAGTGTTTACTTGAAGGTCGTTGAGGAGGAGCACTGCTTACAGCTCTGATGGTCATGGACAGCCCTTCTGGCCAGGGGCAAGTGGTGGTGCCTCCTGAGAAGCAGGCCCAAGTGATGACAAGGTCAAGGTCATGCAAGGGGCTCTTGGAGGTGGATGGATGGAGCCTCATGAGCCTGTGTTCCCAAGACCCCTCTGTGACCACCAGTCTGTGCTGGGCCAGTGACAATGCTGGCTGTTGTTTGGCCTGGGTGGCCTTTAGCCTGCCGCTAAAGGTCTCCCCTTAACTCCTGCTGGGCGTCCAGATTGCCTGTATTGGGGGAGGAGGGACCTGGAAGGATCCTGCTCGCTCTCCCTTAAGCTTGACCTCTCCTTCTCTTTCTCGTCATCCTTCCCCTCTCCCCAGGAGCCACCAGAAACATCTTCACTCTGGATATAAAAGAGAAATATTGCACTTTAGCTTCAGCCAGAGAGGTGGTAATGAGAATATAGGAGAGACTGTTTATCCAGGTAGTTAATATTTGAATAATCCTGAAGGTCATGCGGCGTCTTTCTTTCACAGAGAGATTTCTCCCCTGGCCGGGGCTGTGTGCATGGAAAGTGGGGCAGGGTGCAGCTCTGTCCCGAATTCTCTGCCTTGTGGAGTTGGAGTCTGTTGGTTTCTGTAGCCTAGAGACAGAAGCAGGCGCCTGGGATGGAGGGGGCCAGGCGGGCTTCAGATAGGTGGGTAGGCTGTGGCCTGAGAGGAGAGAGGGAGGTTTGGGTCCTGTGAAGCACGTGGAATGATGGAGAGCTCTTGGTTCAGAAGGACCTTCTTACTTCCTGTTCTGAAGACAGCTGCCCAATGAAGGGTGTTGGGAGCCCCTTCCGGACACCATCTCCTGGGTGTTCATCTCCCCCTTTCCCCAACCAGCACCCCACCCTGTTTTTCCAGGGCTCGGTGTCCTCCAGGGGACAGAGGGCCTGGGGAGTTTGTCGGAAGGCAGATCATTAAGATTTAATGGGACATTTCCTGCCAGACGAGGGATTGTAAAATACAACTAATTTAGAGAGCTAGGGGATATCAGAGTCATTTTGCCTGTCGGCTAGGAAAGGCCAGACGTGAAATTATGTCAATCCCTGCCTTCGCCTCTCTAGCCCTTCCCAACCACACTACTGGGTGGCAGCTGATCTGGCCCAGAGCACCTGCTGGACAGAGCCCTTCCCCGCCGGTGACCAGGTGTGCAGCCATGGCCAACGGGTGGACTGGTATGTACTTAGCAAGGCTGAGAGCTTCATGAAGAGGGGTGATGCTGGAGCAGTGTCCAGGTGGCCACGAGCCCCCCCTGCGTGGTGCACAGGCTTCTCGGCTCCAGCCCAGGGGACCACAGCCGCGGCCCAGACAGTCTTTTGATCTCTTGGAGTCCCTGCAGCAGGTTATCCAGAGGCTTAATCTGTCATGGTCCTGTCCTCTGGGCAGAGTGAATTCAACAGTTGAAGGAAGTGAGTTGGAAAAGGGGTGGTGGCAGTGTGCAAGTGTGTGTGTGTATGTACGCGCGCACGCACGCGCGCACGCACAGGGCAAAGAAACAGACAGAGACAAAGGGAGAGACACGGGGCAGATAGGGAGATGGGGGCAGGAGAAGGGGAGCCACAAGGCCGGGGGCAGGGAGACAGAAGGGCACCAGTTGTCTTCCCGAGGGCAGGGACATTGGTTCATTAGCTGTGAGTCTGCTCTCACAGGAGACAGGAAATGAGAATATGAAGGGACAGAAGTGGGCACAGCCCAGGGGCAACAAAGGGGAGGCCCGATGTTACAACAGCAGCAGGATTCTCTGGGCTCTGGTCTGCTCCCCCACTCTTAGATTGAGGACGTGCTGAATTAATACTCCCCAAGAAGCTGGAGAGAGGATGTGTGTAGAGTTGCCCTTAGGCATGTGATGGAACCAGCTCTAGACAAGGACTCTATTCATCTAAAATTATTAAAACAGAGACTTCCCTGGCAGTCCAGTGGTTAAGACTCCACACTTCCACTGCAGGGGGCATGGGTCTGATCCCTGACTGGGGAACTAAGATCCCACATGCTGGGTGGCAAAAAAAAAAAAAAAAAAAAACCAAAAATTAAATTATTGAAACAGCAAGTTACTTTACCAGCAAAATGGGTTTATTTGGCAACAGCCAAGAATTGCAACTCAGAATGTGCAGCCTATGGGGAACCACAGGCATGTCCAGAGAATAAAGGAAGGGAACCTAATTTTATAGGGAAAGGGGGGAGGTGGGAGGGGCTGTTCTAAATGAAAGTTCATTGGATGGAAGTAGGAGTTCAGGGCAGTGATGGCTTCTCATTGGCTGGGCTGTTGCTGAGCAAGGAGAAACTCTTCCTTTGCAGAGTAAAGTAGTTGCATCTCCTGTTTGGGAGTGCATGGTGCCTGTGGGGCATGCAGTTGACCTGAGCAGCAGGATTTGAGAGCGCCCGCTTCTGGCCTCCTGACTCCGTTTTAAATGAGGTTTCCATTTATTAATTTTCACAGGTCCAAAAGGCTCTGCCACTTACAAAATGCATGACCTCTCTGAGGTCACATAAAGATGAGGATGCTATTGCCAACCTCACAGGGTTGTCGTGGGTGTTAATGAGACAACGTGGCTAGAGCTTCTAGGACATACAGACACCTAGTAAGCCACGCCAGCCACCTTCCCTTCTCTGAAAGATGCCTAACGCAGTGTCAGACACACGCCTGGCTCTCAGTACAGCTATTTTCATCAGATCCTTAATCCGAGAAGCGCTCAGCAGCTGCCCCTCAGCCCTGGAACCTAATGTTACCATCAGGGCTCTTGGCCTCCTTAATCAGTAGAAACTGATAGGCGGCTAGACAAGAAATTCAGGCAAGGCTTTTCTGGGGCTCCTGCTGCGGCAAGAGGGTGTGAGAACAAGTAACAGGTTCCCTTGCTCACTCGCTTGCTTCCACGGTGGGGAAGGTGGGACGAGCTGGTTCCTTATATGGGGTGAGCGTAGGGGTGTGTCCAGGGGTGGCTTAGGTGGTCTGCCCACCCCTTAGGTGATGCTGTGTGCAGGGGCATATGCAGTACCCTGCTTTTGCTCCTGGCTCTTCGAAAGTGGCAGTTGGCTTTGTGGTCTTTTTGTATCTTGTCCATAATTTGCCCCAGCTGTGCATGTGTGCAGTTATTTTTAGTCCCTTATAGTTTCTTTGTATTTTGTTGCTTGAGGAGACATTTGTCCAGGTGCAAGCATTGCAGCAAAGGGTTCCAGGTCCCAGCCTGTCTTACTGGGAGTGGGCAGGGCTAAGGGATGGGCTGGGCCAAGGAGGCCAGAGGATCCTGGTACTGCCCTGCTGTGTATTCCTTCCTTTCTTGCATGGCTCCAGCTTGACCCATCTCTGTAGAGCCTCAGAGAGGGTTGTTAATGCCACCAGTTCCACGGGCTGGGTTTGAGCTGTGTCACTAACCGGCTAGTGGAAGTTCCAGGTTATGTACTCCACCCAGAGTCGGGTAGGGGATCCTGCGGGCAGTGCTGTTCTCTCCTCACGTCTGAGTGACCCTCTCTACTTCAGCCCCACCGTGAGTGCCTAGGAGGGCTCAGAGACAGACTCCTCCCTGAAGATAACAGCCCAAACAGCATTAATTGAACACCCACTGTGTGCCACGACCTGTCCTGGCACTGAGGATTTACAAGTGAATAAACTCAGCATGATGGTACTCTTGTGGAGCGGGGGTGACCAGTGGTAAATAAATATTATCAGAACGCGATGCAGCACTGTTTACAATAGTCAAGACATGGAAGCAGCCTAAAGGTCCATCCACAGATGAATGGAGAAAGAAGATGTGGTACATATACACAATGGAATACTACTCAGTCATTAAAAGGCATGAAATAATGCCATTTGCAGCAACATGGATGGACCTAGAGATTATCATACTAAGTGAAGTAAGCCAAAGACAAATATCATACGATATGCTTATATGTGGAATCTAAACAAATGGTACAAATGAACTTATCTACGAAACAGAAACAGACTCACAGACATAGAGAACAAACTTACGGTTACCAAAGGGGAAAGGGGGGAGGGATAAATTAGGAGTTTGGGATTAACAGATATAGACTACTATATATAAAATAGATAATCAACAAGGATGTACCATATAGCACAGAGAACTCTACTCAATATCTTGTAATACTCTATAAGGGAAAAGAATCTGAAAAAAAATACATATATATATGAAACGGAATCACTTTGCTGCACACCTGAATCTAACACAACATTGTAAATCAACTATAGTTCAATAAAAAAAAAAAAAAGACAGCCCTGGGCTGGATGAGGGGTTAGGGTGCAGGATGACGAGGTGCGACGAACTAAGCGAGAGACATTTACTGACATTTACTCAGACCTGAAAGGTAAGACAGAGGTCAGGGTAAAGCCTCCAGCGCAGGGGAACTAGGCGGGAGCAGAGTCCCCTAGTGGGTCATGCTTGGTGTCCTCGAGAGACAGAGGATGGCAGAGTGGCTGGCTCATGGCCGACAAAGGGGAGGGTGTGTGGGGAGGCCAGAGCGCCAGCAGGCTCTTTGGGCCTGGGAAGAATTTGGATTGCATTCTAAACAGAGATGGGAAGGCACTGGAGGAGTTTTAAGCAGGGAAGAGACATAATCTGATTTATATTTGCGAAAAGTAATTCTGACCGCTCTTTAAGAATAAATTAGAGGGGAGGAAAAGTTAAGAGGCGATGGGTAGCAGTAGGCTGGGTGAGAGCTGATGGAGGCTTGAACAGAGTGGCCCTGGCAACAGCAGATGCCTGTTGGGCACATTCCAGATATGTGTGCTGTCTTTTTTTTTTTATGAAGGTACACTTTACATACAATAAAATTTGCCCTGTTTAGTGTAAAGTTCTGGGAGTTTGGACAACCGAATGTCATCGTGTGGCCACCACCACAGTCAAGATATGGAACATTGCATCACCTGCCAAACTCCCCTGTGCCCCTTGGGTCATCCGTTCCCCTGTCTTCCATCCCTGGCAATCACTGATCTTCTTTTTGTCCCATAGGTTTGCCTTTTCTACAGAGTCACATAAATGAAATCATAGGGTATATAGCAGATGGAGTCTTAGCATAATGCATTCTTTCATTTAGCATCGCGCGTTCGAGAATCATCCATGTTGCTATATATCTAAAGAGCTCACTCTCCTTTTTACAGCTAGATAGTATTCCGTTCTACGGAAATATCAGCTTCTATATTCATTCACCACTTGAAGGACATTTGGGTTGTTTTCAGTTTTGGGCAATTTCAAGTAAAGCTCAGCTGAATGTGAACATTGGCGTACACGTGTTTACGTGAACCTGTTTTCATTTCACCTGGGTAAATACAAGGAGTGGGATTGCTGGGTCATCTGCTTAGTGTATGTTTGACTTTATAAGGAACTGCCAACCCGTTTTTCAGAGTGGCTGTACCATTTTGCATTCTCACTGGCAATGTATGTGAGTTCCAGTTTCTCTGAATTCTCACCAGCATTTGATATTGTCCTTACAATTTTTTCCACTCTGATAGATATATAATGGTATCTCATTGTGGTTTTAATTTGCATTTCCCTGATGATTAAAGCTGTAAGTATCTTTTCATCTGTTTATTTTCAATCACTATATCTTTTTGGGTCATATATCTGTTTAAGTCTTTCATACATTCCTGTATTCTTGTTTGTTTGGTTTTTTTATTTTTTTTTTTTGAATTTTGAGAGTTCCTTATATATTCTGGATACAAGTCCTTTTTCAGATATGTGATTTGCAAGAATTTTCTCCCAGTCTGTGATTTCTCTTTCCCTCTCTCTCTCTGTCTCTGTGTCTTTCTCACTTTCTCTCTCATTTAAATCACAAAACCAGGGGCTTCCCTGGTGGCACACTGGTTAAGAATCCGCCTGCCAATGCAAGGGACAAGGGTTCAAGCCCTGGTCCGGGAAGATCCCACATGCCACGGAGCAACTAAGCCCGTGTGCCACAACTACTGAGCCTGCACTCTAGAGCCCACGAGCCACAACTACTGAAGCCCGCATGCCACAACTACTGAAGCCCGCACACCTAGAGTCCGTGCATTGCAACAAGAGAAGCCACCGCAGTGAGAAGCCCGTGTACTGCAACAAAGAGTAGCCCCGGCTCGCTGCAACTAGAGAAAGCCCACGCGCAGCAACAAAGACCCAATGCAGCCCAAAATAAATAAATAAATAAATTAATTAATTAAATCACAAAACCAAGTATATTTATGAAAACAGAACCAAGACTAAAGACTAAATATATAATTTTAAAAATCAGAGACCACATCTCTGTTGTCATTCAGAGAATAGTTCCAGAAGACCGCTGCTTCTTCTTGAGATTCTTTGAGAATCCTATCTTGACGGTCTAAGTTTTGTTGTTTCTGTTTTTTAAAATTGTAGTGAAATACATGTAACATAATTTTTACCATCTTAAACTTTTTAAAGTGTGCAGCACAGTAGCATTAAGTACATTCACTTTATTGCACAACCAATCTGTAGAACCCTTTTCATCTTTGAAAACTGAAATTCTGTACCAATTAAATAACAGCTCCCCATCCCCTGGCAACCACCATTCTACTTTCTGTCTTTATGAATTTGACTACTCATTAAGTAGAATCGTACGGTATTTATCCTTTTGTAACTGGCTTATTTCACTTAGCATAGTGCCCTCAAGGTTCATCCATCTTGTGGTAAGTATCAGAATTTCCTTCCTTTTCGAGGCTGAATAATATTCCATTGTGTGTGTAGACCATATTTTGTTTATCCATTCATCCGTTCATGGATACGTGGATTGCTTCCACCTTTTGGCTATTGTGAATAATGCTGCTGTAAAACTGATATCCCAAATATCTCTTTGGGACCCTGCTTTTAATCCTTTTGGATTCTTTTTATTCTGTTGACAGTGCTTTTTGAAGAGCAGAAGTTCTTAATTTTGATTTAAAAATTTCTCAATTTTTTCTTTTATGGTTTGTGCTCTTGGTATCGTATCTATGTACTCATCACCTAATCCAGGGTCACAAATAGTTTCTCCTATGTTTTCCTCTCAAAGTTCAGTTTATGATCCATTTTGAGGTATTTTTTTAATGTAGTGAGAGGTTTGAGTTAAGGTTCTGGTTTTTTTTGCTTTTTGTTTTTTTGCAAATGCATATACAGTTGTTTCAGCACCACTTATTGAAAAGATATCCTTCTTCCACTGAATTACTTTTGCATTAGATGTGGTTTTTTTAATTAAAAATTTTTTTGGTCCTAGATTTGTTGCATTTTTATTATGTGGCAGAGACTGTTTTCTTTCTTTCTTTTTTGCTATTTATCATTCTTTTGTTGTTGTTGTTGTTGATGAGGTATAGTTGATTTACAATATATGCTTCAGGTGTACAACACAGTGATTCACAGTTTTTAAAGGTCATACTCCATTTATAGTTATTATGATGTATTGGCTATATTCCCTGTGCTATACAAAGTATGCTTGTAGCTTATTTTATATGTAGTAGTTTGTACCTCTTAATCCCCTACCCCTATCTTGCCCCTCCCACTGTCCTCTCCCCACTGGTAACCATAGTTTGTTCTCTATATCTGTGAGTCTGTTTCTTTTTTGTTATGTTCATTAGTTTGTTTTATTTTTTAAAGTCCACATATAAGTGATATCATACAGTATTTGTCTTTCTCTGTCTGACTTATTTTACTAAGCATAATACCCTCCAGATCCATCCATGTTGTTGCAGATGGCAAAATTTCCTTTTTTTGTGGCTGAGTGATATTCCATTGCATATGTATATCACATCTTCTTTATCCATTCATCTGTTGATGGACACTTAGGTTGCTTCCATATCTTGGCTATTGTAAATAATGCTGCTGTGAACATTGGGGTGTGTATATCTTTTTAAATAAATGTTTTCATTTTCTTTGGGTATATACCCAGGGGTGGAATTGCTGGATCATATGGTAGTTCTAGGGCTTCCCTGGTGGCGCAGTGGTTGAGAGTCCGCCTGCCGATGCAGGGGACACGGGTTTGTGCCCCGGTCCGGGAAGATCCCACATGCCACAGAGCGGCTGGGCCCGTGAGCCATGGCCACTGAGCCTGCGCGTCCGGAGCCTGTGCTCCGCAATGGGAGAGGCCACAACAATGAGAGGCCCAAGTACCGCCAAAAAAGAAAAAAAAACATATGGTAGTTCTATTTTTAGTCTTTTGAGGAACCTCCATACTGTTTTCCACAGTGACTGCACGAATTTACATTCCCACCAACAGTGTACCAGGGTTCTTTTTTCACCGCATCCTCACCATCACTTGTTTTTTGTGGTCTTTTTGATGATAGCCATTTTGACAGGTGTGAGGTGATATCTCATTGTGATTTTGATTTGCATTTTTCTGATGATTAACAATGTTGAACATCTTTTCCATCTGTGTGTCTTCTTTGGAAAAATGGCTATTCAGGTCTTCTACCCATTTTTTAATCAGGTTGTTTAATTTTTTGATGTTGAGTAGTAAGAGCTGTTTTTATATTTTGGATATTAACTCCTTATCAGTCATATCATTTGCAAAAATGTTCTCCCATTCAGTAGGTTGTCTTTTCATTTTGTTGATGGTTTCCTTTGCTGTGCAAAAGCTTTTAAGTTTAATCAGGTCCATTTGTTTACTTTTGGTTTTGTTTCCTTTGCCTTAGGAGACAGATCCAAAAAAATATTGCTATGATTTATATCAGAATGTTCTGCCTATGTTTTCTTCTATGAGTTTTACAGTTTCTAGTCTTACATTTAGACCTTTAATCCATTTTGAGTTTACTTTTGTATATGGTGTGAGAAAATGTTCTAATTTTATTCTTTTATAAAGAATAAAAAGCTGTCCAGTTTTCCCAGCACCACTTATTGGAGAGAGTGTCTTTTCTCCATTGTATATTCTTACCTCCTTTGCCATAGATTAATTGACCATAAGTGCATGGGTTTATTTCTGAGCTCTCTATTCTCTTCCATTGATCTATGTGTCTGTTTTTGTGCCAGTACCATATACTGTTTTGATTACTGTAGCTTTGTATTATAGTCTGAAGTTAGGGAGCATGATACCTTTAGCTCTGTTTTTCTTTCTCAAGATTGTTTTGGCTATTCAGTTTTTTTTGTGTGTTTCCATACAAATTTTAAAATTATTTCTTCTAGTTCTTTGGAAAATGTCATTGGTATTTTGATAGGGATGGCATTGAATCTGTAGATTGCCTTGGGTAGTATGGTCATTTTAACGATATTAATTCTTCCAATCCATGAACACATTATATCTTTCCATTGGTTTGTGTCATCTTCAGTTTCTTACATCAGTGTCTCATAGTTTTCTGAGTACAGGTCTTTTACCTCCTTAGGTAGGTTTATTCCTAGATATTTTATTCTTCTTGGTGCGATTGTAAATGGAATTGTTTCCTTAATTTCTCTTTCTGATAGTTCATTGCATTAGAAATGTTTTTGAGATAGGATTGACAGGACTTGTCTTTGGATGTGGAACATGAGGGAGAAGGAGGAATTAAGTGTGACTGTGAGTTTTGGCTCAATTAACTGGTTGGATCAGGGTGCCACTTTCTAAGGTGGGGTACCCTTGGAGAGAACAAGTTTGGGAATTGGAAGTTTAGAGTTATATTTTGGAGGTGCCCATAGGCCTGAGAGAATTAGGCAAGGAGACAGCTGGACATATGAGTCTGAAGTTCAGGGCAGAGGTAAGGGCTGGAGACAAACATTATACAAGTCATTGGCACGTAGAAACAGACAGGTAAGCTGACACTTAAGAGTGCTATGTGCTGAATTCAGAGGTAGAGGTGTGTGTAAGGTGCAGCAGAGCCCTGGGGCAGGAGTATAGGGTGGAGCAGGGAAAGGCCTTGGAGGACATCAAGTCAGTGGGTCTTAAAGGTGAGCAGGAGTTTGCCAAGAGAAGATCTGGGGAGTGAAATTTCAGGGGAAGGATCAGAATGTGCACAGGCTTTAGGGCATGAAGTGTAGGGTGTTCAGGAAATTTCAGAGTTTGGAGCAGCTGGAGAAAAGGTGCATGGGTAGGAGGATTGATGGGAGTCTGGAAGAAGACAAGGCCAGTTCAGGCAGGGCCTTTACATAGAGAGAGCAGCTTGGACTTTCTCGTGTATATATCAGGGGAATCAGTGGCAAACTTTCTGTGAGGGAGGGGCCATCCCTTGTTCCTTCAGATGTTTATTTGAGGTAAATGACCAGGGCCACAGTGTGAATTAGAGGCCATGAAACAGGAATCAGGAAGGTCAGTGAGGAGGCACATGTTCATTGCGAGATGCAGAGTGTCTGAACTTGGCAGTGGCTGGAGGGATGGAGAGTTAGAGGTGACGTGAGACCTTCAGGATGAGTACCCTCTACTCCTAGTCTCCCCTCCCTCAGCGCCACCAGCAAGGCTGCCCTTCCTGTGACCTGTAGAGTGTGCTTGTCCCCAGGGATCCCCTGATTAGATCAAACCCCACCATTTAGGTGAATATCTCTGTGCTCCGGCCTCCCCCAAACCTGATGTGCAGTTGCTCCTGAGATCCCTGCAGCTCCTCTTCTGCCCAGGCGCGGGGGTGATGGGGATCCAGACACAGGCCTTCAGTGGACCGGCATCAGGTCTGAGCTTTCATCCGTCGGCCTAATCAGACCCCGTCTGTCCTGACAGCAGTACAGATGTGATGCTCCTTTCTCACTCTGTCTGAAATTGCTTCATAATAACAGTAGGAGTTAGAGAGGCATTATTATTGATTAAACAATTGAGGTGATTTGCCTTTACAAAGCTGAAAATATAGAGGTGTCTCTTTCTGCCTCTCTATACATTATGCATGCTTCTTTATTGGAGGCAACTGCTTGTAATCAAGCTGATGTTTATGGTGGGGCTGCTTTATAATGCCAGGCTGAGATGATATAATGGGAACTGGACTGAAAAGATGCCTAATGTAACGACACTGGCAATCAGGGGTGAGAGGCCCCCCGGGGAAGGCAGCGCGGGCCAGGCAGGGGTGGTTGGAGGGAAACAACCACGCAGCCGTTTTGACATGGAAACAAGGTTCTTAGAATGTCGCTTGTAATTTGTATTATAAGACTGTAAGGGGAGAAGAACCTGGGCTTTGGATCAGGCGGCTCAAGGTTTGAATCCTAGCTCTCTGCTGTTTATTGCCTGTGTCACCTGGGAGAAATTACTTCAAGTCTCTGACACCCAAAATAGGGATAATGATACCTAATGAGATGGCAGATGTGAATTGCCTAGCACAGTATCAGACATATGTCGTTATTATTATCTTGATCGCTCCAGAAGGGGGTTCTAGGTAGGGATGGGTGTGCTAAGGTGCTTGGGCTGGGAACTTGTGTAGCAAGTCAAGAGCTCTTCAGGCCCAGCCCATTCATCCTAGACCCTGTTTGCAAGTGTCAGGGAGCAAATTTGCCACCCCAAAGTGTCTCTTTGGCATAAGGATTCATTTAGGCTTGAATATTTTTAAGGCCCAAGAGACTCAGGAAGAATCTCGGACCTTCCCCCGACTGCCTAACAGAATGTAGATAAAGGACCTGTTCCGGGACAGGAGCTATCAGCATAGATCACTATAGTATGAACTATAGTGTAGACGGGGGTGGGGTGGGGGGGAACCCAGCAAAGTCTGTTTCTTAAAATTCCTCTCTGTGTCCTACTGTCTCTGCCAAACACTTACCAAACATTTGCTTTTCCCTATCGATGTGAATTCCCTTCCTCCCCTTTGAGGTCCCAAACCACTACCCCCAACACCCTCTTTTGTCTTTATCTGAAGACGGTATTTAAGGTGAGGGTTTCAGCCATTTTGCTGAGTCACTCAGTGTTTCTGGGTCTCTCCCAGGTATACATGTTATTAAACTTTGATTTGATTTTTCTCCTATTAATGTCTCATGTCAATTTGATTCTTAGACCAACCAGAGGAAACGTGAAGGGTAGGGGAAAATGTCTTTTCCTGAGGCTGGCCGGGCCGAGGCTCGGATGGGCAGATACGCCTAACGTTGTGGTGTCTTGGGTCTGCTGGATTACCTGTCCAGGTACTGGGAAAGTCTTCATAGGGAGGGAGGCTGCTGAGCTGCCTTTCGAATTGAGTGAGAGGAGCGGGGCCTTGTTGGACAAGGTTGCCACTGCGGAGCCACTGGCTGCATTATTAAGAGATCTTTCTCGTTCCAAACTGATACGTGTTCATTGTTCCAGCCCTGCTGGGCTCAGGGTGAAAACCGCTGTCAGTCGCTTGGCTGCCAGGATTTGCCCAACCGTATTCCTGGATTCTGTGTATGGGTCTGCATTGTGAGCTCTGGAGGACTCAGGAGGGCGGGTGGCCGGAGGTGAACAAGACACAGATGTCCAGAGCGCCTGTCTCTGCTCATGTGTGGCCTGCTCTGGAGGACACAGAATCCAGAGGGAGGAAAGAGCTTAGGTGGGTGCTCTTGGCATGCCTCCCGTCCTCGGGTTTCTCTGTGCCTGGATTTGGGGTCAGCTGCGGCAGAAGCTTCTTGGAGTAGAGCGTTCTTGGTGTTGGAGTATTACAGTGAGGTGAGTACCCTGCCAGTCGACTCCCTTTCTTACTGCCTGGCGACTAATGAGCGAGCGTGTATCTGGTACCTACTGTGCGCAAGCAGAGGCGGATAGGGATTCTGGGAGGTGGAGGCAGTAGGCATAATACAAGGTATTTACTGGCTAAACTTTCGGTTCTCGGAGTCAGGGAGTTACTATGAACGAGACTGGTTGGGAAAGCCTTACAGCAGCAGTGGGGTTTTCAGGAGGATTCAGTCAGGCGTCAGGGCCCGGGAGGCATTCCAGGAGGTCAAGGGTGTAAGCCACGGGTAAGGTTTTTGGAATAACGAGTGGAAGAGTGTGGTGTCAGGGAGCAGCGTAGGGTTCTTAACATTTCGGGCCAGGTAATTCTTTCCTGTGGGGACTGTCCTGGCATTGTACGATATTTAGCAGCGTCCCTGGTCTCTACCCACTAGATGCCAGTAGCATCCCTTCCAGTCCCCAGGTTGTGACAGCCAACCATGTCTCTAGACTTGCCAAACATCTGGGTGCAAAGTCACTCCCACTGAGAATCGCTGGCTGGCATAGCGGGTGGTGAGAGATTAGAGTGGAAAGGTTGGCTGGGCTGAGTCTGGAAGGGCGCTGGGTTTCACGTTAAGAAAATTGGGACTATACAACTCAACAACAAAAAATCAAATAACCTGATTAAGAAATGGGCAATAGACATTCCTCCAAAGATGTACAAAGGGCCAGTAAGTGAAAAGATGCTTGATATCATTCATCGTCAGAGAAATGCAAATCAAAGCCACAGTGAGATACCACCTCACACCCATTAGGATGGCTACTGTCAAAAAATAGAAACAACGAGTGTTGGCAGGGAAGTGGATTTGGAACCCTTGTTCACTGGTGGTGGGCATGTAAAATGGTACAGCCACTGTGGAAAACTGTCTGGCAGTTCTTCAAAAAGTTAAAAATAGAGCTACCATATGATCCAGAAATCCCACTTCTATGTATATATTGAAAAAAGGATTGAAAGCAGGGTCTGAAGAGATATTTGCACACCCATGTTCACGGCAGCACCGTTCATAATAGCCAAGAGATGGAAGCAACCCAAATGTCTATTGACGGATGAATGGATGAACAAAATGTGGTTTATGTATATATATACATACAATGGAATACTCTTCAACCTCAGAAAAGAAGGAGATCCTGTCATATGCTACAGCATGAATGAACCTTGAGGACATTATGCTAAGTGAAAGAAGCCAGTCACCAAAGGATAAATATTGTATGATTCCACTTATATGAGGTTTACGGTCAATCTGTATAGGTCTGTATACGGTCTATCTGTATAGATACAGAAAGTAGAATGTTGGTTGCCAGGGCCTGGGGAGAGGGGGCAAAAGGGAATTGTCTAACGAGTATAGAGTTTCAGTCTTGCAAGATGAAAAAGAAGGTTAGGACTTCATTCTGGAGATAAGGGGGAGCCTTTTATGAGCAGATGAGTCAGAAAAGCTGTGGCATCGGCAAACTCTCACAAGGAGCTTTGGTTTTTGTTTTTTAAATTGCAGTGAACTATGCACATCATAAAATTTAGCATTTTCCATGTTAACCATTTTTAAGCGTGCTGTTCAACAGCGTTAAGTGTATTCACATGCTGTGGTGTGATCACCACCATCCATCTCTGGAACGTTTTCGACTTCCCAAATGGAAACTCTGTATCCATTAAATACTAACTCCCCATACCCTCCACCCCCAGCCCCTTGGGGACTATTTCTGCTTTCTGTCTCTGTGAATGTGACTACTCTAACTGCCTCATGTAGGTGTAATCACACTATATTTGTCCTTTTGTGTCTGGCTTATTTCACTTAGCATAATGTCTTAAGCTTCTTCCATCTTCTTTTTTAACTTTATTTTAAAATTTTATTGATTTATTTTTTAGCCTCGCCATATAGTTTAATTTTTATTTTTTATTGAAGTATAGTTAATTTACAAAGTGTGATAGTTTCTGGTGTACAGCAAAGTGATTCATTTATATATAAATACAATATATACGTATTTGTATCTATGTATATAAATCTATTCTTTTTCAGATTCTTTTCCATTATAGTTTCTTATAAGATATCGAATATAGTTCCCTGTGCTATAGAGTAAGACCTTGTTGTTTATCTATTTTATGTATAGTAGTTTGTATCTGCTAATCCCAAACTCCTAATTTATCCTCCCGCACTTTCCCCTTTGGTAACCATAAGTTTGTTTTCTATGTCTGAGAGTCTGTTTCTGTTTCATAAATAAGTTCATTTGTATCATTTTTTAGATTCCACATATAAGTGATATCATAAGATATTTGTCTTTGTCTGACTTACTTCACTTAGTATGATGTTCTCTAGGTCCATCCATGTTGCTGCAAATGGCGTTATTTCATTCTGTTTTACGGCTGAGTAGTATTCCATTGTGTGTGTGTTGTGGGGGTGGGCACATATGCTTTACCCATTCATCTGTCAGTGGACATTTAGTTTCCTTTCATGCCTTGGCTATTGTAAATAGTGCTGCTGTGAACATTGGGGTGCATGTATTTTTTCGAATTATAGTTTTCTGTGGTTGTATGCCCAGGAGTGAGGAACCTCCATACTGTTCTCCATAGTGGCTGTATCAATTTACATTCCCACCAACAGTGTAGGAGGGTTCCCTTTTCTCCACACCCTCTCCAGCATTTATTATTTGTAGACTTTTTGATGATGGCCATTCTGACTGGTGTGAGGTGATACCTCATTGTAGTTTTGATTTACATTTCTCTAATAATTAGCGATGTTGAACATCTTTTCATGTGCCTATTGGCCATCTGGATGTCTTCTTTGGAGAAATTTCTACTTAGGTCTTCTGTCCATTTTTTGATTGGGTTGTTTGTGTTCTTGTTGTTGTTATTGAGCTGTATCAGCTGTTTGTGTATTTTGGAAATTAATCCCCTGTTGGTTGCATCATTTACAAATATTTTCTCCCAGTCCCCTGGTTGTCTTTTTGTTTTGTTTATGGTTTCTTTTGCTGTGCAAAAACTTATAAGGTTAATTAGGTCCCATTTATTTATTTTTGCTTTTAGTTCTATTGCCTTGGGAGACTGACCTAAGAAAACATTGGTAGGATTTATGTCAGGGAATGTTTTGCCGATGTTCTCTTCGAGGAGTTTTATGGAGTCATGTCTTATATTTAAGTCTTTAAGCCATTTTGAGTTTATTTTTGTGTATGGTGTGGGGGTGTGTTCTGAATTCATTGATTTACATGCAGCTGTCCAGCTTTCCCAATACCACTTGCTGAAGAGACTGTCTTTGCTCCATTGTATATTCTTGCCTCTTTTCTTGATGATTAATTGACCATAGGTGTGTGGGTTTATTTCTGGGCTGTCTATTCTGGTCCATTGATTGATTTGTCTGTTTTTGTGCCAGTATCATGCTGTTTTGATTACTATAGCTTTGTAGTATTGTCTGAAGTCTGGGAGGGTTGTGCCTCCAGCTTTTTTTTCCACTCAGGATTGCTTTAGCAATTCTGGGTATTTTGTGGTTCCATATCAATTTCAGGATTATTTGTTGCTCCTTCCTTCTGAAGGTTGAATAATATTCCATTGTATGTGGATGTATGTATATATGTATATACCACATTTTGTTTATCCATTCACCTATCGATTGCATTTGGTCATCAGGAACTTTTGCTTGGAATGGAACTACCTTCTCTGCCAAGGGTCAAAAAAGTCAGATGCAGTGTGGGGCCCAGCTGGCTGGTAACATAAAGGCACCAAGTAGTCCAAGCTGAAGGCAGTTGTTTTTTCTTTGTTTTTTTTTTTTCAATTATTTATTTATTTGGCTGCTCCGGGTCTTAGTTGCAGCACACAGGATCTTCACCACTGCGTGTGGTATCTTCGTTGCGGCATGCGGGATCTTTAGTTGCGGAATGCGAACTCTTAGTTGTGGCATGTGGGATCTAATTCCCTGACCAGGTATTGAACCCAAGCCCCCTGAGTTGGGAGCATGGAGTCTTAGCCACTGGACCACCAGGGAAGTCCCTGAAGACACTAGTTGTTAAAACAGCTTGTGTTGGGCCCAAGAATGACCCCTACCTATTATACTATCTCAGTGGTTCTCAAACTTTACCAGGTACCCATATCACCTGGAGGGCTTGTGAAACACAGATTGCTGGGTCCCCAGCATTGCTCCCCAGCATTTCTGATTCAGTAGGGGCCCAAGAATTTGCATTTCTAGCAAGTTCCTGGGTGATGCCAATATTGCTGGTCTGGGGACCACACTTTGAGAAACACTGATCTAAATTTAACTCATTGCCCAGGCTTATCGAAACAGTCTACAGGCTGTAGGTATGCAGTGCCTGGCCTCTTCCTAGCAGAGGTCAAAGTCCTACCTTGGGCACCATCTAAATAGTAAAGACCTTTCTAGGAGGGCTCAGCAGGTTGGAGAGCAAGCTTTGGGTCCAAGGTAAAGTCTCAGGAACTCCTCCTGGCTCAGCCCTAGGAGCTTCCTCACTACTGGCTATCCGTGTCTCATGCTGCCAGTCAAGCTTTAGAATTAGATGCAGCTGCTGCAGAAGGACGGGGCTCAGAAGGTTTGAAAAATGCACAAAGACTTTGAGCCTAATACAGTTTGCTTTGGGAGCACTCCCTGTTTGCACTCCCTGGCTCACAGGGGGAGCTCGGAAAACAAAACATGACCTTCCCCACAGAGGGTCCCCCAGGGCGTCTCACTAGCCTCCCAGCCCTCTGCCCACTCTGCCCCTCATTAGCAATAACAACCATCCTTAGCAGGGCAGAGTGCTTTTGTTTCTTTTAATATATATTTAAAAGGTATTGATGGCCAAAAAGGCCGGAGGGAGGCACACACAACCCTGCTCGGTCTGCTGGCATTTTCACATGGAAAGGCTTTTCTCTCCATCACTTCTGGAGACCAGAGCGGGAAGGAGCCTCAAAAGTTATTCTACCCAAACCCCTGTGGCCAGAGAGGGAGGTAAGGGGTGCAGGGTCACATGGCAAAGGAGGGGCGGAGTCAACTGTGGACTCTGCTCTTTCTGACTGATGTATCCTGCTGATTCAAGGAAATAACCTATCTCAAAAGTCAAGGTCTGGGCCTGGGAGGTCTCAATGCCTTTTTTATCCATGAAGGATTAATTCCCATTGGCTTTTTCTTCTTTCTCCTGAGTGTTTCAGCCCCTCCCCAGCAGCTGTCACTTACCCCTGCCTCTGCTTCCTTTCAGCTGGCACTAGGAGGCCCCTCCCCACACCCTGGTTTCTCAGTTCATCCTGATTGGGTGGCACATTTCCTCATAGCCTCCGGCTTTGTCTTCCCCAGAGAAATAGAATGAAATCGGGCAGGCTCTGCTTTCCTGCCCAGAAGGAACCCTTGACCGTGCAGATCAGCCTGGTGGCCTGCGGTCCGCGGCTCCAGGTGAAACTTTAGTGATGAGTCCCTGCTCGCTGATGTCCAGGTGCTCCCTTCTGCTGGCCTGCTGCCTCCCTCATACTGTATTTCTAGGCTGCGCACAGTGCCTCACATGTAATTGGCACTCGATTCAGTTGAGTCAGGGGATGCGTGAATATACTTTACTGACCTCCTGATCTGGACTCAGGCCACTTCTTGGGAACCCAAGGCTGACCATATGGTGATACAGGCACGACTCAGTGACCCATGTCAGTGGGATCTGATGGCACTTTGGAGGCAGCCTCTGCCACGGGGTCCCTTCCCCCAGGCCCCACGTAGCCTTTCATTTGTGGAGTCCTTACTGATGCCAGGCACCGCGCTAAGTGATTTACCCACGTTGTGGATTCTCCCAGCAACCCCTGGGTTGGGTATCACTATCTCTCTTTTAAAGGTGGGTTAAGTGAAGATGTCGAGAGGTTAGGGATGATGTGACTTAACTAATCCTCAGCTCCCTCCCTTCCCTGGGTTCCTCTAGGCTGACCCTAACCTAAGGCCAAGAGACACAATTGTGATGGTTATTGTTCAGTGGTTAACTCACAGGAGATCTGGCTTCTTCACCGGCTTCCTTCTCGACTGGAGGGGTAAACTGAGGCCAGTCACCATACTGGGAGATCGGCCACATCTGTCTCCCCTTCTCCCGTCCTCCCAAAGTCTGGCAGGTGGGCCTGGGTCTGGCTGTGCCACTGGTCAGCAGGGGAGCTGGTGCCTTGGGGGGCATCATCCGTCCGTGGCCACCTTCTCTCTGAGTAACTTGATTACCTTTTCATGCCCTACCTCTTGATATCTGCTCATCGTAGCCATAGTGCTAATCATGGCAGGAGTTTAACTGAAAAGCGTGTTGGCGGGGTTCCCCGTGGATGCACTCAGTGTGCACCCCAGCTTCCTTCTGCCTCCTTCCCTCTCCCTGCCTCTCCCCGCTCCTTCTTACTGGAGTTCCCCTGATCGGGACTGTCACAACAGCTTTCTCCTCTCTCTATCTTTGTCCCAGGTGGCTCTGGATTGATGCTCACAGACAAACATTTCGGTTGTAAGCGGTGGCGTGCTGTTGCTTCCATCGTGAGACGTTGCAGACTGTTTTAGGCCTGCTCTGCTAGCATCCCCCCTCCCTTCTGTATTCGCATCCGCCCAGGAGCTCTCGTTCTCATCCAATGAGTCAGGGGAGAGATCTTGGAAGAGTCATTAATTTGAGCAGATGTGTGTCAATGTCCTAGGAAATAAAAGATGTCAGTACAAACCACCTGTGCTTGCTCTTGGCCACAAAGCTCAGAATGCAAGTGGCCCTCCCTTTAGGAAAACCTCTAGGCCCAGACTGTTTGCGTTACAAAAAGTCACTTGACAGAAGGATTTGCTGCTGGGTGCCTTAAAATGGGAGCTCCTTTGGTTTATTTAAGCAGTTTACAGGCCATTAAGTACTAGACAGAGGGACTTCAGGGACAGGAAAACTTTATGTTCGAGCTTAAGAACCAGTGCCAATTACAGATCCTTCGGAAATGAAGATGAAGCATCCCGGAAATTGTATATGAGCTGGTAGGGAAATGCGGGCTGACTCACCAAAACAGGACCGCACTCACCCTTTCAGAGATGCTCGCCAGAGACCCCCATAGAAATGTACCAGTTTCTCTTTAATGATGAGCCCTGACAACGGGAACTAAGCTTTCTGCACTGTTTTCCCAATTGATCCTTGTTCCGCTCAGCCCTGTGTTCCCTTAGGCTGGGTGGAGATTGCCTAACTGAAAATAGGAGTTCAAGACAATGGCCTTTTAAGATTTTTTGTCTGTTTCTCTAGTAGACTCACTCTTCACTCTGCAGGGTGCCAATTTCTTCCCTTCTCTTCCTTTAGATCTCCCACCTCCCCTCCCACACCTCAGCCTGAGCTCAGCATCTCACTTCAGACTTCACCTAGGTATGGGAGGAGACAGAGGCATCAGACTGGAGCCCCTTCATCCTTCCAGCCCCTAAGGCTGCGAGCCTACTGCAGCTGTGCTCGGGTTCATCCCTCCTGAAACTCCGAGGCCCGGTCCTTCCACCTGCGCTCTGGCTCCCAGCCTCTCACCTTCTCAGAGACCTCACCTGGGATCTTTCCAGCAGTGTCCGGACCTGCTCTCTTATCTGTCATCTTTGAAAAAGCTACAAGCTGCCTGCGATCGTACCTTGTCTTTCAACTCCTGCGCCATCTCTGCTCCCTTTCACAGCCAAACAACTCAGAAGTCCTGTCGGCACACACCGCCTCCACTGTCCACCCCAGTCACCCTCCCGCCCACTTCAATCTGGCGTCCTTCCCCACCACCCCACTTCACAGCTCCTGGAGGTCGCCGGTAGCTTCCGTGTCGCCCACTCCCACGTACACTTTGCTGTCCTCATCTTGGCTTCTCAGCAGCATTCCACACCCTCTCCTGCTCGGAAACCCTTTCTCTAGGCTCCGAAGGCTGTGCTTCTCTGGATCCCCACACCCCCCTTTCCGTTTATTCCTCCTTTTCTCTTGTCTAAACATTGGATGTCCACGTCTTGATCCTTGGCCTGTTTCTCCATCTGTACACCCTCGCTAGGTGAACTCACCTGTTACCAAGCTTAAATACCATCTATATAGTGATAACTTCCAAATTCCTCTCTTGAGCTCAGGTAGGTCCTGCCATTCTATCTATCTACTTGAATTTTTCATTTGAATGTTCTACAGATATCCCAAACATGTAAAAAGAAACCAAACTCTTGATTGCTTTTCTCAAATCTGTTTCTCCCTACATCTTCCCCCATCTCAGTGAATGGCGCCCATGTCCTCCAATTTGCAAGGCCAGAAATGTGGGAGTCCTCCCTGATTTCTCCTTCCTCTCACCTTCTACAGCCCATATCCCACCAAGTTTGGCTGGTTTACATCCAACATGTGTCTCAGATGTACACCCTTCTCTCCATCTGCCCTGCCACCCTTCAGTCCAGGCCACCGTCACCTCTTTCCTGACCTAGGACCATAGCCTCCTAATTGGTCTCTTTACTGCCGCTCTTGCTTCCAGTCCTTCACCCAGCACAGCATTTCAAAAACATAAATTGTCGCATGTTATTCCTCTGCTTAAACCCTGCAGTGGTTATTCGTTATCCTTAGAATAAAATCCTGACTCCTTGCTACTCCTTATAAGGCTCTCTGTGATCTGGCCCACCTATCTAATTCCCCATCCTCATTGTGCCCCCTCTTCTTGAGCAGTTGCCCTCCTAACAGCCATTTCCTCCCATCTTCCATTGTAACAGAACCCCAATTTTGTTCAGAAAGGGGGATTTTCCACGAAAAAGGTGGTGACTTTTTCAGGGAAGGTGAGCCCTTCTCCCTTGCACAGGATGTGACCATGGTTAATCTAAGCTAATCATGGTAATGCCATGACTCCATTGATAGCAGTTGGTTTAAGGGTGGGTACGTGATTGGTTCTGTGCCATGGGACTCAAGATAAGACTGTGGACTTCCCTGGTGGCACAGTGGTTAAGAATCCGCCTGCCAACGAAGGGGACATGGGTTCGAGCCCTGGTTCGGAAAGATCCCACATGCTTCAGAGCAGCTAAGCCCATGCTCCACAACTACTGAGCCCGCGTGCCACAACTACTGAAGCCCACACGCCCAGAGCCCGTGCTCCGCAATAAGAGAAGCCATCGCAATGAGAAGCCAGTGCACTGCACCGAGGAGTAGCCCCTGCTCGCCGCAACTAGAGAAGGCCCACATGCAGCAACGAACACCCAATGCAGCCAAAAATAAATAAATAAATTTATTAAAAGTCAAAAAGATAAGAATGTCTCCTGGCGACTTCTAGGAAAGATGCACTGCCCTCATGAGAGAATTAGGCAGGAGGGGGAGATGAGGCACCCTTCCTGCTTTTCTGATGTTGGTCGGTGAGGATGAGGTTGGTGCTTGGGCACCGTGATGGGAGAGGATGCTGCCGCTCCCTGAGGATGGCAGATAGGAGGGGCAGGTCCTTGTAGATGCGGTTGAGCAGCAGAATCCACCCTGTAATTGACAGCCTCGTCTTCAGTGGGATAATACATGTCTTTACGGTTCCAGTCCCCATTAAGAAGGTTTTCTGTTGCTTGCAACCGAACCCATCCTAACTGATAACCTTTCTCTCACCCGCTGTGTCCCATCCTCACTGGCCTTTCAGCCTGTGGACATGCCAAGCTCTTCCCTGCCGCAGAAGGTTTGCACATTCTGTTCCCTGCTTTTCATGTGGTCAGTGCTTTTCCATCCTTCAGGCTCAGATTGCTCTCGCACAGAGGTTTTCCTGCCCCGTCTACTTCCTAATAGTTTCATTCATAGCCCTTTGCACCTTTTGAAATTATTTCTTATGTTCACTTTTTCTTCCCCTCCTGTAAGCTCCATAAGGGCAGAGACTGTATATCTTGTTCATCACCTTGGCCCGATCACCTAATACGGTGCATCACAGGGAGAAAGTGCTCACCTCCTGTTTGCCGACTGATTGCATGAATGGAGGAACAATCTGGTCCATGCTCTTCCTCCTTCCCATCTCCTCTGCTACTCGGTGACATCTACACTTTGTACTCCAGCTGTTCTGACCTATGGTATTGTAGTTTCTAGAATGTTCCTTAGTCTGTCTCACCTCTGGACCTTTGCATATGCAGCTTAATCTGCCTGGAACAGCTCTTTCTTCATCACCCAGCACCTCCCATGCTTCCATAGGTCTTGGCTGAGATGCGTCCTCTTCCTGAAGCTTCCCTCCCCAGACCATGTACCCTTAGGACCCCAGTCACCCACCAAAGCACTTACCAGCCTGTACTGTGGGCCCCCACTTGTCTGACTCCCCTGGACTCTGAGTTCCTTGAGGGAATGCCTTCTTTATCACTTTTTAAAATCATTGTATCCTGAAAATCCAGCTCATAGCAGGTGATTAAAAATTAGTTGTTTAATGGATTTCTTTGAGTGATATTTTTAAATGCCCACTGTGTGTCAACCATTGTGCTGACTGTTGGGGATACAGAGATGAATAAGAAATTGCCTCTATTCTCATACCCTAGGAAGGGAGAGAGGCCTATTAACCAGTAAATATAATACAATGTGATGAGTGTGGGAAAAGAGGCTATGTGAACACACGTGAAGGAACAAAAATTCTGCCTGGGAAGTAGGATATAGGGTATTGGGGAGAGCTTCAGGGAGGAAGTTGGAGGAGAGCAGAGTGGGGTTCACACCAGCAAATTTATTTCCAAAGAGGAAGGATGGAGATCGATGTTGTGTCTATAACTATATATCTGTAGCTATAACATATATGGAAGAAGCGGCCAGACCGGCGAGGTAAGGGAGGGTGTGTATATGCAGGGAAGGTGAGCTATGGTCTGAGAAGGGGCTTCAGCAGCTAACCTTGTATCCCACCCAGTTCTCGCCTTACCTGGTGCTTCTTTGTGTGTAAATACCCGGGGCCCTCAGGACCCCTGGCTTAGTCCGCGGCTGCTTACTGAACTGGGAACACCGCAGCCTCTTGCCAGGCCGGCCTCAGAAGGCCTCGCTCCCGGGGAGGCCTGGTTGTCAGAAGTGTCTCCGCTCACCCTGATGGTTGACCCCTCTCCTCCTGGGCTCCAATCTGGTTCTGCTCCCTACCTGCTGGGAGACTGGCATCACATCCCTTCCCACTGGGACGATGAAGCTTCCCTTGCTGGGCTCTCAGGAGGATGCAGTGGGATCACGTAGGCACAGCACCTCTCCCAGGACCTGCCACCACGGGAACCCAAGAACTGCCCATTCCCTTTCCTTTCTCTTCCCCTTCTTGGCTGCTCTACCCAGCAGGTGTTGACCTGCCCCTTCTCCCTGCCCGAGCCCTGGCTCTTCAGCTGAGCCCAGCGGCAGGCAGCAGAGTCTCAGTGTAACATAAAGGCAGTTTCTTTAGCTGCTTCTTTTTAAACAACAAAAATAAAATTGCCTCTCCATCTTACTTGGCTACCTGAGCCAAGCGCTTTGCCAGCATGTTTACATTAAGGGACCTGCAGGGGTCCTCCAGGTTGTGGGCTGTGTGTGTTTTGCCCAGCGGCTCCCACTTTGTCTAATTTCCTAATACAGCTCAGCATTCTAATCTTTTCTCTAAGGCTGTGAATGGAAAAGAGAAATTGCAGCTGTGGATGAGGCCTTCTTCAGCAGACTCTGAGATCCCCCCAGAGTCATCCTCCAGCCCAATTAGAAACCTACCTGGCTTTTAGAAGCCAGAGTGCCTGCTGATGGAAGATTCCTGTTCCAGGCCCTAATTACCGCTTGATGGAATGAATAAAGACATTGTGTTTTCTACATTTTGCTTATGGAGTTGCTGATGCGGTGAACGTGGGATGAAGAGTCTCTTTCTCAGAGATTAAAAACCAAGTGCCTCAGCGACAGATCTGAGTGGCTGTTTTAGCGACAGACTTTCCCTCATGCCCTTGCGAGGTACTCCCATTTGAGCAGGTCTGGAATCAGGGAGAGTGGGTCCCTCTGGGCACCCTTCCTGTACTGTCCGCTCTTCTGCACTTAAGGCGGAAGACACCATGACCGTCTAGTCTGGCTGAGTCAAAGCGAGACAAAGCCTTTTTGAGTAGCGGTTTTCCCAGACGTTCTCTCATCTCCTTCCCACAAGGACCTCACGCAGTGGCTTGCTGTCCCCATTGTGCAGATGGGGAAGCTGAGGCTCACAGACTCCTGCAGCATCTTGTCAAGGTCACGCACAGCTAGCAGGTAGCAGAACCGTGGTTTGAATTCAGGCTTCTGGTGCTGGGTGGTCTTTTCCCCATTGGCCCAGGACGCTTTCCTGGCCTGCTGTGTCCAGTCAGCCCAACCCCTGAGGAGCCGGCCAGTTCTTTTCCTTGAGAGTGAATGGCAGGGAGAGTGCAGTGCGTAGCTTCTGCTGTGTAACAAACCTCCCCCAAACTTAGTGGCTTAAAACAACAAACTTCGTTGTTTTTTTGCCGCTCTGTGTTAGCTAAATGGCTCCTACGGTCTGGGCTGGCTTGACTAGGACTGGAAAGTCTTGGATGGCCTGCGTCAACATCAGCTGGGGCCAGGGCCAGACGGTCTCATCCTCCAGGAGGCTAGCCCCGGCCTGGCCCGTCTTCCATGTGTTTCATATCTACAGATGTAGCTGTAGACATAGATGTAGCCATGGATATCCATCCTTCGTCTTTGAAAATAACTCTGCGGGTTTAAATCCTGTCTGTCTTTACTCATTCACGTGGTGGTGGAAGGTTCTTTGCAGCAGAGGAGGGAAGCCCCAACATACAAGCGCCTTTAGAGCCCCTGTTACTTTATGCCTGCTAACGTCCAGTTGGCCAGGGAAGCCACGTGTTCAAGCCCAGATGCAAGGGGTGGAGAATAGACTCCAGCTCTTGATGGGAGTGGCTGGGAAGCTGCAGTACGACGGGTCGCAATCAGAGATGGGAAGCTTTTGTGGTCATTTTGTTCTACCACAAAGGGTAGTGTTCTTCAGAGGGCCATTTCACAATCCTGGTCCTGTCAGCTGAGGGTTGGAGAGGGGACTTATTGATCCTCTACATCTGGACAGGCTATCACCAAGGCTGTTTCCAGACAGATGTTTCATTTTGTTGTTGTTTTGTTTTTAACATGCAGAGAATGAGAAAACAAAACATCAATTGGTAATTTATCCACGTTCTCATAACTGACCATTATCTTTCATTATTTTTATTTCTTTGGACCAGCTGCTCCAGATTGCCTTGGAGTGGTGGTGGGGACCGTCCTGGCTCCATGGCTTGTAGCTACAGGATGGAGGAGGGGGCAGCTCTGTGTCCCTGCCTCACCCTTCTCTAGGGCTCACAGCATGCTCTGTAGTTTCTCCATCTGAACTTTACGTGGTTTTCCCTCCATGGTCTGGGAAATGCAGACCAGAGAATTTCAGGCTCTTTGAAGGAGGGACAGGTTCAGAAGAACCCGAGCAGTGACAGAGTCTCTGTATACCTTGACAGCTTTATCTCAGATTCTATTTTCCCAGCACCCCCAGCCTCTCTCCTGTGCTTCCAAGGCCATGGTGACCTGTTTTTTTTTTTTTTTTTTTTGCGGTACGCGGGCCTCTCACTGTTGTGGCCTCTCCCGTTGCGGAGCACAGGCTCCAGACACGCAGGCCCAGCGGCCGTGGCGCATGGGCCCAGCTGGTCCACGGCATGTGGGATCTTCCCGGACCGGGGCACGAACCCGTGTCCCCTGCATCGGCAGGCGGACTCTCAACCACTGCACCACCAGGGAAGCCCGGTGACCTGTTTTTCTGAGTAGAAACTGCTATAATCAGATGTTTAGGGGAACCAGTTTCAAGGCAGCCTGCCTTGGGTACTATTAGGCCCTCAGGTCTCAGTTCAACGTTTCCCTGAAACCTTCCAACAGGGAGAGAACAGGGGTGTGGGAGGTGTAAACACCGTGGGCCTTTCCCCAGCTCGGCCTTGTCAGGGTGAATCACTCTGGGAGTGAGTCAAACACAGCCAGGCCCCAAGTCCCGGGACCCAAACGTGAAAGGCCTTTGGTGTCTCTTGCAGCTAAGACTGGTTCAAATTATCGGCTGGTTTTGGTCGTATTCCTTCCTGCATTGGCTTGCATACCTAGCACAGGGCCTGGCACAGGAGAAACGCTCCGGAAGGGAGCTCGCCCCTCGACCATTGTGCAGGCGGCTGAAGCCCCTGGCGGAAGGTTCCGGGGGGCGGTTCTGGCAGCTCTGGTTCAGGTGGTAGTGAACTGCTTGCTCCAGTTGCCAAGGTGGGAGGGGGAGAAGGGGGAGGTGAGACCCCAGTGTGGGAGCCTGAAAGCTCCACACCGAAGGCTGCATCCTCTGCCCCTGGAAGCAGAGGCTCCGGAGGCTGCCCTTCTCACCCGGGAGTGCCCCGGCACCCTCTCCACACGGCCTGCGGGCTTCTCAGCGTGACTGACTTTTTGTGATTGTCAGCCTTTACGTGTCGTATTAGAGCGAGAGAGGGAAAGGTTTTATGAGGGTGGCTTTTTCCCCTCTGTGTCTTTAAAAAAAAAAGTAGAGTTTTCCTGAAAATTAAACAAATGTCACATCAGCTTTGGTTGCCTGAATGGCGGCCTTCCAGAAGTAGCGCCGCAGGCTAAGCCAGGGAAACTGGTTTTCCACTCTCAGGGGCTCCCAGGAAGGCCCGCCTGGCCCTCGTCTGTTCCTTGAACAGAGGGCTGGGGAGAGATGTCGGTCTCCATTTTGCTCCTCCTGTCTGGGCTGCAGGAGATCCCGTTCGGGGACCCAGGAACCCCTCTCACGAGGGTGGTCAGGGGTTCCAGGAGCCCCTGCCATTACAGGCCACATTCGTGTATGTATAGAAAGTGAACTGGAGAGCTAAACCTGCAGCTTTCTTCACACTCTTAGAGAGGTCGGTGATCCTAAAAAAGATTAAGGACTCCGGAGAACTAGTGTGGCTCCTTCATCGTGGACAAGAGGAACCTTGGGCCCAGACTGGGCAAGTGACTTGATTCAAATCACACAGCACATTAGTGGCTTTTGGTTTAAAGATCAAATCCCTACGTTTAAGGGGAGGGGGCCGGTAGTGAGGAGGGGAGACCTTTTCTCACTTCCTGGCGATTTGCAAGCAGCTTGTCTCTGAATTGATTGTATGTGGTGGGTCTTTTTTGTTTTGGGGTTTTCTTTTTTTTTTTTGGTTTTGTTTTGTTTTTGTTTTCTGTTTTTTTTTTTTTTTTGGTAGCTGAAATCACTCCTAGAAGTAAAGGGGCTGAGATGAGCAAAATAAATAAGGAATAAACAGGCTCAATGTGTGGGGGAAGTGAAAGTAAAAAGCAACCAGTGAGTTTGGAGTGAAACTAACTCAGAGCTGAATGGGAGCAAATCTGAAGCCAGAGTTAATGAGAAGGAAAAGGAGCAGCAAACAGGAAAAACAGCCGGAGGGAGTTTCTGTATTTTGTTTTTTCTGGAACAACGGGAGCTCAGGACTTGCCAATCTCAAGTGAGGACCCCGGGCTGGGCTTGGTGTGTCCCCCGACTTTGGCAGGCCTGGAGGACTGAAAGGGAACTCTCATCTTCTAGGCCCTTGACCCTGGCCCTTGATTTTGCCGGGGTTCCTGACACCAGATCAGGCACCAGCCAGGTACCCTGGAGCTGTCCTCTGTCGGCTCTCATCCTTCCCTTTCAACCCACGGCTCCTTACATTTCCAGATTGCTTCACTTTCAGTATTGATCAGGAGCCCCTGGGGACCAGCTCCACTCAGATGGGCCCCTCCTCTTTCTTTGTTGCCTTTGACAAGCCCTAGATCCCCCATGTCTGTTTTCTCTGACATGATGAGGAAACTGACAACATCCTTTTGCTATTCTCAGCTGATGGGAATTTTTGCTTCCTGGGGCCAGTCTCCATTTAATAGGTAAAATAGAACCTGATAGGAACTGATTACCACCCTACAGGCTCCTTGCAGGCCCGGCAGCCCCATTTAGGGACTGCTAGGTCCTTTCGAGGAGTGGGTGGACGGTCCTACTGGCACCTGCCTGAAGAGGGAGCGAGGAGCTAGCTTGGCATCTTGTAGACTTTCTCTCAGGCTGGCATCATCACAGCCCTTGGTGTGTGTGTGGGGGGGGGGGGGGCAGGCATTGGTAGCCCATTTTGCAGATGAGAAAATAAAGGCCCAGAGACTTGAAGGAGTGTGCTTCTACCTTGGCAGAAGGAGGCTTGAACACAGAACTGTCTGAACCCAATGCCATCGTCCCTGTTGAAGGCCTGACTGGGTGTGAGGGGCTCTGTCTTACCTGACTTTCCTGACTACATTTTCACTAGTATCTTGTTAATACTAACAATATTAGTATCCTGTTCAGTGTTCATTGTGTTCAGTGCCAGCTCTGACAGCAGAGGCTGGAACGCAGAGAGAAGGAGAAAGAGGGCTGAGGAGTGCTTTCCAATGGGGAATCGCTAGAGCTGAGGTCACAGATGGGCGGGCTGCGTCCTGTGGGCAGACAGGCTTTGTTTGTCCAAAGAAGCTGTCGCTCTGAAATGACTTTGCACGTCTTTGGGCAGGGTGGGCATTTACTGGTGAGGCTACAGGCCCACCTTTCCCAACAGCCTCCTGCCTGCCTGGGTCACACTTATTTCATAGGCTTGGCTGGCCAATAGAGAGAGGGAGTCTGCACATATGCCCAACTCCACGTTCAGTAACATCAGGTTGGTGGCTTGAAATTGGCTATATTGGGCATAGTCACACCGTAGAACTCAGCAAACACTACAAATCAGACCTTTTCATCTAGATAGATGTTTCTTGAGAGCCAGTTTACCTGCGCACTGCTGATCGTGGTATTTGCTTTCAACCCTTTCTCGAAAAGTCTCTCTGGTTTGTTTTAGGCATATTCTCCCAACTCAGATTATTTAATTCAATCTCACTTACTTCCTGCAACAACCCAGCATGGAGATGTCGTTGACCCATCTCAAAGATAAAGACATACACGCAGGGAGGGAAGGGCCAGAAGCTGGGATTCAAAGTCCTTTGCCTTCAAGTTCAATGTTCCTTCATGGCTTAACTCCTTGGTTCTCAGCTGGGGGCAGTTTGCTTCCCAGGGGACATTTGGTCATGTCTGGAGACGTTTTTGGTTGTCACAAGTGGAGGAGGTGCTGCTGGCATGGAGTGGGCAGAGGTCAGGGGTGATGCTACACATCCTGCAGTGCACAGGGCAGCAACAGGGAATTTTCCAGCCCCAATGCCGGTAGTGCTGAGGTCGAGGACCCCTGGCTGAGCCGGTGGTGCCCCTTGAATATTTCCCTTCTTTTCATGTCTCAGGAAGAGATGAACTAGATAAGGGTAACTTTGACCTTGGTCAGGAAGGGGAGTTACCATTTGGGGAGAGCCGACTGTCCTGCTGAGGTGGGTTTCAGAGTGGGGCTGGGTTAAGCTCGGACAAGTTTATGCACAGACCTGGGGCAGGAAAGGCTCACAGTCATCCCCAAGCAGAGGGAGCTGTGACCTGAAGACAAATGAGGACACGGGAGGTTTTCACAAGGAAAAGAACCGGGGAGTGGGGAGGGGTGGTACTAAACAAAAAGAGCTCCTGTCCCAGGAAGGGGGAGCTGGACCCCGGGAGCCCTAACATCCGAGCTGGAGAGAACATAGGCAAGATGCAGATGAGAGGTTCTGAGATGTGGACCACATTGGTGGTCCCCAAATCTGCCTCATTGTCAGAATCAGCCAGGGAGCTTTAATAAGAAAAAATAATATTTATGGTCAGTCCCTACTCTGGACTTAATTGGAATGGCCAGGAGAGGGGCCCAGAGCTCTGAAATGTTTAAAACTCCCAGGTGATACTGATAGCCAGCCAAGTGGGGGGACCTGGGATACCTGAGCATGTTATTCAACATCAAAATGAATATTCAAGGGAGGCTAGGAATCAACACTCAGGCAACCAAGGTTCTAAGACTTACCGCCCGCCGGGCATTGCTGTGGGCTTGCGTCAGGAGGCAGATGGGTCTCCTGTCCTCTGGGAGCGCACAGAGTAGTGTTCAGCACAGGTGACAAAACCTCTCTGAGCCTCACTTTCCTCGTCAGTTAAATGGGACAAATACTACTTCGAGCACAGGGTCTTGGTGAAGTTTATGTGAAAGAGCAACATGAGAGCCAAGTTCCTTAGCTTAGCATCTGGGCCACAGCAGGTTCCCCAGAGCTGTCTGCTGGCCACAGTGCTTGCTGCTGGACCTTCCTCTCTTTGGGTTCAAGTGCCATGTGAATTGAGTGTCTGCTCTGTGTCAGGGATGGTCCAGGCTCTGGAGGATACTGAAGTGAGGGGGACCTCGTCTCGGTCCTCAGAGAACCTACAGTGTGGTTGGGAGGCAGCTGTGTTAAACCACCAACACTTCAGCATCTAGAACGCCAGGCCAGGCTGAGCACAGGCAACGCGTGTCCTGCTTTCTGTGGGTCTGGGGCCAGAGGGTACAAGGGCCAGGGAAGCTGCTTAGACAGAATTCCAAAGGAAGCACTGGATTTTGCAGGACGAATGAAGTTCTCTAGGTGGGCAAGGTGCTTGCAGGCAGCCGGGACTCAATGTGCAAACTTGTGGGAGGTTTGAAAGAGGTGTGTTGGTGGCAGGGGGCCGGGGGTGGGGGAGTGTCTCTGGATCTTGCCTTTCAGAGTCTCTAGGCCCTTCGTTCTTGTCCTCTGTTTCTCTCTTTCTCCCCTCCTTTCTTCCTGGGAATGGTACGTACCAGGTGCAGACACGAAAAAGTCCATATGCTTGATGATTTATCATTCAAACCTCTGGTAACCGATTTCCAGTCTCTCGAAATATTAAATACATCCATATATTGAATATCACATTTTGATATGTTTTCACGCCTCATTTGCCACCGAAGTCAAGGACAGATGCACATTTTTCATGGCGTGGGGCCCAGATTTGTTCGCGTAGTGTTTTATTATATTCCCTCACCCCACCCCTCCACTGCAGACCTCAGTGTCCTCAGTGTCTCGCTTGAGTGTCCCCACTGACAGCCCACTTGGCACAGAACATTGTATCCCAGGGGCAAAAAGACCGCAGTATCATCCCCGGGGAGAGTTATTTGCATAGCATCATAAACATTTGTGGAAGGTCTCGGCCAGATGTCTCCAGATCCCATGTCAGACAGTGGCCAAGCCAGTGGCAGCGCCTGAGGGGAAGAGGCTGTGAGTGTGTTCATTCTTTCCCTCCGTTCTAGCTCTCATGCTTTCAACTGACATTTCATGAGCCCCTACTAAGTGGCAGACACTGAGCTAAACCCCGGAGATTTTAAGATGATAAACTATTGCCTCACCTTCAAAGAGGAAGGTGTATGTGGCATTCAGGACACCAGACTGCCATAGGTGTCCAAGGAGAAGCACGTCAGAGGAACTGCGAGTATGGAGAGGAAAGCATGGGGTTCTCGCATGGGGGGATGGCGAGGGGATGGGGCAGAGAGAAAGACTTCATAGAATGAGGGATCCTTGCATTTACTTTTTGGCTAAGAGTAAGTGTGCAGAGGGCAGAGGCAGGGCAAGGACACTGTGGAGTGTGCCTTGGAGGATCTGGGAGCTACTCAGTATGGCTGGGATTGTAGGGTTGAGGGAGGAGCCTCATGGGCTTGAGTGTGGACAGGAGGTGAGGGCAGATCACGGAGGGCCTTTGAAGCCGTGAGGATAAAAGCATTTGGCTGTATCTTATAGACAGTGGGGGTCCACTGAAGGGTTTTAATGCAGGGAATGCCATGATCAGATGTGTAATTGGGGATGGTTTGGAGCAGAACAAGAGGAGGGTCAAGGAAGCCAATCAACTGGCTGGTTCTGTAACCCAGGGGAGAGTGATGAGGGCTGGATCCCGGTGGAGGAGGAAGACGCCGCTTCAGGAGACATTTAGGATGTGAACTCAGTGGTGTAACTGATTCAGGATTGGTGGGCACTTAGGCTGGATTCCCCCAAAAGTAGACCCTGAGAACAGGATTTAGGTTGTAAGAGGTTTATTTGAGGGGTGATCACAGGAAACACCAATGGCAAAATAGGACAGGGAAGGAAAGGAATTCAATGCAAGGATCTTAAAGGACAGTTTAGTGCTGTGGGCACACGGGGCTCCGTTGTGCTGGGGGCTTGCAGAGACAGTGGGGAACACGGCTTCAGGGTGTCCCACCTGAAGGGCCAGGGAGCTGGGATGTCATCATCTGGGTTCCGTTTGTCATTGGCTAAGGGTTGCATCCATGCTTAATTACCCAGCACTGTGGTCTGCAGGAGAAAGTCCTCAGCCCGGGAGTCACAGGTGCCTGCCGTACAGGAATGGCGCTTGCCAAGGGGATACGTGCAGGGGCACTGTTGGCATCTCTGCGGTTGCTAAGAGAGAGGTGGAAGTCAAGGATGACAGCTGATTAGGTGGTGATGCCGTTTCAGAAAGAGAGAATTTGGGAGGAGTAGTCATCTGGGGCAGAAAGGGGGACAATGTGTTGAGTTTGGACATGTTGAGTTTGGGGTGCCACGTGGAAACACCTGGCAAGTAGCTGATTGATGGGATCTGGAATTCAGGAGAGGGGTGTGGGCTCCAGACACAGAATCTAGCTTCATTTGGGTAGAGGTGGAGCCTAAGCCATGGGCTCAGATTAAGTTACTTGTTGTCACGTAAGGGGTTAGAAGAACAGATGAGAGAAGAAAGAGCTGGGAAACACGAGAATTTATAGAGCAAGCTAAGGAAGAAAGCTCAGAGTCAACTCAGGAGTAACCAGAGGTAGAAGAACAGACAAAAGCAATGGAAACCACAGAAACCCGGGGGGGCAGTTTCCAGGAAGGAAGGGGTTGGAGAAGACAGGTGCACTGAGAGAGTGGTCCAGGAAGGTGAGGACGCAACAGTGTCCATTGGGCAATGAGGAGGTCATGGGTGTTTGGGGAGCATTTTCAGTTGAGTAGTGGGAGCAGAAGCTAGAGAGCAGAGGCAGCAAGGGGGCTGCTGCAGGCATCCCAGGTCCCGGCCTGGAATATAGCAGTGGGCATAGAAAGGAAGAGACAGATGGGCGGCAGCTTGCAGGGGAGACTTGGTAAAGCTCAAAATTGCTCGGCCTGGGGGCACATCTGCAGTGGCTCTCAGGGCCAGCCCCGCCGGTCACATTCTGCTGGAGTCTGTACACTCGGCCGTATCGTGAGTGTGTCTGTGTGTTCCAGGGCTGAATGCTGTCGTCATTAACATACATGGTCTCTGCTGACCCCCCTACTGAGAGGGTGACCTTGGCCATGCTCCTAATCCTTCTGAGGCTTTTCCCTCAGTGTGGAGGCAGCCCACCATGCCCACCTCCTGAGTCATGAGACTCAAACAGCTGGTCGTTTCAGAGCACTGTATAGGTTGTGCTGACCTGTGTGGGTTTTCAACTATGGTCAGAACAACCATCAGAGCCTGTGTCTTTGGAGGACCCAGGACAGTGGCCCCAGAGCTGGCCCCGCTTCTCCGCTCGCTGGGCTTTGAGCCCCCCAGCTCAGCCTTCTGGAAGCGCCAGTGTGTGCTGACCTTGGATGCCACCTCAAGGTGGACAGGCCTGGCTGGGTGGCAGCCTGTGGACAAAAAAGTGACCGGCCAGCAGGAGGCTTTTTTTCTCTTTCCTCTTCAATTCAGGACTGGTCTGCAGTCCACTGGCTGCAGGGAGGTGATTGAATCTGCTTTGCTGAAATACAATAGCAAATTGATTTTATAGCCACCAGTGTCTGTAACAAATTCCAAGTGAAGTTTGGATAGCGCCACTATGGGATAAAGGCATTTTAATTAGGCGTGTATTTAGTTTGGCTAAATTTTGGAGGCCTGGGGCAGAGACCCAACCCCAGTGCTTCCCGGTTCCTCCCTCCCCCTTACCTCTGGTCTGTCCGTCCCCTATCCAAAATGTTACACCCATAGCTCAACCCTCTCCTGCCTCAGGGACCTGGGAGCTGAGCAGCTGGGGTTGAAGTTGAAGGCCACTCTGCGCTGCATCTGTTTCAGATTTTCCTCTTTGTAACACATCTTTTGTCCCCTCCTCTCTGCTTCTTCTTTCTCGCCCTCTTTCTATCTTTACTGACCAGTTTTCTGCCAGCTTTTCCTTCTATCACTCTTTCCTCTTCTGCACTATTTTCCTCTCCCCTTTTTCCTCTGTTCTCTCCACTAATGCACTGTGTGATCTCGGGCAAGTCACTCACCCTCTCTGAGCCACAGTCCTCTCATTTATAAAATGAGGTGGTTAGACTAATTGGTCTCTATGATCCTTGGGTGCTGATATGATTCCTCCCCGTGTCCTGCCCTCTTCCCTCCCACCTGCCTTCTCCTCCCTCTTTTGTTTTCTCCCCTTCACTTCTCAGCTTCAATTGCTTTTTTATGGCCAGCCTGCATTTGGGCCAGGCAGCAGTGACAAAGTCTGGGAGCAGGAATTTCCCCTCTCCACAGTAAGGGTGGAGGCCCGGGCTGCCTTTTATGATCCCTGAGCCGTCCACGGGAGATGGATTTATTGAAGAGCTGACTCACTCTCCTCTCTCAGAGCAGCCAAGTAATTGAAGAAAACATGAATGTTAATGATGCAGTTAGCATTTGGAAGTTAGAGGGCTGATTAATATGTTGTAAGTTGTATATTAACACCTTCCTGGTGGCGTAATGAAGACAAAATATACACTCGGAGATGAGATTGTTTGTTCTTGTGTGCAGACTCCTGGTTCCCGTCCCTGAAGCCTCAGGAAACGCGGGGCTGCTGTGTGTGTGGCCGGTGGGGCTGGTGGAGGGACAGCTTTCTGGCATCACGGTTCCTGCCGGTGAGCTTTCTCACCTGAGTGGAAGGCAGTAGCACGGCAGTCAGGGCACTTGGGGTCAGCGGGGGCACGGGATGGAGGGCACCATCCCTCAGGAGCAGCGCACCCAGAAGACAAGGTGGCGTGTCCGTCATGGCCCAAGGAGCTGACTCTTAAGCTTTCGAGGGAGCTTCAGGATAAGGTGGCTATCTCTAGATGGTACCCACTTCAGAGGGGGTGAAATGCGGGAAGACCACGGAAGAGAGGAGCCCCCTGCAGCGTCCTGGGCTTCAGGAGCTCTGGGATTAGCACCCCTGCTCTGGGGAGGTCTGCTCTGCTGGACTGGGCATCCTTGCTAAGTCACCTGGCCGGGCCCAGGTGAAGCGTGTGGGTGGGAAACTCCGCCTTGTCTCTTGTTCCACCTTGTTTGCTCCATCAGTCCTTTTAGAGCCAGAGTCTGAGACCGTCAGAGCAGGCAGTCTTGAAGGAACCTTTAGGCCACGTCGTAACAGTTTCCAGTCGGAAGTGAGGGGGAGAGACTTTGTTTTGGGCTCACAGCCCTCCAGGGTTGCTCCCTCCTCAGGCACTAGGGACTGGAGTGTGAGACTGGGGGCCCAAGGCCCGGGGATGGGGTCACTCCTCTGACTGCATGGACCTGTGGATGGTTCAGTGGTCCAAGAGGCCAAGAAGGAATTCAGTTACATGCTCCACCCCATAGTTCTGACGTCTGGAATAGTGGGTAGAACGCAGACAGATTCAAGTCCCAGCTCCGGCAATGGCTCTGTGGCCATGAGAAAGTCATTTCACCTCTCTGGGTCTCAGTCAACCCGTTTATCAAACAGGAATAATAACATTGAACATGTAGTGCAGCTGTTAAGGATCACTCACATCCTAAACACACGCACTCAAAAATGATTTGAGTTGATGTGTGCGTGTGCGTGTGTGTGTGTGTATGAGAGAGAAATACCAAGTACAGTTTCTGTCACAAAACAAGGTAAGCACTCAGAAAATGATGGTAATGATGGTGTATGAGAATCCCCGTTACTGTGACCATCGTCATGGGCTGCAGCCTGCGCTCCCACCTCCTACCTGTCCTTCGGGATTCTGCTCGGTCATCACCTCCTCTGGGCATATTGCCTTGTCACCCGCCACCCCAGTCTGGATTCCACACCTCGCTGTGTGCAGTACAAGCACTTATCCAATTGTCTCTAGAATTTGTCTTTCTCCACTATCTGACTGCAAGCTCAGTGAGCAGGGACTGTGCCTCATTCTCCCTGGTATCCTTAGCATCAGCCTTTGGTAAATGGTCACTGAATGAATGAATGACCTAACTCCAGGCCTGGTAAGCACCGCGTAGAATGAAGCCAGTGAGTATGAACATAGCTTCTCATTTTCCAAGATTAATCGTAAGTTCTTTCATGCTGTGCAGGGAACGCTGTGCTTTGGTGTTTAGAGCATCCCCTCCTAGTGACGGGGAGCCTGTGACCCAGCTTCCCTCCTTACGGGGCCAATTGCAACTCGCGTCCTGCTGATTCCATCTTTTCTGAATACTTAGTTCATTCTTCTTAGGACATATTTGTCATTTTACCTTGTCCTGTAGTCCCTTGCTTCCATAACCTGTTTCCTCCGAGTTCTTTGGGGTATACCCCATGGCTCTCCTTACTGGACACCTCTTGCCCCTAGGAACTACCACAGTGTCCACCTGTATAAATTCTGCTACTAGTGGGGTCTACATGGTATATTAGTGAATGAAGGCATGAATGATTTCTAACTCTGTTTCTAGTCCAGGAGCCTAGTCAGCTGTTACCTCATTACTTGGTATGCTAGTTTCTCTGCTTATCCAGAATTCTAAGCTCCCAGAAAGCAAGGATCTTATTAAATACTTCTGTGTCCTCACAGTACCGGGTAAATCACATTTAATGGGTAATTAATTACTGATTGATTTCCTCAAATTTTCTATCCTATTAAGACTTTCGAAGCCAAGAAGAGAAAAAAAAAAGTCGTATTAGCTTTGTTAAAGAGTGACAGTGTTTGAAAGGATTGACTAAACCTGCATCCCAGTGCTGAAACATATGGCATGTGGGATTCCATATGATGGGTGGAAATCCTGAGAGGTTTTCTGCTCATTTCCTCACAGGCACTGATTACCTTATTGAAGGCAAAGATCTCAGTTAAAGAGAATTATTCGATTTGAACAACAGAAGTTGTAAATGTGACCTTCATGAACAGCTTGGTTAATTGGGTTGCCTTGTGGTGGATGGTCCCTGGCTTTGGGGCTTTCCCTGTGATATCCGGGAGATATCACAAGGGAGAGGGTCTCTGCTCGGGTTCCGGGCCAGGCAGAGGCCCCGGCAGCTCTGAGCTTTCCCCACATGTGGAGTCCTGAGCTCCAGGCTCTGGAGGCCAGGGGCAGGGAACCCAGGGGAAAGAGAAGTGACTGCCCACAACTTGGAGTCCAGGGAGGGGAGAGGGCTTCTGAGCACGTGATGTTAACTGGAGTGTTTGCGTGAGAAGACGACCATTTCAGACCAGCTACCCGCCCAGTGAGTAGAGCTCTATGTGTGAGCGCTGGGGGTGCGGGATAAACAGTCCTTCCAGGCTGGAAGGGTTGGTCTCTGCATGTCATCTTGGAGACTGAAAATGATGAGGGTGATGACTAACACCTGTACGTACGTAGGAGTGACTAAGGGAACTCGGGTTCTGGAGTTGCAGAGACCTAAGTTTATAGCCGAGCTCAGCCACTTCTTAGCTGACTGACCTCCGGCAAGCTACTTATACCCTCCGCTTCTCCGTCTCTTGCGTGGGATACCATAATAATGACTCCTCTGTCTTTTGTGCAAGGTGACATGTTCCCCACCTGGGACTAGATCCCAGGTCTTGTCAATTCACGGCTTACACTTTGTATACACTGCAGCGGAGGGAAAGGGGGCTGTGTCTGGTTAATTAGCTGGTGTTGGTAAGAGCTTTGGAGATACAAAGCTCTCGATAAGCAATAATCCTCTTAATCTGTGTAGAGCTGATTCGCATTGGGCGAACTGATCAGGAGGGCAGGGCAACCGAGAGAGAGAATGAATGAATGTGTGTATGTACGTGTGTGTGCACACTGGTTTGTATGTGTGTCTGTGCACGTACATGCACTGTTTCTGCTCCCCTTGAGGGTGCCGTAGAAGTGATGGGTAGGGATTAACGTATCAGACGGGACTTGGAGAAGATGCCCTCCATGTCTGTCTATCCCAGAGACTCTGTGGCTCTCTCCTTGGTTAGAAGGTGACCCCGGGCTCTGGGGCCGAGAAGTACCTAAGTTCTGAATGTATGTCTGTGTGGTCCAAGGGAAGCTTTGAATAAGAGCCTGGTGCAGGGTGATCTTTCTGCATGCTGCCCTCCTCAATGTCTCAGGATGCTTGTAACATTTAAAAATTGGCCCGATGAATCCTTCTGGCAAACTTGCCAGCCCTACTGTAGCCCAGAATTGGGGAATCTGTGAACTTAGAGACACTCTGTTCTGCTTTGACTCAGTGGCTGACAATCTGTTTTCTCCTAGGAGTTGGGTTTTGGTCTTAAGTTATCAGTCAGTGCGCCCTCCCGTCTGTTCCCTCCTCCTCCTTATAAGTAGGCTCCGCCCACATCCTTGCTAGCTTCCTTCTTCCTTCCTTCCTCCTTCCCTCTGCTGGTGGTGAGCGCAGGCGCCTGGTGCAGTGGCTGGCCCGCACCCTGGGTTTGGCCAGCCTCACTCCCCCAGAAGCCAACCTGGGATGAAGATGTAAGTGCAAGTTACTTGGAAGGGGATCTCAGGAAATACTCGTTTGCCTGAGAAGCGAGACGGCAAAGGGAAAGAAGACAATAAAGTAGGTTGTAACTATGGGCAACCAGCACCCGGCCCCACTGGGGACCATGGAGAAAGTGCACAGCATCCGAGGGCAAGGTATCCTGTTGGCCGCTGACCGAAGTATGTGACACTTGGGGCCTGCCTGTGTGCGTGGGCTGCGTGGGCTCCAGGGACCAGAAAGTTCTCAGGTGAGCTGCATGTGCCCGAGGCTGGAAGCCCTCAAGTTGGAGAGTGTGAGGGGAGGTGGGCAGGGCCCCGTGGCTTCTCCTGGCCGCCCTGAATCTCCCTGCAGACCAGACCCGTGCTTGGCCCACTGGGTACGGGCAGCTCCTGGGGCCATAACCGTCTCACACGGAGGTGCCAGCTGCCCTCCAGGGTTAGGAGCATTTGTACAATTTTTATTTCCTGCAGAGCCAGGCAGTGATCTGATTTATGAAAACTACAAACAAATCGTCCTTGATGGAGGGCTTCCGGGATGCCAGACACCGTACTCAGTGCTTTTCCTGCACACCTCATCTTGCTCTCTCTGTATCCCATGAAATAGGATAATTTTTTTAAAAAATAGGGTAAAAAAATGTAAATTATTTTTCCGTTGAGGCAACGGAGGCAAAGAGTGGCGAAGTGATTCACCGCAGTTCACACAGCTGGTAGGAGGCAAGTTTGGAGCTCTGACCGGGGCCTTCACTCTGCCCTGTACCAGCTCTTCTGCCTCATCTCAGGATCTGGGTGCTTGCTTATTGGGAAACTGGCATTTCCCAAAATGCTGACACGTTGGGTGGGCTAGTCCTGTGGGCCTCCTCTGTGTAAAGATACCCAAATGAGGTCAGCTCTGTCTAAATGTCCGTCAGTAACTCCATAACTGGATTACGGATTGAGGGGGACCTGGGCCTGGGTGGATGGGAATTGCCTTTAAATCAAGTTCTGAAGAACATCCCAGCCTCTGGCCCTTTGATGAATTTGTCTCTGCCTGGCAGGGCCTGACAGCTGCCCGGGCCCAGCTCCCCCCTCGATTCCAGGAAGCCCAGCCGTGCCAGCACCTTCTTGTCACTCTCTTTGTCCCACGGAGCTCCCGGAGACCTTCAGGAACACGTTCCACCTGTTGGGCCTGGCTGGCACTCTCCCTGCCCACAGGGCCTGGAACAGTGACTTTGCCGTCTGGCTTCATGATCACAGCTTGTGGGCAGGGGACCCCAGGGCCCTGTTTAGCCGGGTGCTCACTTTCATTTTAATCACATGGCCGAAGAGCCCAGGGTAGGAATAGGAGATCTTGATTTAAGTTCCACTAGTTGCTGTGTGTCCTTGTACGTCTTTTTTCTGGGCCTTAGTTTCTTCATGTGCTGAGGCTGGAACCTAGTATCCCTTCCAATCCCCAAATCCCAGGAGTCAGGGAGAGGCAGGATGGAATTGGGTTACAGAGACGGCAGAGGGTTAACGGCTGATTTCAGATGCCCGTCTCCCTTGGGTCCCAGCTGTCTGCCAGCTGACAGTTCAAGCACCCAGGATCCTTAGAACAGTCCCAGAGACCTTGGACCCTGCCTGTCCTAGGAACTTGAAAACACGGCTGGCCTTGGATCTCTGTGGGAATAAGGGGCAGAGGGAAGAACGGGGAGATCTGTGTGTGGTGGGTGGGACAGGGGGCTGGGAACACAGCCAGAGTTGAGCCGCTGGCGTCTGGCCCAGCCCCAGGAGCAGAGGGGCCGGTGGAATGGACCATGCCGTGATGGACTGTACCTGCTGGGCTTCTGGGCCAATAACCCCGTCACTAAGGGATCCCTAGGGGCTGCTTAGCTGGAGCTCAGTCATAAAGACGGCGATGGAGAACAGGGCTTTCATAAGGGGGTCTTGAGGAAGAGCCTGTTGGATTGTTTTTTCATGTTGGCTGTGACAGAGATGTCCCCCAAGGAGCCATGCTTAGGCCTCTCTCTCACCGGATGGAAGCTGGCTACTTTGGTCCAGAGGATTTGGCCCTAAGCTGTTCCACCAGGGTGGATGGATTAGGAGAACGGCCCTGCATTGCCTCAGCCTGAGGGCACTGGGCTCAGCTAGTGTGCGCCCCCCTCTTCACCAGCCTCCCAGGCTGCCCTTGCCCCAGCCCTCTCTGGCCGTAGTCTGTTTTCCCAAAGAAGAAAACAGCATCGCCCAAGCACCTACTATGTGCCAGGCTCTGTGCTCAGCTCCAGGGGATTCACAGATGAATCAGACAGAGACCCTTCCCTCAAGGGGCTTAGATCCTATGGGCAGAGACTGGCCATGGTCAGATGTTCCCAGCATCTGTGGAAGATGAATGCAGAAGAGGAGGGAGTACCACGGCCTGGGATATGGTTGAAAATTCCCCAGAGGATTTACTGGGTAAGAGTGAGGGTGAGGGTGAAAGTGGGTTTCTCTCTAGGGAAACTGTACGAGGAAAGGTGTGATGGCAGGATCACGTCCCTGCCCAGCATGGGAGAGCTGGGGGGAGTCAGGCTGGGTCTGTAACAAGCACCCAGGAACAGTGGGCAGCTCTGGCCCCTGTGCAGGAAGAGAGGCAGAACCTCGAGTGGGCGGTAGAAGGATTAGAGACAGGCACGCAAGAGGCACCAGACCCCTCCCAAGGTGGTCAGAAAACCTAAGGCCAGCATGTGGAACCAAGTCAGGACCTCAAGGAAGCAGTTTTCAGACATGGAATGGGTCTGCTCAGATTTTATCAGATGCCCCTCTGCATCAGGCCATGAACCACTGCGTTTTCCTTGCATTGAGCGAGCCTGTGACACACTATGATTACCTGTGCAAGCGATTCCAGGACCCTCTCTGCAGCAGACAGTTTATACCGGGCTTTTGCTCTGGGTTCCTCGTCCTCTGCTGGATTGGTCCAAGAGGGTCCAGGAACGGTAGCGAGTAAGTGTGGCTAGAGCAGTAAGTTCATTTAGGACCAAGATTCTCAGTGAGAACCTTCTCTGAGCCCCCTGAATGTCGGCAAAATGTTATGTATATGTAGTCATGTGTGTCTTTCTGGGAAAGAGATTGAAACTTTCAATTAGGTTCTCAAAATACTCTTTTACCCCCCAGACGGTTAAGGTTTAGAACCACGATAAGCTCTGTGAGAGCGGGGCTCTGTCTGCCTTGCCCTCCATTGCATTCCCAGTGCTAGGGCTTATCTTGGCCCGTTTGGGCTGCTCTAACAGAATACCATAGATTGGCTGGCTTATAAGCAACAGGAATGTATTTCTCTGTACCAGCAGATTTGGTCTGTCTTTTCGGTATAACCTCACAGGGTGGAAGGGGCAAGGGAGCTCTCTGGGGCTTCTTTTTTTATGGAACTCATCCCATCTTGAGGGCTCCACCCTCATGATCCAGTCATCTCCCAAAGGCCCCCACCTCCTAATACCATCACATTGGGGGTTAGGATCCCAACATATCCCAACATTCAGTTTATAGCAGTGCTTGATAAATAATTGCTAGATGACTAGGTGATTAAAAGGAATAAACGTTCATAGATGGGGAAAGCTTTTAATGCAGATGTTCACAGCCCGGTGGAAAATTTCTTGTTTAGTGTTTTTAGTAAACATCTATTTAGCTCCAGTCATGTGCCAGATATTATAGTACTATTACTGCTCACTGCCGCCACCACCACTACTGTGTCTTCTGCTCCTCCCAGCCCCCATTTATGGGACATACATGATGTGCCAGGCATTGTGCTAAGCCCTTTACAAACATGATCTCTTTTAATCCTTAAAACAGTCCAAAGAGGTCGACCTCATTACCCCTTTTTTACAGATGAGGCTCAGAGAACAGCTTGGTCACTTGCCCAGGATCACACAGCCAGTCAGTGGAAAAGCTCTCGTTCCGATCCAAGTCTGCCTGACTCTAAACCCTGTATATCCTCAGCCCTTATTTCAGGGCTGGGTGGCTCAGTGCTGAGAACAAGGAGAAACCTTTTCCCTGTTTCTCCAGATCAGCTGAATTCTCTTTGGCTGAGAGATGCCATGGAGTAGTCTATATGCTGCCCAGCCCAAAGCCCCTGTCCACTGGGAAAGGAACTCGATTGCTCTGAGTCCTGGGTGAGGGCAGGAAGGTTTCAGGGTACGGGGGGTCTGGAGGGCTGGCAGGAGATCCTGGGAACGCTCTCCCCGGTGAAACCTTTCTCACTGTGCCGTTTTCTTGTCGCTGATCAGCTGGCTGCTTGGAGGCCTGTAGGCCCTCCTGCTAGAACAGGATCAGGGCATCAGGCACTTGGAGCTGTCAGGGAGAAATATGGGAATCATTTCAACCGGTAATCATAGGATATTGTGAGCTTGTTCAGTGCAAAGAAAGCTCAGATGGCACAGAAACCCTCTCCTGGATGACCAATGGACGTTGCATCTAAGGGATTTCCTGGGGGGTGGACATGAGGAGCCTCCCCTGGGACCCTGGTGGTGGCATGAAGGCTTGAGCTGGAAGGAGGCCAGCAGGAGTGGCTGAGGGGCAAATGGAAGGTTAAGGGGAGTTGGGGATAGCGTGCCTCTGCCTCTGATCGGGAATTCAGAGACTGAGTTCTAGCCCCATCTTGCTCATTTACTAACTACGTAACCTGGGCAAAGTCAGTGTTCTTCTTGGGCCTCAGTTTCCTCCTCTCTGAAGTGGAGGGACTTGATTGCATGATTTGGGTCAGTTCTGACACACTCTGATCCTGCCACCCCTCGAGGCTTCTCAGCTGGAGTGTCAGGACGAAGAGCCTTTGTAACAGTCTCCATGGGCCTGGGGTAGAGCTTGTGCTTGTCTTCATGTATATCTTTTATTATTATTTTTAGTAGTAGTAGTAACCATAACAACAAATCCACAGCAGCTAGCATTTCTTGAGGACGCAGGGCGCCTTAGGTTCTATGGCAGGTGCATTATTTCATGTATCCCCACAGCAATCCCATTGTACAGATGAGGACCGGAGGCTCCAAGAGGGTGAGTGACCTGCCCCAGGCCACATGGTCTGAAGAGGGCAGAAGTGAGTTGCTTATCTGGGCTGCTTGATTCCAGAGCCCATGCGCTCAAGCACTGGGCCAGAGTTTTTCAATCTTTTGACCACGATGCACAGCAAGAAATACACGTCAGAGCCCAACCCAGATTACCTAGAGATATGTGTATACAAACTGAAATGCTGTGTGCTCTGTGCTCTGACAGTTCCTATTTTCATTGCTTTTGGCTTTCTCTTTCTTGGGTATCATTATTGTATCCGTTTCCTCTGGCTGCCGTTAAAAAGGACCACAAACTGGGGGGCTTAACACAGCAGAAGCTTGTTCTGTCACAGTTCTGGAGGCCAGTTTGTTTCTTTTTAAATTTGTTTTATTGAAGTAAGTTGATTTACAATGTTGTGTTAATTTCTGGTGTACAGCAAAGTGATTCAGTTATACGTATATAACTTTCTTTTTCATATTCTTTTCCATTATGGTTTATTACAGGATATTGAATATAATTCCCTGTGCTATACAGTAGGATAAGACCTTGTTGTTTATCTGTTCTATATATATTAGTTTGCATCTGCTAATCCCAAACTCCCAATCTATCCCTCCCTCAACCCCCTCCTCCTCGGCAACCACAGGTCTGTTCTCTACGTCTGTGAGTCTGTTTCTGTTTCGTAGATAAGTTCATTTGTGTCATATTTTAGATTCCACGTATAAGTGATATGGTATGCTATTTGTCTTTCACTGTCTGAGTTACTTCACTTAGTATGATCATCTCTAGGTCCATCCATGTTGCTGCAAATGGCATTGTTTCACCTTTTTTATGGCTGAGTAGTATTCCATTGTATATATATACTGTATCTTCTTTATCCATTCATCCGTTTGATGGACATTTAGGTTGTTTCCACGGCTTGGCTATTGTGAATAGTGCTGCCATGAACATAGGGGTGCATGTATCTTTTTGAATTACTATTTTCTCTGGCTATATGCCCAGGAGTGGGATTGCTGGATCATACGGCAACTCCATTTTTAGTTTTTTAAGGAACCTCCATACTGTTCTCCATAGTGGCTATATCAATCTACATTCCCACCAACAGTGTAGGAGGGTTCCCTTTTCTCCACACCCTCTCCAGCATTTATTGTTTGTAGATTTTTTGATGATGGCCATTCTGACTGGTGTGAGGTGATACCTCATTGTAGTTTTGATTTGCATTTCTCTAATAATTAGTGATGTTAAGCACCTTTTTGTGTGCCTGTTGGCCATCTGGATGTCTTCTTTGGAGAAATGTCCATTTAGGTCTTTTGTCCATTTTTAGATTGGGTTGTTTGTTTTTTTGTTGTTGAGGTGCATGAGCTGTTTGTTTATTTTGGAAATTAATCCCTTGTCGGTTGGATCATTTACAAATATTTTATCCCAGTTTGTAGGTTGTCTTTTCATTTTGTTTATGGTTTCCTTTGCTGTACAAAAGCTTGTAAGTTTGATTAGGTCCCATTTGTTTATTTTTGCTTTTACTTCTATTGCCTTGAGAGACTGACCTCAGAAAACATTGGTAGGATTTACATCAGAGAATGTTTTGCCTATGTTCTCTTCCAGGAGTTTTATGGAGTCATGTCTTATATCTAAGTCTTTAAGCCATTTTGAGTTTATTTTTGTGTATAGTGTGAAGGTATGTTCTAACTTGACTGATTTACATGCAGCTGTCCAGCTTTCCCAGCACCACTTGCTGAAGAGACTGTCTTTTCTCCATTGTATATTCTTGCCTCCTTTGTCGAAGATTAATTGACTCTAGGTGTATGGGTTTATTTCTGGGCTGTCTATTCTGTTCCATTGATCCATATATCTGTTTCTGTGCCATTACCACACTGTTATGATTACTGTAGCTTTGTAGTATTGTCTGAATGGAGGCTAGAAGTTTGAAATCAAGGTAACTCTGCTGACAGAGCAGAGTTACCTTGAAGGCTCTAGGGGAGAATCTGTTCTATGCCTCTTCCAGTGGCTTCTGGCCATCCTTGGCTTTTGGCTGCATCAGTCCAGTCTCTGCCTCCATCTTCACATTGCCCCTCTGTGTCCCTTCTGCTCTCTGTGTCTATCTTATAGAGATACATATGGTTACCTTCAGGACCCACCTGATAGTCCAGGACAAGCCCTCCTCTCAAGATCTTTAACTGAATCACACCATTTGCCGTATAAGCTTGCCATATAAGGTAGTACTCGTAGGTTCCAAGGATCAGGACGGGAACCTGTGTTTGAGGGGAGCCACCATCATCTACTACAATTACTGGTGAATGTTTACACTCTCAGTGAGTTCCCATCAGTTACCATCATTATTCCTTCTGAGGCTCAGATTGTCCCATCGTTGGCCAAGTGGGAGCCCCTTTAAGGCAGCCCCTTGTTCATTAGGCCCCACTAGTCTAGGGGCAGTTCCTTGCTCTTTAGCACAAGATGTTGCAGGCTTACCTCGTGTATTCCTTGCTCCTTACCTGGAATTTCTTTAGGTCACCCCTGGTTTCTTTCAGTAGGGAATGATATTTCTTTGATATTGTCCATTCTATTCTATTTCATTAAAAAGTTTACTGATTGCAATCTACTTGATTAATACCAGGGACCTACTTACGGATTGCCACCGACAGTTTGAAAACCACTGTGCTGGGTTCTTCTGCTTTTCCTTACCGTCCCCACAAATTTAGGAACTTTCTTCCCATCTGAATGTGAAGTACCCTCAAAGCAGGGCCACATCTCCATCCACTGTCTTTCCCGTGGCCCCAGGACGGGGTCTGCTTACAGAGGGTCGCACTTCACACTTCAGCCCCCACCCTGCCCTGGGGCCCTGATTCCGCACTGGGCTTGATCGCTCTCTTACCCCATCCCATGTTCTCTCCCCTCCCCGCCCCTGCTCTGCCCCTCTACATCACTGTCAGTCTTCTGCTTTGCCATTCTAAGAGGCTAATGTGAAAATTGTTCACAGATGGCACAAACAATATGGAAAAGAGCCTCTCTCTTCATTAGAGCAGCACAAGATAGTGTTTTTAAATGATTAAATTGTTATCGCAGTAATTATGCTGAAATCCAAACATCTCAATGTGCCGCTTCAGCCTTTCATCAGTGGCTCCTGAGGGCCCCTTGGTGGTTCTCAGGGGGCATCGCCAACAGAGAGCCCAAGAACTGGCTGCTCAGTCCTTTCTGTGGACATCAACCTGGGACCCTACGGGACAGAAATCTTTGGGCAGCGTGGTTGCCTCCGCTGCAGCCCCTCACCTGTAACCACGTGCCAAGCTGGGCTCCAGGCCAGGCTCTAGCGGACTTTGCCTTTGGCGGCTGCCCCATCCGCATCCTCACACCCAGGATACAGACCCTATAAGGCTCTGCTAAATAGCCCACAGGTGCTTCTGGAGGGCTTGTCCTGCCCATCTCACAGTGCCGGCCGCCCCAGCTTCTTTGAACCCTCTCTGGAACCAGCTGTCACAGAGGGAGAAAGCAACCTGGGTGAAGTCCTTCACAGGACATCATTTAAGACTGACGGACCCTTGATCTCCTACCCTCCCCAGAGTGTTTGCATTTTGGGGGTGCGTTGGGAATTGCTGACAGCTCAGTCCTTCCTCCTTATCCATCAGTGCAGACCCTTGTTTCTTCCTTCCAGGACTGTGAACCAGCTCCCACCTCCCTGCCCCCGTCCAGCCCCTCTCCCCACCTGCTGCCCCAGAGAGAAAGCTCAGGAAGCCACACCTGAATGAAGACCACTTCGTGTATCTGGTTATCCAGGGGGAAGGGCAGTGGTGGGCATTGAAGAGAGACCTGGAAAAGATGAGATGCGCTCGTATTAAAGTTAAAGACTAGCAGTCATGAAGCTGCCCTGTAAACAAATATTTAAAAATAGATTTTAATTTCATAGTGTGGTCAGCCAAGGCAGGGAGGGAAGAAGGGCCAGGGGAGGCTGAGCGAGAAAGGGGCCTGATCTGCAGAAGCAGTATGGAAATTATGAACAGACTCTGTGCCTCATTTTAGGTTAGGGATTCAGTATCATTGCCTATTTTTTTTAATAGATTACACATGAATGGTGTATTCTTTTTTTAAAATTTGTGTGTATGTATGTATTTATTTATTTTGGCCGCATCGGGTCTTAGTTGCGGCACGTGGGGTCTTTCGTTGGGGCGTGCGCGCTTAGTTGCCCCGAGGCATGTGGGATCTTAGTTCCCCGACCACGGATCGAACCTGCATCCCCTGCATTGGAAGGTGGATTCTTAACCACTGGACCACCAGGGAAGTTCCAGTATCATTGCCTCTTATCACTAGCATTGGCGATGCTGACTGGTCAGCTCTTCAGCTGCGCTTTCTCTCTAGGTCCTTCTATCTCCCCCTTTAACAGACACAGCTCCATCTGTCTGGTAGAGGCCACATTTTGGCCTGAGTTTCAGTGGACAGAAGTGCTATCTGTCTTGTGTTTCCTTATCTTCTCATCCTTCTGTTCCAAACAGAGAGCCAGGGTTATGGAAGAAACGGTGTGTTTGGTGGGAGGGTGGGTGGATGGATGGGTGAATCAGCACCTCCAGGTGGAACCGATTCGTCGGCGGTGGAGAAAGCGGCCTGTGGGGGTGTGGGGAGGTATGGATGGTGGCCGCCGCTGCCCTGCCGCAGGCACCAGTGCACAGGGACTGCTTGAGCCCTCTTCCGTTCAGATCCTACCTCTGATTAAAGGCCCTGACACGGTATTTGAAGAAATATAAAAAGCCGAGTTCATCTGCTGGGATAGAATTACATTAAGGAGGATGAAATTAAAGGCTTTTCATAGCAAGAGATCTCCAGGATCATTTGATGGACGACTTTAATTATTTCAAAGTGCTCCCCAACAAAGATGCTTTCAAAAAGAACTCATTGGGCTTCCCTGGTGGTACAGTGGTTAAGAATCCGCCTGCCAATGCAGGGAACACAGGTTCGAGCCCTGGTCCGGGAAGATCCCACATGCTGTGGTGCAACTAAGCCCGTGTGCCACAACTACTGAGCCTGCGCTCTAGAGCCCGCGAGCCACAGCTACTGAAGCCCATGAACCACAACTACTGAAGCCCGCGCGCCTAAAGCCCGTGCTCCGCAACAAGAGAAGCCACTGCAATGAGAAGCCTGCGCACCGCAAGGAAAAGTAGCCCCCGCTCGCCGCAACTAGAGAAAGCCCAGGCACAGCCACAAAGACCCAAAGCAGCCAAAAATAAACAAATTAATTAATTTAAAAAAAAGAGAATTCATTTGGGGAATCACATAAAAACATGATGTGTTTCTCTTTGAGTCGTTACAGCTGTTACTGATCTAGAGGGCTACTGGCAGCCCACGAAAGGAGGACTTTAGTTCCCTCCCCTGTGTGCTGGTGACAAATGAAGCAAGACTGCCACCAGAGGAACAGAGACCAGGGAATGAAGAATGGGTTTAAGGTACTCCGACTAGACGCCGGGAAGAACTTGAAGTCATTTTACTTGCTTTCATTGACTTGACGTAGACACTTTCTTGGAAGGAAGCTAATGAGTTTCCCTTGCCCTTGGAGGAGAGAGTGACATCTCTTTTGTGAGTTGGGGTGGGAGTGGGGAAGCTGTGCTGTTTCAAGGCCACACAGGGTGGTGCTTCTAGGACCCTGTATCCTATGGCCTTACCATCTTCCCATGGCCAGACTAACACTACTTCTAGGTGCGCTCACTTCTCAAGCTCACCTTGATCCAGGCTTTCCCCAGGGAACACTGGGCCCCTAGAGATCCCCAGAGCTCACTAAGTCCATCCCTCTGTCTGAACCCCCATTTGGATCAAATCTCAAGGACTCCAAAGCTGCTGCCCATTCATTGCTTTGGACCCACATGGTCTGGAAACCCTCTTGCTGCACTTCCCGCCTGTTCCTACTTGTCCAGGGCTCATCAGGATGGTAGAGTCACATAGCCAGAACTTCTAGGACCAAAGAAACTAGAACGTTTGCCTCGTGGTCTGCTCTGAAGAGGCATCTGCCTGCCATGATTGACAGAGAGCCAGCCCCAGCAGGGGAGACCGTGACAGTTCCTGATGTGCTAGCTGACACCTGGAGGTTCAAGGGTCTCCTCCACTGCCCAAGGCCCGGGGCACACTGGTCGGTGGCACCTGGGAGAAACGGGCCAGGTGGAGGTGAAGCCTGGCCCTGTCTGTGCTGAAGTTGCCTTGGGAATCCCTGGGTCAGTACCGGGGGTGCATCTGGGCTTGGGTGGTCCAGTGTTCACTTTACTGTGGAATCCCCAGGGATAGCACGTAGTAGGTATTTCACTGATATTCACTGAAGTTGGTTGGTGAACGAATATCATGGAACCCAAGTTGATCCAGTCTTTTATTTGTAAGAAAATACAACACTCATCATGAGTCCCCAAACTGGATTTTGAGGGGAGCCTTCACTCGCCTGGTGTTCCCCGAAGGAGAAGCCGCCCAGGCGGGGAGTCCTAACCCTGGGTTCTCATCCTGCCTCTGCCTGACACTGGCTCCATGAACTCGGTCGCTGTCCTTGCATCTCCGTGGGCCTCTCTGCAATGGGGCGGATGCGGCTCCGCTAGTCCCTTCCGGTCCTGGACTTCCCTCTTCTCCCCTCCTCTTCCCTACTCCATCCTGTGCCTCCCAGGGCCTCCTGAGCCAGCCTGGGAGATGGAATGGGGCCTGCAGGACCAGCAGCGCGAGCCTCGTCCCTCCTGTCTCTACCTCCTGCTTCCCTTGTGTAACCGAGGCCTTGTTCATCCTTTAATGATTCACCACGTGCAGCCCGGGGCTGCCTGGCAGCTCCCGAAGGCTGAGTCACCTCCTGGGGAGAAAGACCACCTGTCCCCAAGGGTGGGCGCTGCTGAAGCAAAGCTGTCAGCACGGCTGCTGCGGCCTTGGTCGCCGGGCCACGGGCAGCATGAGCTTGTAGCTTGGAGGCATCTGCTGGAGCTGCGCACGAGGGCCTGGCGGAGCAGAGGGGGTCCCTGGAGAGCCGTCACCATCTGGCCGCACACTGCCCCGTTCCAGCTTGGGATCATTCTTCAGGTCATAACACATGTTATGACCGAGGCACACTCCGAAGACAACTCCTGAGCCTGTGCGCTGCCAACAATTTGCGGTTCCCCTTAATTCCCCTGGGCCTCAGTCTCCTTATCTGTAAAATGGGCCTGAGAGTGCTCCCGACGGAGGTGGTCAGAGGCAAAGTGCGTGAGGGTCCTTTGGAAAGTGCAAAGGGCCATTATCAGCATGTAGCCTTGGGGGCCCGTGGTAGGGGTGCTAAAGGAGCGCTAGGAATGAGGGCACGCTCCATGGAGGGGTGCTGCAAAGATGGCTCAAGTGTGGGGAGAGACTTAGAGGCTTGGCGGCTGGTGGGTGGAGGGAGGCTGAGCAGGCTCTGTCCTCATCACCCAGCCCTTCCTCCGACATCTCTGGGTGCTGACCTCTTCCCTGCGTGGAGGAGGCTCTGAGTTTTGCCCCAGAAATGTATCTTCAGCTCACAGCACCAGGCCACCCCCCAAACCACCCACTGCTTCTTAGCTGCCTTTTCCTGGTAGAACTAAGGAATCTGACTCTTGAAAGTCTGTTTCTTTGGTGTTCGCTGGGGCCTCTCTGAGCCACATGCCCCTTTGAGTAAGAGCACCCTTTGGGGATTGTGGGTTCTCTGAAGCCAGGAACTGTGTTCCCAGGGGTTCTCCTGACAGCATGTGGCCGTGTAGAGAGGGGCTCGTGAAGGCGGAAGCCCAAGGATGACATAAAGGTCATCAGCTGCTCCTCAGGGGTTCTGGTCCGTTTCACCAATGGATGGAAGAGGAGGAGAGAGGTGATCAGCTTCAAGGAGGCCTGAGGAAGGCCACCGCATGGCACCTGGGTGGGTCCTGAGGCCTTGGCCGTCTCATCACCTCTTGGGGTGGAAGACTTCTCCGGAGAGGGTGAGAACCCCATGCTCAGTTCTCTCTGTTTTTTCTAGACCATGAAAAATAAATGTGAAGTAAAGAGGGTTTCAGGGAAAGATCTATTCTTTCCTCCATCCCTTCCTTCTTTCTTAAATATTTATTAAGCAAGCTGTGTAAGCCTTACGATATGCTAGAACACTGAGGATGAATAACATGTCTCCTGCCCTCTTAGAACTCACAAACTAGTCAGGAAGATGAAATAGCCATTGAACTGGGCGGTAAAAGCAGGCATGCAGGCACCGATGGGAGTAGCATAGCCATTTGAGTGAGCTTGGGAAAGCCTGGTGCAGTCAAGGAGGGCAACATGGAGGAGGTGGCCTAGCGCTGGGCCTTGGAGGATCGGGAAGCTTTGGAGAGGTGGGGAAGGTGAAGGGAAACACGTGGTGAGAACAAAACTGGTGCAGGGCGGTGGTTGATGATCTGAGTTTGAATCCTGTCTATACCACTGAATATCTGTGTGGTCTTGGACAAGTCACCTTCCTATCTGAGCTTCTGTTTCTTCATATGAAAAGTGGGGACAGTAGCAGCATCTACCTCTATAGGGTTGTTTGAGGATTAAATGAAATAAAAGAAAAACTATATAGGGCCCGGTTGCTCCAGAATACAGGCACCTTCCAAACACGGTAGCCCTTGTTATTCCTACTGTTGCCGGTGTTACGTTTTTTGCTTTGCAGCTGCTCCTCAGCTGCCCTCCTCATGCCCTCTCAGCTTCCCTGCATCTTCCTTCTGGGCCACGTGTGCGCCTGGTTATGTACTCAGGCCTCTGGCCCATCGACTCTCCCCAAGCAGAGAAGGCCAGAGTGCCTCAAGCAGGTGTGAATTAAGCCCAGCGTCCTTCCTGCCCCCTCCAATTGTCCTCCGAGGCAGAAAGTTTCCCTGCCAGGCCACCGCTGTTTGTATTAACAGCTCCAGCCACCTTTTCCTCCCGGCGTCCCCCATGCTGCGCGGCTGGGGAGCTGGCCTTTTGCTAGGAGAGGGGGGATGCCGTGCCCTCAGAGGCAATCTGCCCACCCCCCTCTGGGGCCTGACATTTTGTCTGCACCAGGCTAGAGGCCTCTGTGCTAATTGGGCCTGTCCCGGCTGTCCTAGTGTGAATCCAATATCACTGAACTTGCAGTTGGACTGGCAAAACTTCGGTGCCGAGTGCCCAGCGCAGAGATGAAAGGCGCCTGGCAGTTGTACTGGTGGCAGGGCCACCGTGGGCGCAGAGCAGGGAGCGTCCCTTCCCAGCCGCGGCCTAGGAGCCCCACTGAGCTCAGCTTGTGAGTGACGCGGCTGGGAAGGGTTGCCTCTCTCCCCGCCCCGCTGCAGGCTGCGGCCATTCCTCGTCACTGCCCCTTACGGGCCCTCGAGCCCTGGGCATCTCGCACCTCTCGGCCTCTGGGGTCAGCAGAGGTGCCCGGGTGCCGGAGCTCAGCCCCTCCGGAGCAGACCAGCCAGGCCTCCGGTGGCCTGCTCCAGCTCAGACAGAAGACTGCCTGACCACTCTGTGGTGTCGTTGAGTGTTCCTGAAACAAATTGAAACATGCTTGAGGAAGACCAGTGAACCAGAATCTCTTAAGGTTGCCTGTGCTCCTGGGAGCCCGCTGGGAGGAGGATACGGTCCTGGCTTGGAAGCCACGCTCCTGCCCGTGATTCTGAGCCAGGAGCCATCGCCAGCCTTCCCTGTGCCACCAGGAAAAAGTGGCCCCCGGAGAGGAGCTGGCTCCTGACTCCTCTTCCAAGGGCACTGGGCTGGGCTCTGGGTGGCCGGGACCCTGTCTCAGGAACTTCAGTTAAGGAAGAAACCCTCTGGGGAGAGAGGTTTTGTTAGGGACCATGAGTCCATATCGTTTTGAGCAAAAATGAGCTAATGATTTGACTAGCTTTGCCGACTTTAAAATGACTCCAGCTACTTCTGTGCAGCAGCGCTGGGGGCTGAGGGGGGCGGGGCTGCAGTCCTGGCTGTGGGGTCTTGGCAGCACCCCTTTTCTCTCTGGACCCGTTGTCGCTTCCTCTGTAAAATGAGAAGGTGAGCCTAGGTGACCTGTGGGCTCCTGGAGAAGAACTCTGGCCAACTAAATAAGACGTGCGTGGGCTAGAGTGTTGGATGGTCCTGGTCTGGGTCCCAGCTTTGTCCCCTTTACAGGCTGGGTGACCCCTCCCAGCCTCAGCTCTCTTGTGTGTAGGACAGGAATGGTCACAGCATTGGCTTCCGAGGGCTTTTGTGGGAATTGATAGAGACGCACATAGAGCCCTTAGCACAGTGTCCAGCTCAGACAGCCCTCAGACCCCAACAACGGTCACGTTTACTTCCATTGTCATGGTCATTGTCATTATTATCATCATTCCTGCCAGCTCTGATCGCGTTGGCCATGTGGCTGCATGGGGGTTCCGGAGCGCCTCTCAGACTTTAAACTACACAGGAGTCACTTGGAGACCTTGTCATAAGGCGGAGTCTGACTCAGGAGGTGTCTGAGGTGGGGCCTGAGCTGCCCCGTCTCTCACAAGCTCCCTGGTGATGCCACTGCCGCTGTCTGTGGGCCGCACTCTGGGTGGCCAGGCTGCAGATGGCCGCCATCCCTGGGACGTCAGTGCACAGCGTGGGTGGATGTGGCATCCGGGGCCGGGCCTCCAGGTCGGGTGGGCGCCTCTTAGGGATCCAGGAGGGTGTGAGAAGCCTGGTAGGTTCAGCCGCCGCATCATCAGAGGAGAGAGAGAGCAGAGGCCTCTGAGGACCGTGAAGTCAGGAGAGTTCTTCCTGGCTGACGTCATGATAGAGAGTTTGAAGATGATTCTTTCCTCAGACTCCTCATTTTCTCCTAATTTAGGGCTGATTGTTCTGATTACTGCCCGAGTCTCGGGCCTGTCTCTCCAATTATGCTGAAAGCTCTTGAAAGACAAGGGTCTGGTCTCAGTCCTCTCTACCCCCGAGCTCCTAGGATCGAGCTGAGCTTGTAGGAGGCACTCAGGACACGTCTGCCCGGAGCCCTGAGCGTGGGGCTTGGGGGGGAATGGGATGAGGATGGGATCAGGTGGCCCTGCTCCAGTCCAGCAGAATCATATATTGTTGTGCAGCAGGCGGGACAGCTCCTGAACTCCTCAGGCCTCATCCGGAAAAATAGGAACGGCAGGACACACCTCAGAGATTTATTAGGACTAATAGAGATAAACTATGTCAAGGGCCCAGCTCAGAGTGGGCCTTCAATACCCAATTGCTCCCTTTCTCTCCTTCTCATCTCCTTTCTTCACCCATATTCTCAAGCTACAGCACGCCCCTCGAATCCTGGGTCCACTTAGAACTACGGGCTCATCCCCAAAGGCTTCACTAGCTGGCCAGTTCTACCTCCAAGTTAGCGCCGGGCTGTAAAAATAAAGGTCTAAAACTCATCCCTCTTTTTCTAGTCCTCGCCTCCCTCTGCTGCCTGCCGCCTGTTTATCTTGTTGAAAACTTTACTCTTTCGGGGATAGCACTTAAGTCGCCCTGGGGATTGGGGGGAAAGCACAGACTGAACTGATGAATCCCGAGCGTCCCCTGAAGCCCCCTGCACTACCACCAGCTGCCCCCAGAGGCCTCCGTGTTCTTGGTGAACAAGCCTTTCTCCGAGGGACCTGGGCACATTCATTCTGTGTGCCGAGAATGGGGGCACTGGAGTGCGCTTATCTGCTGGGTTTACTGGAGAGTTGACGCTGTTGCCTTGTTAATTGTTCCTGTCTGTCACCCCCTTGGAGGTCACACATGGTTTCCTTCACCCTCACACAAAACCTGTGAGGCAGGCCGGCTATACCATCCTCATTTTACAGATGAGGAGACTTAGAAGTCACCTGGTTCACCCAGGGACACAATCAGATGACGGCACCCCTGTCATCCGGCTCTAAGTTCAGGGCCTTTTTCCTTGGGTGACAGCTGCCCACAGGGCCACCAGCACAATGGTGAGGATTAGAGTCGACCAAGAGCAGTGTCTGTTGGGTGACAGTGATTTCAGAGTCTTCTTGGCGCGGAGGTTCATTTAAGAGGAAATGCCACGAGCAGGGCAATTATCATTATCGGCGTATTGAAAGTGCTTAAATATTTGAGTCCAAGTCCAGCTTTTACAGCTCTCTAAATCAGGGAGGCAGTTACTCCGGGGCCAGGCCTCATAGGACTCTCAGCCCTTCTGTATAAGGAGCAGAGAGAACTGTTTCCTGGGACAAAGGGGGCTCCCTGCAGACAGGGGCCCCATCTCCAGAGTGACCTCTGTACACGTGAGCATACGTGTGTGGTTGCATGTATCTGGGTTAAAATCCTTTGGCTTAGAAGGTCTCAGCACATCACCCTTGGTCTGGAGTCAGGCTGGTGCCCCTGTCGCTGCTGGTGTTCAATCAGGGACCTGAGAAGCTTCTACCTTTTAGTGTTTATTAATAAAGTTAAATTCTCAGCATTAAAACTACTGATTTAGCTCTTTTTCAAGAGGGAAATGAAAATGATACATTCCCTAGGTGAGAGAGGGTGGGCTGGGTCAGTAATCGACGGCCCCTGGGAGTGGGGCTTGAGAGCCGCTGCGTGAGCCTCTGTCTTCTCTCTGCCGGCGCCGCGGTGTTTGCTGGGGGACCCGGCAGAGGCACAGAGAAAGCACGGCTGGGCTTGGAGGTTTTTTGGAGTGAAGGGCCTCGGTTACAGAACATCTACTCATGGGAGATGCAGAAAGATCACTGCAAACCCCTTTGCTTTGCAGCCGAGGGTCTCTGAGCAAGTGCGGGTCGGGGTGGGATGGTGCAGTGGTTTGCAGTGCAGACCTCGGAGGCGGCCAAACGTAGGTTCAAATCCTGCTGCTTCCGCTCGCGGGCTGTGTGATGTCAGAGCAGCAGCGGCAACTTTCTGAACCCCGTCTCCAAAAGGGGGCTCTTGAGACCCACCTTTCAGTTAGTGTGAGGATTAAGAGTGATGATGTATGTAAAGTGCCCAGCATGGTGCCTGAGACACCGTGAGCCACCTGATACATGGCAGGAAGTGGACCCTGGTGCCCCGTGTTTGGTGGCACTCTCTCTTTGTCACTGTAAGGTGGTTAGAATATTAGCCATCGAACTTGACCATTGACATTTCCTGAGCCCCTACTATGTTCCGGGGCCATACTGAGGTCCCCCAGCTCATAGAGGGTGGAGCTGGGATTCAAACCAGAGCCCCTCCTTCTGGCCATTTGCAGCAGAGGCAGCCTGGAAAGGCCTTGCCTCTAACACAGAGCCTCCTACTCCCAAAGGGTCTCGCCCTGGTTAGCCTTCTTCACAGCCTGTCTGCAGGGCCGTGCCCTGGCTTTTCTGGAAAGAGCCTTTCCAGACACAAGACTCTCCCAGCCTGCCAGCCTGCCTTTCCCCAGAGGCACCTCGTCCCCCCGGGGAACCATTCAGGATTGAGTCTGTCAGGCGGAGGACCTGTTGCTACATCTGGAAAACCCACTGATCTGGAGACAGCGGGTTGGGAACTGAAGAGAGAGAGGGGGCAGAGTCAGGACAGTAAAAGAGATTTATCTCCGGAGCTCTCATGAGACCCACTGCCAGGGGTTTCTCTCTCCCTCCTCCCTGCCAGGCTCCCTGGCCAGCTCATGGAGCCACCAGACGGGTGGAGCAGGTGGCCAGACTGCATCACCTCTTATCTCTGGCTGCCTGGGGAAGGGAAATGGGGACCCCACCCCACCCCCGCCCCTCGTGCCTCGTTGAGCTCAGCCTTAGCAGCTGGGAGCAAAGCCCAGGGGAAAATGGACCAGTGAGACCAAGGGACCTTGAGTAGCCAAGGAATTCGTTTCCTACCCCCCTTCTCCCCTCTGGGGCCAAGAAGGTGGGAGGGCAGCAGCGGGCCGCCAATGTGGCCAAGAATCCCTGCGAAAGCCTCAGGTCATGGTCCCTACAACGCGTCTGGTTCCTACTCTGCCTGTTGTGAATTTTTCTCAGAGGTAATCTGCCTGTGAAGTTACAAACCTGGCAATTCCCCACCTGCTCAGAATGGGAGAACTATTGGCATAGTTCTTGGAAACATGACAGGACTGCCCGAAGCACAGTGAATCAGCTTTGTAAATTGGGAGGCATAGGTCACAGTCCCGTTGGTTCTTTGGCAGTTTGTAAAACTGCAGATGCCCTGGCAGGCCTTGCACAGTCACACCCATGTCTTCCGCCAGCTCCCCTCTGCCCCGAGCATTTTCACATTTCTTTTGCTCCGCCTAGGCTTACCTTGGGACTGACCTGCCCTGAGGGTCCCAGTTCATGGTCTAGATGCCCAAACGCTGCCTCCCCGCGGTGACCCAGGAGGCCAGCTGCCTTGCCCCCTTTGTTTACTCTCCAGGAAGAGGCAAGAGGCTCAGCATGTCCTAGGGCTTCAGGTTAAGTAGTGGCATAGGGTGCGTTGAAGTGTATTAGGGCTGTGCCCACACCCCATCACTTAACCTTGCCAGCTTCTGCTGCCTGGGTGTAGTTACTATTTTGAGTGAAGGCAGTTCTGCTTTATTAAGAAAGAAATCCCCAGGGAGGGGTAATACTGTTGAACAGCTGTTAGTCATGGACAATTTAGTGTGAATTAACTAATCCGATGGTGTCCCATGGGACTGCAGGGTGGGAGGGGCATAAGGTCGGGTGATTATGGGGAGAGAGCAGAGGAGGGGAGACAAGGGCACTGAGGACAGGCAGGCCCCCTGTTGTGCCAGGTTATCTCTTGTTTGTCTTAAAAATGTTTTAATGTAAACTTTTTCACGGAAGTCTATCAGCTATACCCCCAAAATGAAGAAATCATAAGTATACAGCTTTGACTTTTTACAAAGTAGACATACCCTTCTCTGCAGCACCTGGATGGAGAAGCGGCACCCCACTGTCCTTCTCAGGCCCCCAGCTCGTCGCTCTGACCATGGTCCTGACTCCCAGTGCCTGTTTTGGAGCTGAATGCATGGAACGCTGCAGCATGAGTCTTTGTGTCTGGCTTTCTTTTGTTCAGATTCTCTTTGTGGGATTCATCCATTGAATGTCCGTTTTCATTGCTGTGTTGCACTGTCTGAACGTGCCACCACTTACTGATCCTATGGTTGATGGATGTTTGGATGTTTAGTTTTTGACACTCATGAACAGTGATGCCTTAAATATTCTTAGACATGTCTCTATTTCTCTTTTTTTGTCTTTTATGTTAGATGGTCTTCTCCTGGGAACCCTCCTCTGACCTCCAGTCCCCAGGGGAGCTTAGGTGCCCCTCTGTTTGCCCCCCGTGGCACTCTGTAGTGTTTTGTGAGGGCAGGAAGGTTGAACCATGATATTTTCAGCCCTAGGCCAGGGTCTGACACTGAGTAGATTCTCAAAAAGCATCGGTTGAATGAGTGAATGAACAAATCTTGCCTACATCACAGTTTTGCCTGGAGCTGGTCTTGACATCTAAGAAAAGCAGCTTAGGAAATCTGTGTTGGGGGACCTTGGGGACCAACTAGGATTCCTCCCTAGAGAGAGTGTTGCTCTCTGGACTCTGGGCTCCACCTTAGCCCAGAGAATGGGCTCCCTGAGAATGGGACTGGAGTCCAGGACCATGGTCAGAGGTGTCTGGCTGGGCAAGATCAGACTTCTCCTGGCATTTCACAGAGACCAGACGCCAAGCTGAGGCAAAATGAGCTTCTGCCCCCTTTGTATCTGAGGACCCTGGTGCCACGGGCCTCCCTGGACATAGGTGTTTGGTGGTCAGCTGGGAGGAAAGAGTCATGAAAACTAGAAGTGAAAGAGAACATGCAGGAAGGGAGGGAAGTGAAAGAGAGGAGGCAAGAGGGGGACCAGACACACGAACAAATCTTTTTCGTCTCCTTTCCAGAAACAAGGCACAGAGGAGAGCCAGATAGGCATGGACCCCATGCTCCTTGGGGAAATGAGTGACTTCGTGTTTGGGCTGTACTGTTTTCACCAGCAAGTAACAAAAGTGGAAGCAGGAACATGAGCCTGTCTAAATGCAATGTCAGGGTGCCCTGATGGGATGGGCTTTTTTTTTCCCCCTGTTGGTGCTTGGCAAATCACAGGCAGAGTGAGTAGCTTCCTGGGCTCCCTGGCTGAGCAGTGTTGATTGAGCAGGTTATTCTTTATTCATACACCTTTTGCTGAGCCACATAACAAGTGTGCTGTAAATTTCGGTGCTTTGGAGAGAGCCTGATGCATAAAACAGGACCACCTCCCCTAATGCAATGGAGGCTGGTCAGATTCCACATACATCAAAGCCATTTTGGGTGCCGTTGCTGGGTTTTGAAGTAAACGTTACTTCTCGAAGAAGACCCACACCCAGAATAATTATGTTTGGGCGCGATCTGAGGCGAAAGCTGGTTGAATCTATCCATTTGACTCAGCCCAGGTTTTCTCCTAGCGAAGTGTGCCCGAGTGCTTAAATCCTAAACTGCAAAATGCTCCTTCTTTCTCCTGGGTCCCCTTTGCCTACAGAAGTGCACCTCCCCCAACTCAGTCTATCTTGCTTCCCGTGATGGCATCTAAATTTTCATCTTATGCATTCATTTTTACTAATTTACCAATTAGGTAGCACTTACTATGTGCCAGGCACTTTTCTAAGCTCTTTAAGAGATATTAAATCATTTCGCCTTCACAACTCTATGAAGAGGCACTTATGTTTAACCCCGTTTGCCAGATAAGGGAACCAAGGCACAGAGAAGTTAAGTTACGTGCTGTGCTGCCTCTCAATTGTGTCTTCTGAAGTGGCATGAAAAGCAGAGGCCTGCCTTTCTCAGGAATTAGAAACAACTCTCGGTGCCTTTCTTAACATCCTCCCTATCAGAGGTGACCCCTTGACCTTGAAGAGCAGAGGGTCAGCCCCTGGGGAGAAGTCACAGTCTGTGAAGTACGGGCCCGGCTGAATACGCAGCACCATGGACAGAGGCGCAAAGGGGAACTTGGAGTTCAGGTCAGCAAGGTCAGCTCTGGATGGAAGGATTCCAAGGGCTTGGTGTTCATTCTCTTTATCTTGCTAGACATCCACACCACAGATGCTCCTGGCATCTCTGGGCTTACGGTCCCTTTCTTCTAGTTTTTCCTTCCTCTGTCCTCCACCCCAGTCTCTGCTCTGGTGGCACCAACAGCCGCACAGTTGCCCAGTCTAGAAGCCTTGGAAGTCATCCTGTTTTCCCATTTTTTTCATGATCCACATCAGATCACCAGGTCCTGTGAACTCTACCTCCTGAAAAGGTCTCACATGCAAACGCCCCTCTCCCTCCACCGGCTGTGTCTTCCTTCAAGTCACCTTATCTCTTGTCAGGACGTCTACATCAGCCATCCCACTGATCTCCCAGACTCCAGAGGCAACCCCTCTAAAACTATTTTTGAATTGTAGTCAGAGCGATCTTTCTATTTTCTTTTTATAATTCTGCTTACGTCACCCCTTTACCTAAAACCGTTCAATGGCTCTTAGAATAAAATTCACACTTCTTAGCATGGCTGCCAAAGCCTTGGATGACCAAGTCTTGCGTCCGTCTGGGCGTCAGCTCTCACTGCTTTCCGATCCCTAAAGGTCCCTATTTCCTCTCCCTTTAGACCACGTATGTGCTGTTTCCTCTCCCACCCCTCCCCTTCCCTCTGGCTGATCCCAACTGATTGTTCGGGTCCCCACTTAGATGTCCTTTCTTCAGAGGAGTCCTCTCTGACCCCCTCCCCAAGCCTGGCTTGGGGACCCCTTCCCAACATGCCCGTGGCAACCAGGCAACACTTCCTCCATGATAACACCATGCACTTGGTGTTTGAATTTGCTGGCTACCTGTGTGTTTATCTGTTTTGCACAGTGTCTTGTGTCCCTGCTACCAAGGAGAGAGCTGATTTGTGGAAGACAGTTAAACAAAACAAAACAAACAAAAGCATTTTAATGAGTAAGTGCTACCTACCATGAAAAGGGCGTTGATCCAGCAGCCAGGAGACTCGGGTTTTAGAACCTGCTCTGGCACAAATTCTTGACCTCGAGGACGTCATTTTCCGTCTCTGAGCCTCATTGTGGTGTCTGTGAGGTGAGGATCCTGCGCTAGGTGATCTCCCAGGTCCCTTGCGGCTCCGAGATTCCGGAGGCATCTTCCGCATCGTGGCTTCGCTTTCTTAGTCTCCCTCAACTTTCCAGGCTGTGAGCACCCACCCTTCCCACCCCTCCTTCAGGATGTGCTGATAAGTGGAGCTTGGCTCCCAGCCTTCAGCTGGGCTCAGGCGCAGCCAGTGGCGGCCTTGGGTTCTCCTTGAATCCAGGGCAAGAATGCCTTGAAATTCTCTGATGTCCTTCTCACCTCGTTTGCTGTGAGAACCTTGGAAGTAGGATGCTTCTAATGCTGCGTCTGTCTCTGATCAATAGGAAGGTGTCGAATCTACAAGTTCCTGAGGCCACCCTTCCCCCCAGCAGACCTGGGAGACTCCTGGTGGCCGCAGCCTTAGTCAGCACTGTGCGTGTTTAATCTCAGTACCCACTTACTGTTCACGTGTTTCTCATAGTCATTCAGCACATCCGTCGAGCACATACTACATGGCAGGCATTGTTCTAGGTGCTTGGACACATAAAAAGCAAAGTAGACGGGGCTTCCCTGGTGGCGCAGTGGTTAAGAATCTGCCTGCCAATGCAGGAGACACGGGTTCGATCCCTGGTCCGGAAAGATCCCACATGCCACGGAGCAACTATGTCCGTGTGCCACAACTACTCAGCCTGTGCTCTGAGAAACTCGCGCACCGCAACAGAGAGTAGCCTCCGCTCTCCGCAACTAGAGGAAGCCCGTGGGCAGCAGTGAAGACCCAATGCAGGCAATACATACATACATATATACATACATAAATACAAAGTAGACAAAAGCCCTGCTCTCGGGAGCTTACATTTTCGCAAGCATGTGCAGGAGCAACCCATACAAATAAGAAACGTCACGGATAAGTAAATTATATACGTCAGGGGGCAGTGAGTGCTGCGTAAAGAAAGGGAAAGTAGAGCAGAGAGGATAAAGCCTCCTGAGACTCTGAGATTTGAGGCAAGACGTGAAGAAGGAGAGGGCGTGTGTCAATTTTTCTGGGGGAAGAACGTCCTAGGTCCCAAAGTGGGACCATGCAGGGGGTGCGTGGGGCACCTAGAGGACCTGGCGTTGCCTGGCCGGGCGCCATGCCTGGTGCACGCAGGCCCGCCACCAGTGTTTCCTGGCGATCGGAGCACAGGCTGCTGGGCCTGCGGCAGACAAAACTGTTTGCCTCCTGGCCCATCGCATGTTGGCTTTGTGATCCTTGGCAAATTACGTTGCTGTGTTTCTGTTTCTTCATCTTTGCAGGAGGGCCCAGACCCAGGCCTCATGGGGTTGTCGTGGGGCTTGATGAAGTAACCACGTGGAGGGGCCAACTCACCGCACACGCACGGCGTGTGCAAGCCCAGTAACGTTGGCTCCCGGCACACCCTTCCCCTGGTCTTTGGACAAGGCATTTATCTTCTCTGAGCCTCAGTTTCCGCTTCCAGAACACAGAGGATAGTTATTCCTGTGCTGTCTGCTGCCTAGACTTTACTAACCATCACGTCCTACAGTGGGGATAATAGTGCTTTAAACGTATCCATAGATGACGGGTTTCCAGGGGCAGGGGTTCTGTGTGTGCACAGAAGTGTGTGAATATACATGGGTACGACTGCATGTGTATACAGTTCGGCAGGACACAGGTGGGTTTCTTATCCTTCATAGATGCTTCAAGGACAAGGACCCTGTATTTTTACACAAGACCTCATGCCTCCCACACACGAGGTGCTCAGTTGATCCTTGTTGAATGAACGAAATAGTGCTGGTGAAATGCTCTCTGCTGGATGAAATGTGTCGGTCAAACTCAGCAGAGCTGTTTGCTTCCAGGTAGCAGGGATGGGGCGTCATCGTGAAGACTATGTAGAATATATTTACTGAGGGCTTAACTATGTACCGGGCCCTGTGCTAAGCACTTGACGTGCATCCCTTAAAACTGCCAACAGCCCTGTGAGGTAGGTACAGTTATGATCAGGATTTTATAGATGAGGCACCTGCGGCTCAGAGGTCAATGTCTCGATCATGGCTAGTAAATGGAGGAGAGGGGATTGGAACCCAGCCTTCCCGAGGTAGTGCACTTGCCCGCTACTCTGATGGCTTCCTGAAGTGTCACTGCGCCTCTCCACGGTCTGATCTTTCGTGAGGCGGGAAGCAGGAGGAAGAAGGCTGTTCTTTCAAGCAGGCCAGGCGGAAAGTCCGACTATAAAGTCACTCCCCAGGCCACCGGCAAACCTCCCCAGCTGTGAGGGAGAAGGTGAAGGGGTTAGCCGTTTTCTTGCCTGCAGTAGACAGTGAAGATGGTCAAAGACAAGGACTGCCGTCTGCTGTGTACCCGAGTTTGTCCTTTTCCTTTTGGTCTCAGAGCGTGTTGAGAACTTAGTGGAGCTGTGTGAGCCCTGGGCCGCATGTTTCCCATTTAGATGCCTAAAACCTGAGGATGTGTGTGTACGTGTACGTATCTGCACATATGGTATATAGTATATGCACGTATGGGCTGTGTATCTCCATCCTTCAAGACCAGTGTAAGGGTCTCTTTCCGACCATGCCTGGGCAGCACTGAGCGCCCTCTGCCTCACGCCAGCCCTGCCTTATACCTTGGCTCTGTGACTGCACTTCCCAGCCTGCGCCTGGTGACTGATGTCTGTGCCTGTTTCCCCTTGAAAGAACGTCTTGTGTCATGGTAGCTTTCTTTCCGCTTGCAGCTGACGACTAGTGAATGCATACTCAGCACGGAGATGAACAAATGAATGAACAAGTGACTGGTCTTCATGCCGCCAGCCTGGGTGAGGCCATTATCTACCCCAGTCACTCCTGGGTGGGGAGGTTAGAAACAAAGAGGTGCCTTCCTGTGGGGTGGGGCGCCCAGCCACGGCCCAGAGCGATGCTGCACCTCCTCGGCCTCCAAGCTCCCGTGGGCACACCAGGCTGCGTGGAGCTGACCCGGATGCTCTCCCCTTCCCCTCAGCTGCGCTGGGTGGCCAGCCGTGGTCATCTGGAAGATCTGTTCTTCTGGAGCCTTCCCCATCTGGCACCTGCGTTCCTTTCCCCTGGCCTGCTGGCTTCTCCTTGGGTCTGAGCAGGAGAAGGAGTGTTAGATTGTTGCTCTTCCACGTTTTAATGTGTTTCACGCCTGCTGTGTCCCCCTGTGCTCAAGTTCCGGACAATTACCCTCCTGCCATGTTTCGTTGCTGAGCATGGCAGGCGGGCCTTGTTTGTAATTCACTTGCACCATTAACGCTGGGTTAGCGCCATAAGGGCGACTGATCAACTCAATGCCCCCAGCCCCAGATGCCAGTTGATAGCAGGATGTTAGGTTGGCTTGTGGGGTGAGGCATTTCAAAGCTTTCTCCAGTCGAAAGTGATAAGAGGCTTAATCTATTGGCAGTCACAGAGTACTCGCAGTCATCCACACTAACGGGAAATCTGTACCCAGATACCAGTCCCCCCAGATCCTGGTGATGTGGCTGTGGACGATAATAGCAATCTTCATAATAAGAGCTCTCCATAATCTGAGCAACAGAACCGTCACTGAGCACTGGCTGTTTGCAGGCGCACCGCTAAGATGACAGCTAATCTTTGAAAGCAACCTTAGGAATAGCTAACATTTTCTCCATTTTGTGGTTGGGGAAACTGAGGTTTGGAGAGGTTAATCACTTGCCCAAGGTCGTAGCTAAGTAAGTAGCAGAGCCCAGACTCAGGGATCTCGGTCTAACGCAGGCACAAAGCCCGTGCTGCTAACCACTACCTTCCCCTGCCCTCCTCTGGGATGTGAAGTTCTGTGAATGGAGGTGGGGGCAGGGGAGAGATCTCCAACTTGACATCCTAATTATTTTTTTTAAGATATTAAAGTGAGTCACTGAGTGGGGGGGTGATGAGTAGGATTAAAACACCCTCCTTAGGTTCACTTTTATTGATTAATCAATCATACATTTATTGAGCTCCAACTAGGTGGAAAACATTGTCCTAGTTGTTTGACAGAAAACAAAGGTAAATCATTTATCTGTTCAGTAAATCTGAGAGATGGGGAGTCAGACATATATTCTAGAACAAAAGACAGGGAATGAAATGTTGGGGGTGAGGGTGGAGGAGGGAAGAATTAAACAACTGCAGACGTCTGATTTAGGAAAAACACCTTCCTGACTTTCTGCTTACTGAGACATGATTGACAGTTGGCAAAATCTAGTGAAGCAAGGGTCACCTATAACGTCCCCTTTGATCTTTGAACAACCCCGTGGAGCAGACAGAGCAAGTAGCATGTTTTCAATTTTCTGGGAAACCGAAGACCAGACAGATTTTAGGACGTGACCGTGGTCGTGCAAAGAATGGGTGGTAAGCCCAGATTGGGACACCGGCCTTCTGACTCCAAGTCCAGACTTTTCTAGAATCACTCCCGTTAGAGCCCAGCATATGGGCTGGGCCCCATCCAAGCTTGGTGCTATATGTGGTGCCCCGTGTCCTACTGAGGCTGCTTCTGGAGCTGCCTGGGACTCTGCTTTCCTTGCAGATCCAACACTTGGCTGCTCAGAGACTTTCTTTTCCCGTTTGTAGGAAAATCTAGGGCCCTAATATTCAGGCCGTATGGGGTCCACTCCCTTCAGGGTTGGCTTCCCTGCGTTCACATCCCCTCCCATGCAGCTAAGTACCCATTACCTGGCCTCTCTGCTCTCCAGGCCACCTGGCACACCCTGGTCACATCAATTTCCTTAGGCACAGCTCCGGTCCTGGCCCTCCTTGGCCCAGAAACTTTCAGCGGCACTTTATTGCCTGGAGGATAAAGTCCAAGCTCCTTAACCTTGGCAATCAAAGCCTTCTAGAATCTGACCCCAACACTTATCTCTCCCAGGGCCCCTCAGACACCATGTGCTCCTGCCAAGTTGGTCTGGTCACTGTCCCTTGGACACCTCTTGCCTTCCACAGTGACTGCCTGGAAGGTCTCCCTTCCTGCGCAGCACGTGCCTCAGGGCTCAGCGTGTGTCCAGCATCTTCCGAGAATCTTACTACAACCTTCTGGGCCATGGGAGGCCTTTCTACCTTCTGTCTTCCCAGCAGTTCTTCCCATTTGGTGACAAAGGCTGTCTGGCCACGGAACAGCTGCTCCATTGCTTTCTTGCATCAGGAGTTTACAGGTGTGCTGCTTAACTTACTCTTCCCACAAGGACATCTGACTTTTCCAGTAAGTTCCTTGAGGGCAGTCAGCATATCTGAGAACTTTCACAGCCCATTAGTACCCAGCACAGAGCCGGGTGGGCCCAGAGTGTGCAGAGATGCTGGTGCAGTGCAGCAGGGTTGCCAGGATCTGGGAAGTGTGCCCCACCCAAGTGGTACTCACAGCCTGTCTCTCTCCTTCTGGCAGCTGGAGCTGGGCTTTCGTGCTTACGTGCCCCTTCACCAAGGGCCCTGTGGTGGGGGAAGTGTTGAGTGCAGGGACAGCCCCTTTGCTAAGCTAAGGAAGTCAAGGATTTCCTGAAAGTCACCCTGAGAATGTGCAAAGGGAGGTGAAAAGCCTTCAGCCTCTGGACTTCAACCCGAAGACTCTGCTGGCTCTGCCTCTGGTTTCTGTGACATCCCCAGGCCACGACAGAGGAAAGGTGATGGGGCTTTGACAGGCTGAGTGGGAGCTTCTGTGGCCTGTGACTAATGCAGAAGCCCAGGGTGGCTCCTGGAGAGGGTGCTGTCTGTATCCCTGCCCCCCTCAGAGATCGGATCAACATACAGGGCCCCCCCATCCTCCTCCCCATCTCTCCTTCCAAGGGAGGACCCTCCTCTCACCCAGGACCTGGGATCCTGCTAAGAACCAGAGCTGTGAATGTGTTTGAATGCGTCGGGGGGCAGGGTGGGTAAGCATGGAAACTGCAGGTAGACTTGGGGGCAGTAGCCGTGGAGGCAGGGGGAGAGGAGGTGCTGGGGTTAGACTGTAGCTGGGAGGGGACTGTGGCTCGAGAACGCTCTCCAGGATCACCTCTGAGCAACGGCTCGGCCCTTACTGTCCTGGCAGCCAGAGCACCTGGACCAGTGATGGGTGGTCCAGAGAGGCTGTGAGGGACCTGAGCAGGCCCAGCAGTCGCTGAGCACTTGAACCTGAGGTGTGATTAGCCTCCCTCTATGGAGGAGGGGGCCCAGGCTCAGGGGTTAAGTAACAGGTCCAGGTCTTAGAGCCAGTCATTGAGAAAGCTGGGATTCTATATTGTTTTTTAAATTATTAACTGGATTTCTTAATTGAAAAAGCCATCCAACCTCTTAGCTTAAAATGCAAACAGTAGAGAACACTTGAGAATGAAAAGCAAGTCTGCCTCCTACCCCAACTGCAGTTCTAGAACCTTCTCTGCAGGGGGCAGCTGGCCAGCTGCAGTTTCTGTCCTCCGCCCCACGCAGAGCCTGGTGCCAGGCGGATGCCTGTCAGTGCTGATGGACTGAGCTGGGTGCGGGCAAGGGCTGAAGGGGACTCTGTGTGGGCTCTTAGGCAGTTCCCAGAGGTTGTGTTGGGCTTGGGTGACACCAGTGGAATAAGTCTATCACTTTGCAATCTGAAGGGGACACCACTTATTTTGCTATGAATCTTCATTGTGCAATATCTAGCTTTCCTATCTGCTTTACCCCCTCCCTTCTCCCACCCCTGGGAGTGCTGGGGGAGAGGGGCTAGTCCTGGGCCTCCCTGAGGAATGCATGAACCTTGGGATAGCTGCCTTCTCACCTGCTCTGGCTGGGACTTTAAAGGCCTCTTAGTTGCAGCATGCAGACTCTTAGTTGCGGCATGCATAAGACCCGGTGCAACCAAAATCAAGTAAAAAAAAAAAAAAAGACAGGGCCTTACTTTCTGCCAATGACGTCTGAGACACCGAAAAGGCCAGTGTGTACATGAGGTGACCGCGTGGGCGAGATGGAGCCAGGCCAAGGGAAGGGAGCTCATGGCTGTGACCCAGATGCTCTCAGGCCAGGACTGGCTTCCTTATCAATAACAGAGCACTCTCCTCTGGCTCTGACCTCAGTGAGGCTGGAGATTGTCTGCGTCCCGTCACCTGTGAGTCTACAATAACCCACCTCTGACTACAGATGGCTAAATTCAGATGCATCTCCCACCCCCATCCTTGTCTTCTCCAGGCTGCATAACCCAGCTCTGCCCACATCTCTTTATGGAAGGTTGCAGTGTACACAGCCTCACTCCAAGGCTTCTGCAGGGCAGCCCCCTTCCTCCCAAACACCCACACAGATCCCAAGCAGGGGAGGGAGGGCTGTTATTTATCTGGAGGTAATTAGAATGCTGTCCTTAAAAGCAGTTTCCCCCTGCATCTTTCTCCCCACTCACTCTCTCTTCTTCTGTGGACGCCCCTGCGAGGTCTCTCTGCTCTAAACGTGTTACAAATGGCTCCAGCACTGAGCTATTTTCTTTCAAAGCCTCGGCTCACGTGGTCTTTGCTAGGAGTTTGGCTCCCCAGGGCCCAGCCCGGTGGCCTCAGGTAAATGCCAGGGACATTTTTCATCGTCCAGAGCCAGTCTTGCCCTCCACATCCGACCCAGTGGTCCTCTTCCCACCCCTCCTGGCTCACCTCGACTGGTGATTAATTCTCTGTCTTCTCACCTCTAACCACCTCCTTTGTGGCAGAGAGGAGATTTGGATGCTGTGAAGGATGCTGGGTCCAGCACGAGGTTCAGGATTGTAATCGGCTTTAGATGCAGAGCCTTATCCTGGACTTGGGGACAGAGAGAGATTGGGGACGCCTAATGAGAGAGACACATAAGCGCAACAGTCACGTAGAGAAGATGCTCTCGGCTTTCCATCCTCGTGGGCTTCCTCCCACTTCCGACGCTAATGGCGCTGCATCCCACCAGAGCCTCTCGTCTCCTGTGCTGTGTTATTTCCTCTGTCTGGCTCTGCTCGCCACGGCCCCCTTCAAAGGACCTGGCTGACTCAAGTCAAACATTTCGTCCTCAACAAAGCCCTCCCCTCTGGCCACATGTGGACCCCGCCACACACACTATAGCAGCCTGTACTTTTCCTCTATAATTTGTCATTATGGCATCTAGCTCCCTGGGTATGGATTAATGTCTCCTCCCTAGACTATAAGCTCCACCAGGGCAGGGACTGTATCCTAGGGCCTGGACCCTGCCACGACAGAAATATTTGTTGAATGAATGAAGTATAAATCATGTAGCAGTATTAAGTCTATTTATATGTTTTGGCCAGTCTGGCGTAAAGGAACAACAAACACCATGTTTCTTAGAAAGCACTTCACTCACCTGCAAAGTAATTCTCCAGCCATTGTCTCCTTTGAGCCTCTTAGCAACCCTGTAAGGTAGATGGTGGGAGTGTAATGTCCCCATTTCACAGAAGAAGAAATGGAAGCCCCAAGAGGTTAAGAGATGGGCCCAAGGTCACACGGCTCTCCATATCCGGCCCCTGCCTTTGCTCCTGTGCCGGGCTGAGTCTAAGTGAGGAAGGAGGGCTGGCTCTTTGGGGAAAGCTTCTGGATGGGGCTGACTTGGAGCAGCATTTTGGAGGTGAGAGGGCTGTGGATTAATATTAGCAAGAGGCGTGGCAGGTGGTCTCATTCGGAGAAGGTGTGGATGCGGTCAAGGTGCCTAGGATGGGATGGGAGAGGGACAGGAAGTTGCATTCACTGATTGCATTACACCTGAGATCTCTTGCAGCAGCTTTTCAAGGGAAGCCTCATCACCCACGGTTTATAGTTGTGGAAGTGAAGCCCTCAGAGGTTAAGTAATCAGCTTAAGGATGCATAGTGACAGCCGGGGTTGGAAACCAGAGACGTCTGCTCTGGCCCCTGGAAGGGGAACATTGTTTAGAGGTGGATTGAGGGCTTTGGTCTGAAATATACACGGGAGGTGGTTTGGAGAGGAAGACAGACTGGGGATCCCCCATGGCTCACTCATTAGTGCCAGAGAATTGGAAACAGCTTCCCTAGTCGCGTGTCCTGAGTGCCAGCAGATACGTGCAGTGGCCCTGCTCCCTGAATGTCCTCCCCTAAAGTCAGGCCTGGGCAGGACCAGCCCCTGCGCTTCAAGGTCACATTTGTCGATGTGACCTTGGCAAGTCCCACTCGACCTCTCCACCTTTGGGTTCCTTGTCTGCCGGGATTGAGGGGGCGAATGAGGGTCTGCCTCGCAGCGTTCTGAGGAGCAGTGAGTCTAAAATAGTACTTTGCCTATAGAAAGTAAATATTTAATAAATGTTATCTGTTATCATAAAGTACAATTCCTAGAAATGCAGAATCTCAGAGCTTAAAAGAACCTTGGAGATCATTGGTCTGATTCCCTCATTTTACAGAATGAGAAACTGAGGCTCAGAGAGGCTCAGAGCAGCTCAGAGCTAGTGAACACCTAGGCCCCTGACTCCCAGGACAGGATCTGAGTCTGGGCATCATCGCATGCTTGTTGCCAGGGAGACAGGATGCTTACGCATACTGCCCAGCTGTATCAGGTCACAGAGGATGACTGTCCCCGAGGAAGCCGCAGGGCCTGGGGTGCCACTCCTCTGCCCTGGCCACCGCACCGCCTGCATGTGCCATGGAGGCTGCTGGCCGCTGCTGGGAGTTTCTCTCTGTCAGCGTAGTCAGGAGGGCAGAGAAGCCCACGTGCATTTGTCTTGAGGAGCCTGGAGCGTCATGAGGAGTAATCAAGATCTTGTTGCCTAGAGCTGAGAGGAAACCGGTAATTAATCTGGCTGCCCCTCTGATTTCCTCTGTCCTCTCGCCACCAAGCACTGTCTGGTGGCTGTCAGCCTCCTCTCGGACCCACCCTGGAAAATCACGAGTAAGGGTGTAATAGCCCTATGGGGGCGAGAGAGACCAGCGGAGGGACTGTTGACAGGTCAGGAGAGGAGAGGCCATCTAGCACAACTGGGGCCGGGGAGTCCAGACACCGTTCACCGCGGAACACAGGGCCTATTGCGGGAGGTGCCTGTCTGTGCATGTTAACCAGTGCTGGTCGGGAGTCAGCACACATTCGTGGAGCTTCTCCTCGGGATAAGCATCATAGCACATGTGTCAGGAAGATACGTGCCTGAGAGAGGTGCTCCCCTGCCTTACAGGAGCGTATGATCTGGAATAGAGAGAAGGCGTAAGTACGTGCAAAGTTAAATAGCCGTTCATTCGTTCGTTCACGCATTTGTCGAAGTTTGTTCGTAGCTGCATTGCACCGGGCACTAGGTGCTGGGGGTGTAGCAGTGAATAAGAGGGAGAAGGCCCTGTCCTCATGGGGCTTCATTCAAAATACAAGTACCAGAGAGAGAGTCACAGACATTGAGGTCTGAAAGAGACGTGAGCGGGTCTTCTAGCTTGAGGAAGTGGAGTCTTGAGATACTGAAAAAATGGAGATTAGGTTCCCCCTCTGGAGAAAGTGGGGACCTCTCATTTCTGGTGTTTGGGTCCGGAAACATCCCAGGCAGGTAAATGCTAAAGCAGAGATGAGACCTAAGAAGCCTCGACCCCCAGTCTGATTCCGCAGCACATCTTTCAAGCGCTCACGGGGCAGCATGCGATCAGCGGGTGATCAGCGTGCGGTGAGATGCTGCCTGTGCTGGCTAGAGGTTCAGAGCAGGAGAGCTGAGCTTGTTCGGTGGAGGAATTGCACCTGGACTGTACGTTCCTTATGGGCAAGGACTCTGAAAGTAAATCGCAAGGAAATAGTTCATGCTCACAGAGCCTTTTCCACATATATTACCTGATTGGATTCTTTCATTATTTCAACAGATATATATTTTTTGAGTGCGTACTGTGGGCCAGCCTGTGCCAGGCACCGGTGATGCAGGTGGAAAATTCTAATGTGTTCCCCGCTCTTCTGGTGCTCATCACTTTGTGAGATAGGCATCGATATTCCCTTGTTACCAATGAGGAAATGGGCTCTGAGAGGTGGAGCTGCTCCGGAGGTTTCCTCCATAAGGACCACAGCAGATCCGACCTGGCCTCCCTCCACGTTGGGCCTTAATCTGCACTTGTTAGGACTGTCATGGCTGCCCTAGGATGTCAAGAACAGCGTCCTCAGTTGCATGGCAAAGTTCTGTCTTTAGACTCTCTCTGCCTTTTGAGTTACCTAAAGCACAGGATTGAAGACCGGCTCCGTTTAGGTGGGGACTGTCAGAGACCCTCAGAAACCAGAAGCCATATTTTTATGCCCACTTTGGACTTCAATTCTGCCAGTGCCTCCGTATTCAACTCTAGCTGAAGAAGGAGCCTGGGATTTGTGATTGCACGTGGTTAGACTCTTGAATTTGAACTTCAGCACTACTGCTTTAGTTGCATGACCTTGGATAAATGACCGAGCCTCCCTGAGCCTCACCCTCCACATCTGTGAAGTGGGCGTGCAATATTATTTTATAGGGTTAGAATGATAGTCATGAACAGTTAATTACTTCGAGCAGCTCAGGATACATATTTTGTCCTCATTCCTCATAATGATTCTGCGAGGGTACTTTTATCACTCCCATGTTACAAATGAGGAAATCAAGGTTTAGAGACGTTAAGTCACTTGCCCGTGGTGTATAGCTACTACATGGCAGTGCAGGACTCACACCCATGTCCTTAACTGTGACGGTCAGTCCAAGCCCCAGGCACAGAAGAAAAGGGCGGTAAATGCTTCCCTCCCCTTTTCAACATATATTGATGTGATGACCCTTTGCCTTTATCTAGAACATTCTGTCTGCTTAGATTGTTTGTATTAACCACAGCGAATATACGAAATGTACAACCCAGACTGGGAATTTACTTCATCTTGGTGTAAACTCAGAAAATGCCTTTTTGACACCATCTGTTCATTGATTTCATTCAGCCAGTATCAGTAGAGCACGTACCGTGTGCCGGACAGTGTGTTGGTGTTGCCACGGCCCCTGCATCACGGCTGACCGTTCTGTGGGGAGACAGGCAGCATCGTCATAAGCAGGGTGTGTGCCCTAATGACGAATGTTCAAGATGTGGTGGCAGCAGATGGGAAAGGGATCACAGAAAGCCTCAGAGGGGAGGTAATGCGGTGAGCCTGGAAGTCACAGTTTCGGGCCATTACGGGGTGAGACTGCAGTCCGGGCACAGGCAAAGGGTGGGTGCTGAGGGAGCTCTGCGGAAGGTCCGGGGCAGTGGGGTGGGTGGTAGAGACAGGAAGGCAGGAGGCAGATCGTGAAGGGTTTATCTGTTGGAGTTAAGAATTTGCTTTTGATCCCCAGTGCAGTGGAGAGCTATGGAAGACTTTGGGGCGGGGGTATGTCATTATCAAGTTCACATTTGGGTAAGAACCCTTGACCACTCAGCAGAGAACCAACGGAGAGGGAAAGGCCAGAGGGAGGGCGACCAAGATGGCTGCTGTCGCAGAGTCCCGGTTGCTGCTGGCGGACGTCTGGACTGCGGCGGGTCGGTGGTGATGGAGGCAGGGCTGTTGGGACTTGCTGACTGAGTAGATGTGGAGAGCAGAGCTCTAGGGTGCCTTTCAGCTTTCTGGCTTGGGTGACTAGTGGATCATGGTGCCACCCACTGAGAAGGAGGACGTAGGAGGAGAAGCAGATGGCGGGAGCGGGGGAGAGGAGACCTCCTCCTTAGGATGAGGCGTGTCTGAAATGCTGTGGGGAATCCAGCTGGAGGTTTCAGGAGGAAGCCGTCTCAGTGCAGGTGTTCTGGGCTTGATTCTGGGCTTGAGATGCTGATTTAGAAGCCACACCTTGCAGGTGGAAATAACTCGTGGGTGGAGGTGAAATTCCCCAGGAGTGATGTTAGTGGGAAGAGGGTGTAGGTGCTCTACCTCTAGAAAATTTCTTTTTTTATTCCTAAATTATTAAATTATTTTCAGTTAATAAAGGCAGCACAGTTAGGTTCTAAGACCAGATTCGTCTAAACATTAAACTGAAAATAAGACCTCAAATTTCTTTGTGTTTTTTGTTAAAGAATCTGGAAGCTTCATGATCTGCTCTCATATGCAGATAGGTAAGTGACAGAAGAATACCCAGCGAAGTCAGAGACCTGGCTAGCCCTGGCTTTGCCTCGTAAGGGCTGTGTTGACCTTGAGCTAGGCACCTTTCTTGAGCTCAGCTTCCTTGTCAATAATAGAGCTTGTTCTGTGGATTAAATAAGATAAAGACTATGGAAAGAATTTTGCAAACCCTTGTGCCTTACAAACATGTGACATGATCGTTCTTTTTATCCCTGTAAGGTTTGGGAGGAGATTATTTCTCGTCTTTGTATCCAAGAGCAGCCCAAAACCTCAGCCATTGTCCTTACATGTGGTCTCCAGGATCAGCCAGCCTTTAGGGCCATGAACAATGACTGTCAGGCCTGCATGGATTAAGTGTAGTTCTGTCATCAAATAAAATTTACGCAGGCTAATCTGAAACCTATTTAGCGGTCTGCATAATAATTATTGTGCGGCGGGCTGACTGGGCATAAATGGAAGGCATTTGACAGAAATTATTATATGTAGTATTATTTTTATATAGCCTAGCCAGATTTTTACAGTTCTTTCCTCTTTGACAGTCCATTCATTTTGCCACTCAACAAATAGTTATTGAGGCTGTAATATATGCCAGGCACCGTGCTGGGCCCTGAGAAAACAGACAAACAGGATTTCTGTTCCTGTCCCACATCCATCGAGCTTGAATTCTAGTGGGGAGACAGTCACTGAACAGTCGACTTTACCCATAACGAGTAAGAATGCCAAGCTTCCCCTGAGACTGTGTTTGCTTTCATCTCTTCCTGCATCGGCACCCGTGGATTAAGGGACAAAGATTCTGGGCCTGATTTGCCAACAGCAGAGTTGCCTTTGCTCCAATCCTTTATCCTTTTTTTAAAAAAAATTTTTATTGGAGTGTAGTTGATTTACAATGTTCTGTTAGTTTCAGGTTTGCAGCAGTCCAATCCTTTATCCGTTATTCTCCTCTGTCTCCTTATAGCAGGCAGTGGCTTGAGACCCTCCATCCATTGAACAAATATCTCCTGTGCACCTATTCTGTATAAGTAACCTCTGGGGATACAGCAGTAAACTGGAAACAGTCCTGGCCCTTGAGAAGCTGGCACTGCTGGGATGGCATAGAGAGGCACCCGCTCCTGGCACATGGCAAGGGTCGGGGGGAGAGGAGCACGCTGCAGGTAGAGGGGCCTAGTTGTGTGCAGGAAGCTGCGAGGTACTGGGTCAGGCTGCAACACCGAGCTTCTGTGGGGAGGGGGGATTGTCATAAAACAAAACCTTTACTAAGTGTAACACACATACGGAAAAGTGAACATTTTCATCAGATATGTACAGCTCGACGAGATTTCACAAACTGAGCACACTTTGCTCAGCACCTGGAATAAGAAACAGGATGTCATCAGCACCTCTAGAAGACCCCCTGTGTCCCCTTCTAGTCACCCCCCGCCTGCAAGGGTCATCACTAGCTGGACTTCTTACAGCACACAATGGTTTTGTCTGCATTTGTACTTTTTATAGATAGAATCATACTGTAAATACTCTTTTGTGCCTGGTTTCTTCCACTCAACATTATGTTTGTGGGATTCATCCACACAGGTGCACGGAGTTGTTGATTGTTCATTTTCATTTCCATATAAGATTCCATTGTATGAATGGACAATGTCTCTCTCCCTTCTGCTGCTGGACATCTGGCTAGGTTCCAGTTTGGGCAAACCCAAAGAGTGCTGCTGTGAACGTTCTAGTATGTCTTTGGTGAGTGTATACATGCATTTCTACTGGAAATGCCTATTGTAGAGCTGCTGGACATTAGGGTACGTGTAAAGCTCTAATAGACCAGTTTTCCACAACAGTTACGTTGACTTACATTCCCACTGACACAGTAGAAGAGTTCCAGTTGCTCCACGTCTTTGCTAACACTTGATAGTATCTTTTTTTTTTTTAAAGTCATTCTGGTGGGTGTATAATGATATCTCATTGCAGTTAAAAATTGCATTTTCCTGAATACCTTTCCAAGTGTGCTCCAAGAGCTTTTGATATACCGTTACCGAAGCGTCTGTTCTAGTCATTTGCCTATTTTTCTATCGGATTGTCTGTCTGGAGGTGGGGGGATGAATCACTTTAATACTAGTCTCCTAACCAGAGGTGACCTTGGTTTAGCATATTTGCATATTCACCAGCCCCTCCCTCACCCCAGTGATGGGGCAGGGCTGGTGGCCTGCAGACTCTGATCTCAGGGTGCCAGGAGGTCTCAGGGAGGGACAATACCCATGCTGCCTTGCAGGGAGGCAGCTCCTTCAAGGTTCTGGCTTTGACCCCAGCCTCAGGAGGGAGAGGGGCTGGTGGAGGAAGGATGGAGAAGGGTTAGTTTTCAGCAGATGTGGAAACCAGCTGATGACCTGGGATGTGCGCTTCTGTCCTCAGTATTTGCTGAGAAGCGACCTCTCCCATCTGGGCCAGGGAGGAGCTGACATTTGTGTAGCCCCTGCTCTAGGCCAGGCCTCTCCTATGTTCTCCTCGGCCTCAGTTCAACCCATCCAGGCACGTGTTGTTATGCCAAGTCTACCTGAGCGGAAATGGAGTTGAGTGACCGAGAAAAGCCACCCAACTGGCAAGTGGTGGAGCTGGACTGGAACCCATCACTTCCCCAGCATCACTCCCCAGAGAGCAGGGCATGTGGCGTGCCCGGGACGATGGCCTAACCTTCCCACCCACTCCTTTTCTGCTCACCCATGGCTCCTGTTCTTAAGAGCAGATGAAAGTTTTCATCCCCAATTAGACATTTTTTAAAAAGTGGAGCCCTATGAATCATTCAACCACAGTCACACCCTCCTGCCCCTGATTTGATGGCGGTCGGGGTGGGGGATGGCTTTAGAACCTGAGGCTTCTGTGAGTCTGGGCAGAGGCAGGAAGGACAGAGGCCTGGAGCCGGCCTGGAGCTCCCCTACAGGCACAGCGATTCGTGGAGGGAGTGTTGGTCCTCTCCACAGAGGCCGTGTGGGTGGTAGCTCGGACCCCTGGGCCGATAGGACTCTTACTCACGTGCTCCTCGCTCTCCCGCAGAGTTATGTCATGCCCAGACCAGCAGAGGGCTCCATGAGGATTCATAGAAGATGCCCCGCGTCTGGGCGCCTTTGGTGCTGCTTCCCACGTGGCTCGTGATGGTTGCCTGCAGTCCGCACTCCCTGAGGATTGGTAAGTGCTGCCCCTGCGGCACCCTGGGGGCAGCCCAGCCCTGGGCGATGCCCCTTCCACACCCCAGGTGTCCGCAGGGGACATCTGACCCTGCACTCTGCCCTCCCTGAGTTTGGCTGGGACAAGGATGGTGGTGGGGGGGGGCAGCCGACAGGCTGACAGCTACAATCTGCTCAAGCTGCCCAGCTCCTCTTGTGATGAGAAAAACGATGTTGAGTGCCTTTTGCAGTCTGTGATGGACTCAGCTGGTCACAGCTGTAGGTGAAGGAGGGTGGGAATGGCCATGGGGCTTCCAAATCCAGGGGCTAGAGAGCAGAGCAGAGATCATCTCTTCTCTCCTCTGATCAATCCAAGAAGGCTTCCTGGAGGGTGTGTTCAGATGAAGTGTTCTTGGTGCCCCTGACCCAGCTGCTTGGCAGGGCCTTTGCCTTGGTGTCTGCTCGCCCTGCCCTGGTTCTGGAGAGGAAGGACAGGGCACTTCAGTGGCGTGTGTCCACTAGCTCCCTCCCTTGTCATTGCTGTCATGGGGGTGCCCGTTCTGGGTGTGGGCAGGCACTGCCGCCACTGGCCCCATCAGCATCCCCGTGCCTGGCGGAAGACTTGGCTCTTTCCGGGGTCCAGGAGTGCCTGAGAAATCAACTGCCTCCCCTGCCCCCCAACACTTCCAAGACTGAGCAAAGCTCCTAAACTTCAGGCTGGGCCACTGCCTGCTGATCCGGGTCCTGGGGACATGGCCCCAGCTGTAGAGACAAGGAGACACAGTCCAGTCCAGCAGACACTGTGTGGTCATCTGATGGCCTGGGATAGACGTGGGATATCAGGGATTGGGGTGGGTACATGTGTATAGGGAAGGGAGTCATTGTGGACAGACAGGTGAGGCACAGCAGTGAGAAATCCAGGCAGGTGTGTTGGTCACAAGAAGATCAGTCCAATGGCAGGAAACCCGGGCAAGGCCAGGCAACAGCCCTAGAGGGGCCCAAACACCAGGCAAGTTATCCAGACGGGGGCCCACGTGAAGCCCCTCTGCCCAGACTGGGGTGGGAAGGGGGGAAAGTGGATCCTGTGAGTGAGGCAGGATTCTAAACTTGAACCTGAAAGGGTTAGAGGATGATCTAGAATGAAGATCATGATGCAGGATCCCAAGGACTGGGCCGCAAGCTCCCGAATTCCTCTACTTGCAGTTCGGACTGGTTCTGAGGTCCCAGAGACGGGCATGATGGTGGGTGGTCAGGAGGCCCTGGCAAGGCCAGGCATCATGGGCCAGAGGCTGAGCTGCAGGTCCCTGAGCTACTCCGTGTTCCGTCGTGGGGACATGGGCACGTCTCTCCGCGCCTATGCAGTGGCAGCTGATTGGAATCAGAAACAAAGACCAGTGACTCAGTTCTTCCCCTCATCCTGCCTTCGGTCACCACTCTGCATACTTGAAAAAAGGAATTAAAAACAAAATCTTCCCTCCCTCTTCCCCATTCACTTCTACTGAAACTTCAAAACCTAATTTAATTCTGCTTAGCAGCAATAGAAAACAGTTCATGTCCTTAAGATGCGTAATTTATAAGATGCCTCGTTGTTCAGCATTTGCTGTGAGGTTTTCTCCTCTAAATGAGTGGCTAAAGCGGTCACCCGTCCATTTCCATTTGTGGCTAATGGGAAGCGGAAAGGGATTGAGCCGGAACTGGCAGCTCCTCGCGGCCTCGGCTCTCCTGACACTTGTTCCCCGGGAGAGAAGCAGAAAGTGGAGCTGACAGATCCCTGTCTGGCCTGCTGTGCGACAGTGGAGGGCTTCAAAGGGCCCCTCAGGCTCCCATCCCCACACTGGGAACAATGCTTGTCCAGTTCTGTCCTCTCTGCTGGCACTCGTTCTGGTTCATGCCAGGCCACGTCCAGCTGATCTCCAGCCAGGGGCCCTGCTGGCTGGCAAGGTCAGACTGGGCCTAGTCTCCAGAGGCCAGGAAGCAGAGTGAAGCCAACAAAGAGAGAGGAAAGTAAAGAAAAGCCACAACAGCAATGCCAGGGCTTGTTTTGCTGTCTCCTTGGTTATCCTGGGAGCCGGGAGCTTTATGGACGGAAAGGTGCTAATTACACGGACTCCAGAGGGGATGTGGAGTAGGGCAGGGATGGGAGGAGAAGTAGGTCAAGAAAACACAAGTAGCTGTGCTTAGCGGCAGGCAGCCTTGCACACAGATGGGCTGGACCAGCGTTGATGGCGACGGGTCCCCCAAGTCCTCCAGAGGCTCGCAGGAAAGGGAGGGGCTGCTGCTCCTTCCCCCACTTCCCACGGGTCACTTCTCCCCACATTTGATTCTTCTGGGGTTCCTCCCAAACCTCCAGCCTCAGAGTAGATGGCTGCGAGAGCGAGGCTGCACGGAGGGACCGGGAATCTCGGGGATAAATTGCCCCGCCCGCTCCAACCCCCGCCCCGCTTGTCAGCTGGTGACAACGTGGATGTTTGGAAAGAGGTGGCGAGCCCGCTACCCTGCCGTGGGACTGCTGGTTTTCATTCAAGTGAGGCACGGGCCGGGAGATACAGCCAAATTGTCTATTACAGTGTCCGGTGTTTACTCAACGAATGAGGCTTTGGGAGAGGGAAAGGGATTTTATTTATGATGGCGAGGCTGCCCACATAAATTCCCCAAACTCTCACACATATGTCAACCTGTTTCAGCCATCTGTCTTCTGAAAATGTCTTTTGATTTTGCTTCTGTCCCTCTGGGTCCTCTGAGTGATGACTGTGAGAGCCGCCAGTTAATAAATGCCCCGAGAAGACCACCCTCACCATCTCTTCAGCCCTCCATGACTTAAAGGGATCGTCATCGTATCTTAGAACCGTAAAGGATTCTGTGGATACCATTTTCCAACCTGCTCATTTCGCAGATGAGGAGGGAGGCCCAGAGGGGGTGGTGATTTGGCCAAGGTCACACAGCAAGTAGGGGGCGGGGCTGGTGGCAGTCAGATCATCTCTTTCCAACCATTCTCCCATTCCCCTGTTCCAGCACACTCACTGGGTTGTGCTCTGAGTGTTATGGCATTTTCCCACCAGATTCTGAATTCCAAGGGAGATCGACCACGTAACACAGGTCCCGACACTTGACGTATGTGAGCATATCACACAAACTCAGTGAATGGATGGGTGGGTGAGTCCACGGCCCTTGCGAGATGTGGTCTCCCAAGAGCACGTTCAGCATCATTGTTCTAAAGTTTCTTCTGGTCTTCCCTGTACTTCAAGAGGTAGACTTATGGGAAGAAGTAGAAGAAAAAGGAGAAGGAGGAGAAAGAGAAAACGTCCATCTATCTGTCTTACTTAAAAGGGAAAAGAGGAACGGGCTGGAGATCCTGATTGGGTTCTAAGGCAAGTTTTGGCTCTAATGGTAAAAACGGGGATTCAACTATTCATTTATGAATCCACTCAAGTATTTATTGAGTGCTGTGTGCCAACACTGAGGACACAGTGCTAAATAATAATGAGCCCCCCAGTAATTACCACTTGGAAAGACCCCACTCTCTGCCAGGCACTGTGCTAGGGGTTTCACATATTTCAGGCAATCTTCGCATCAGAATTAATGACCAGGTGTTATAGATGAAGAAACAGAGGCTTGGGGAGTTTAAATAACTCATCTAAGGTCACACAGAGGCTGCAATTCGAACCTGTCTCCAAAGCTGCTCTTTCTGCTTTGCTGTACTGCAGCTCTACACCCCTGGAGACATGTGGGATTATCCCATTATCACAGCAGTCACATTACATATATTGTGTTCTATCTGGCAAAGGAATTGAAAGATGGAATCATTATTGCTTTTATAGTCTATTGCTCTTTTTTGATTCTTCTACTCCCAAATAATTTCCTAAGGACCCAGACAAAGTCCATCAGACAGATGAGGAAACTGAGGCCTGGGGATTTGACAGGCTCGCTCAGGGTGGTACAGAGTCCTGCTCAGCGTGGGTGGCACTAGACATCAGCAGGTTATTGTAGCCATTGAACCTCTTTCTTGTTGAAGTGTCCCCTGTGCGGTGAAGCAGCCAGAGCTTGGATTTATTTGACACGCCGTCTTACTAGGACCCCAAGCCCTTTATAACTCCCATGTTTTACTGAGGTGGTTTCCCTCAATGAGCTCCAAGTCCTGCAGAGAGAATGTTAAACATAGAACATTCAAATGTTATGAAGATGAAGATAATAAAAGAATTGGGGGAGGCAAGGGGGAGGAATAAAAAGCACTGGTTTTCTTATCCTGTTCTGCTATGTATTAAATATATCGGACGCACCAAGATCCAAATATACCAACAGAATCCTGTGCCTTGCCGAGGACTCACTGTGGGTTTTTTTTGAGTAGTGGGCTCCCCTTCATACTGTGACCACGTGATGTGATTTATGAGATTCTGAGCAGTGTGTAACTCTTGATCTCTTTGCCAAATTGAGTCACCCATAGAAGCAATCAGTTGGTCTTTCACATTAGTGACAAATAGAAATTGATGACTTTCTCCTTCATCTGTCATCTAGAGACGGAATCCATGTACAGAGCTTTCTGGGACACAGGTCCCTCCCCTGCCGAACACCTTAGGAGATCTGTGTCTTTCTTATTATGTCTGCATTCCTGGGTCTAGCACAGTGCCTGGCCCATAGGGGTACTTCTTCGGAAGTGTTTGCAGGATGAACTATCTAATGGCAAGTTTTGAATCTTGAATTGACCTGTCAGTTTTCACATTTCTCTTCTCCCAGATATTGGTCAGTGCTCAAAAATGCCAACTGGTTTTATTTAACAATAAGTGTACAAAATACGTATTTGCAAGAGTAAATATTTTGCCAAAGACTGTCCATGAGGGCGTCTGCTTGCATGTGTGCTTGCACGAGGCTGTCTCTCCTCTCCTTCCTGCCCCACCCCTGCTGCCACCACATATTCAGAGGGATGAGGGAGACTTGGCTGCCGTTAGCAAGGCATCCAGGCCAGTGTACCGTGTGGAGTCATCTGTCTTCGCCTGCTGCTTGGTCTTCTGCCAGGAGCACCACACCGGATACTTGGAGGACGTTTATCTTCTCTCAACCTTTCCAGAACCCACTTGTGAACTACAGGCTCCGGCCACAGTCTCTTCTGCTGAGAAGTGAGGGATGAATTAGGCCTAGGTGCTCCATTTCACAGATATGAAAAACTGGGGTCCCAGTAGGCAAAGTGAGTTGGCAAAGGCCACTGTGGCAGTGCCAGGATTCCTGACTCCCAACTGCCTGGTGACATTGGTGCCACGGTTTACAGTGTATAACATGTTCTTACACACGTGTTAATTCAGTTTCCCCAACAAGCTGCAAGGTCGGTAGAAGTAAACACATCTTATGGCAGAGGACGCTGAGCTTCACAGAGTTTGGGGCTTGCGCAAGCTCGCGTGGAGGGGAGTAAGAGGATAGGACATGTCCCAGGCAGGGACAAAGGGGGCCTGGCCTATTGCGTCCAGCCAGAGGACCAGAGGACAGCTGAGGTGGCAGAGTCCTGAATAGCCTAGGCTCTTGGTGGTACTTTTTTTTTTTTTTTGGCTGCGCAGCTTGTGGGATCTTAGTTCCTTGACCAGGGATCGAACCCATGTCCCCTGCGGTGGGAGCATGGAGTCCTAACCCCTGGACCGCCAGGGAAGTCCCAGGAGTACATTCATTCTTTCTTTTTCTTCCTTCCTTCCTTCCTGGCTGTATTGGGTCTTCGTTGCTGCGCATGGGCTTTCTCCAGTTGCGGCGAGTGGGGGCTACTCTTCGTTGCGGTGTGCGGGCCTCTCACTGCGGTGGCTTCTCTTTGTTGTGGAGCACGGACTCTAGGTGCGCAGGCTTCAGTAGTTGTGGCATGCGGGCTCAGTAGTTGTGGCTCACGGGCTCTAGAGAGCAGGCTCAGTAGCTGTGGCACACGGGTATAGTTGCTCCGCGGCATGTGGGATCTTCCCGGACCAGGAATCGAACCCGTGTCCCCTGCACTGGCGGGCGATTCTTAACCACTGCGCCACCAGGGAAGTTCCCCAGCAGTACATTCTTGATGGGAAAGCCACCATGGGCCAGAGTGCCGACGCCCAGGACCTCGTGAAATCAGGCTGAGCTAAAGAGAACAGGCAGGTGACAGTAGGAAACATTATGTTTTCTTAAACGTATCATGGTGAGTCTGCAGGAGGAAACTGGGAAAAGTCCCAGAAGCAGGGGTATTGGAGAGAAGGGAGGTGGCTCTTGTTCCCTAGCTAAAAGCCCTAGATCATAGAGCTGATTTCCAAATAATTTTGGTACGTGGCTGCCTGTGTCCATTGGTGCTAGAATGGCCTGGTTTTCCCGGACTCTCATTTTGCCCCCTCCACACATGTGCTGACCCACAGTATCTTCCGTCCTGCTGGTAGAAGCCCTACCTGGAAGAGACACACGTGATTTGAGAGAACTGGCATGGTAATATTTTGTCAGAATTTCAAAAGCCTGTCTCCAGCTCTGTGAAGTGGTTTGCAAGAGTCTTGGGATGGGGAGTGAGTCATTAGCAAGCTCTAGTTTTGGGAGGGTGGTTTGTTGTAGGGAGAGATGATAATTATGGAGGGAGATTTGGGTTTGATGTAAAAAAATGTTTACCCGACAGATGAAATGGGCTGTTCTGATACTGTGGTCCCCACAGCTGGAGGTGGCCATAGCTGGGCTGGACAGAGTTCAGCGTCACTGAGAGGTTGGATCTGGTACCTCCAGGACCCCTTCCAAGCTGGGCTCCTGTGCTAGAATACCTCAGCCTTCGATCTGTTCTCATACTCTTTGGGAGGCATCCTATTATCCTTGTGTTCTCATTAACAGCCGTTCGTGGGAGCTTAGCGTGGAGGCAGCCATATGCCTGATTTAAGCCATGACCCCATTCGGCCACAGTTGCTTAAGCCAGATAAGAGGAAGCCCTACTGAGTCTCCTTACTCGGTTGGGATAGACCTGTCTGGGTGTTTCTTTTCTCCCTGCGGCCACCGCTGTGGTGTCGGAGAAGCACAGAGGCTGCCGCCTGCTCTCAGCCGAGCGCCTGAGTGTGTGTGAGCCCAAGTGGGCGGGAGACACGTGTGTGCCTCGGCGGGGCCCGCGCATCCCACCCACAGCCTCGCAGCTCAGCTGCAGGCAAGACAGCGGTCACACTTAGGTCTCATTAGTCTGGGTGCGGGGGCAGATAGCTGGGCGGGGGTTGCCGATAGCTGTCGGGCTGGCCAGCAGCCCCTCTGTGTCTTGTTGGTGTGTGTTTCTTCCTGTCGAGCTGAGTTCGGGGCCGATCAGCTTGTGGGGGGTCCGCTGCCGCTTAAGCCCACACCGATGAGGGGCGTGATGCAGAGGGCGGGGCCAACTCATCCAGTCTGGGCTCAGCAGGTGCCCGGTGGGGCCATGCCGGGGCCGTGCCCAGCCCCTGGCCGGGAGGTAGTGCCACCGTGCTGGACTCAGGAGGATAACCAACGTAACTGGGGGTGGGTGACCACCTGGGGCAGCCCGTGAGAGGGTCCCCCATGTGTTTCCCTCTTCCCTTAGCCGCTTCTGTCCTGACTCACCCCGTTGCCTTCTATGGCTATTCCAAGCTGATAGGAGTCTGGAGAGCAAGGGGGACACCATGGAGCCTGATGTGTTCTGGGTAGCACTGGGGTTGGCTCGGGAAGGCTCCATCATGGTGTAGAGGTGTACGCCAGAGCCTGTGCTCTAACCAGACTGCCTGGGTTTGAATCCGAGCACCACCCTTTACTAGTTATATGACCTTGAGCGAGAACTTCATTTCTTAGTGCTTCAATGTTTTTCATCTGTAACATGGATGACAGTAGTTGCTACCTCATGTTTTTATGAGAATTCAATGAGTTATTACCTAGAAAGCACTTGGAGTAGTGTCAGGCGTGTAGTAAGTGCTAGGAAAGTGACACCTGTTATTGGGAATGGCACTGTTGGCATCTCTTAGCCTTCCCCTGCCTGGAGCACACTTCTCCACTCCTCCACCAAATGCTGTCTCTCCCCTTTTTCTAAATCCTGCTTTAAATTCACCTCTTTCTAAGAGCCAAGAATCCACACCCGGTTTGGAAAGCTCTTACTTCCAGAATTCTCAGAGCGCAAGAGGTACACATGCTGACTCAGTCACACACGGGTTGCACTGTCTTCATTGGTGCATGTACCCGCCTATTTTTGCAAACATTTAAAAAACCTTATTTGAATTTCATCCGTCCCACCAGCCTAACAGCATCCTGAGAGACTGGGCTCTATTTTCTCTACCTTTCCGGTGTCGTGGGCTTTTCACACTGAGGTAATGGTCCCTGCTACTGGCTAGTGGATCTGAATGATCTCCCATCTTAAAAACCTCCCTTAACCCCACATCCTTCTTCAGCTAACCCCTTGTTTCTCTCCTTCCCATTGCAGAGACACTCTGCAAAAGAATTCTTATGCAAAGCTATCTCCATTTCCTCTCCTCTCTTACCCAATCAATAGGACTCCCCATCCATGGTGCCCCCACGGCCTCATCCAATCATCTGTCCCCAGGCCCCATTTCACAGGCAGCATTTGACATAGTCTTTCTATCGCTCTTCCTTGCAACGCTTCTCTCTCTCGGCTTCTGGGTCTCACTCCATCTTGGTTCTTGCCCTCCCTCATTGGGCTCTCAGTCTCCTTTGGTGATTCCTTCTCGTATGTCCGACCTCTGAATATGGATGTGCCCCAGGGTTCTGTCCTTAGACCTCTTCTCTCTCCACCCACTCCCTAGTGATCTCATTCAGTTTCATGGCTTTTGATGCGGTGACTCTCCAGTCTCATCTCCAACTCTGACTTCTCCCCATAACTCCAGACGTACACACCGACTCCTCATTCCCTTTTGGATGTCTAAGAGAAACTCAAATTTGACTTGTCCAAACTGTTGATGTGCCCCTCTAAGCCTGCTTCTCCTACCGTCTCCCCTGTTGTGCCCCTCTAAGCCTGCTTCTCCTACCGTCTCCCCTGTTGCATACATGGTCACGCCGTTCTTTCTGTTTGGACTTAGGTTCCAATCCTTGAAGTCACGCTTGACCCCACCTTTCTCTGATATCCTATACCCTTCCCATCAGCAAATCCTGTTTGCTGTACCTTCCAAGTATATCCAGAACCCAACCGCCTCTGGCCACCTCTGCTGTGGCTGTCCCATTCCGAGACAATATTCTCTCTCCCTTGGATCACTGTAAAGCTTTCCTACTAGTTTCTGTGCTTCTCTCTTACTGTCACTTTTGTTTCTCAAAATGGCAGCAAGGATGATTCTTTTAAAATGTAAGTTGAATCATGTCAGTCCTCTGCTCAACTCTTCCAGTGCCTTCTCATCTCATCTCATCTCAAGTCAGAGGAAAAGAAAGTCCTTACGGGGTCCCTCCCACAGGGTCCTCCACGATCTGCCCGACTGTTCTATGACTATTTGTTCTCATCTCTTACTCCTCTGCCTCTTGTTCACTCCACACCAGCCCCTCCCCCTGGCTTCCTTGGTGTTCTCTCTGCCTAGAACAGTCTTCACCTAGATGTCTGCATGGTTCACTCTCTCACTTACTGTAGGTCATGCCCTGCTCGCCATCTCTCTGTCTCTCTCTTCCTTGCTCTGATTTTTCTATAGCACTTGTCGCCATCTGACAGACTGGGTCCTATTCGCTTATTATCTGAGTGCTCCCATCAGGCAAAAAGCCCTTTGTTTTGTCCTCTGCTGTTTCCCCAGCATGTAAGACAGTGCTTGGTATACAGAAGGCGCTCACTAAATGTCTACTGAATGACGCAGACCCAAGGGAGGTCCAAAGGAGCTTCAAACTTGAAAGCTGTTGGAAGGCAGAGATGATGATGGCCTCACTCAACACAAAGGAAGTTCTCAACAAGCGTTCCTTGCCGAGGACAGTGCCCTGGCCCTGCTGGCTTCCTGTCCCCAGGTTCTCTGACCCCTGCGGCAAACCCTGGGTCCACAGGCTAATCTCCGTCCCATTCTGAGGAAGTCCAAGCCAGCAGGTTAATGGCGCAGCAGCAACATGAGTCCTGTCTGCTGGTCTTACTTGTCCCTCAGATCCAGACGCCGAGCTGTTTTAGTCACCTCCCCCAGCCGTGCGGCCGTTGCTGTGCTCAAGTTTCTGTCTCGTCATCAAGTCTGAAATCTCACTTTCCTATCCCGACTGTTTCTGAGCTCCCGTGGGACTCTGATCAGGCCTTGCTTGTCTTAGTCTTCCTAGAGCTTGGGGGCCTGAATCTGGACCCAGCCTCCCAGCTGGTGATTCCTTCTCGTGTGTCCGACCTCTGAATACGGATGTGCCCCAGGGTTCTGTCCTTAGACCTCTTCTCTCTCTTCCACCTGCTTCCAGCTCTTTCCTGAAGCTGCCTGTGTTCGCCAGGGTACCTGCTTCTTGTCTGCCACAGACTCTCCAAGTGCTTCACCTGGCCTGTCTGCTTGTACTTAGATTCACAGAATCTCGATGGTGGCAAGGACCCCCAGTATAACCCAGTCCACTTTTTTTGTTTTTGGTTTTTTTTTTTCAGTATGCGGGCCTCTCACCGCTGTGGCCTCTCCCGTTGCGGAGCACAGGCTCCGGACGCACAGGCTCAGCGGCCATGGCTCACGGGCCCAGCCGCTCCGCGGCATGTGGGGTCTTCCCGGACCGGGGCTCGAACCCGTGTCCCCTGCATCGGCAGGCGGACTCCCAACCACTGCGCCCCCAGGGAAGCCCAACGCAGTCCACTTTTGAATAGCTCCGACCATCCGTTCTCCTCTGTGTTGAGCCAGATCTGTCTCTCTGCGCCTTCCACCTACTGTCCTAGCTCCGCCTGTCCCTCGGGAGCCTACAGAACAGGCCTTGCGCTCTTCCCTCGGGCGGCATGTCCGAGGTCCGAAGCACTGTCGTTTCACAGCCCCCAGCATCTTCTTTGTTTCACAGATTCATCTGACTGTTCCTTCCTTCTCAGCATTTAGATTCCACTTGTCATCCTGGTCACCCTCCTCTGAATGGGTTTTCTCTTTTCTCCTTCCCAGGTGGGACGTGTCCCCAAATCAGAGGTAGGCACTCCCCTCATCTGCTTCCAGTCCAGCGCAGGCACCTGCTCCGGCCTGATGGGATCTGGCCTCCAGGTTCAGAACCCCCGGTCGGACCCATGCCCGCCAAGCCCCGGCTGACCCGTCTTTTGGCTAAAGAAAGCCCATCTAGGTCTCCATCTACATCCTGTGAGATGCGCCCTCACACCTCCAGCTCCGGCTCTTCTCAGGCTGACTTTGCTCTCAACCCCAGACCTGATGCCACTCTTTGAAAGCAGGCAGCAGGTTACTCCCATGTCTGAAGGTACCTGTTGTTAAGGAGTCGGGTGCTGGGAGGTTCCCTAGGTTGTGTCACCCCTGTGGCTTCTTCCAAGATGTGCTTTCCCACCCTTTATAGTACATGGTCTTTCAAGCAGGGAGTGACACTGGCAGGGGAGGGAATGCCACTTTGCTGGCAACACTCATGAATTTCCCCCAATGGCAGGGATCTAACCACGTGAGACTGAGCTTTCAGCTCACAGATGAAAGAAGAGGGATTTTCTCTGAGATGACAGAAAAGGGAAGTGGATAGGCCTGGGGGCCTCAGCAGGCAGCTCTGCTAAGGGCTCGTTCCAAAGAGGCACCGGCCACGGCCTGGGTGGGAACAGAGGGGCAGTAGCTGGCCTCACACCTCCGGGCAGCCACCGGGCAGCCTCGGGCCAGCGGACAGGGAAGGGGAGCGCTTTCCGATGGCCATCTGTAGGGAATTTTCCCTACTCTCCCCAGAGCCCTTGGAGTTCCTGAACCTAAAGGGACCTTTACCTCTAATGGTGGTTGAATGCCAATTTCCCCCTTAGAGCCAGTTGGGAAAACCTTGAGAGCTAAAGGAATTTAGTTGTGAAGTGCAAATGAGCGGACTTGGTGGAGATGAAATAGCGTGTAAGTATCTATGGATCGCCTCCATTGGAGCTCTCCCTTTATTTAATCAACTTCTTCCTCATCTGCCCAGGAATGATCTCGCATAGGGCAGTACTGGCCGCTGGACAGGGCCACCCTCTTGTGGGATGGGTGGGACCTGTTGCCTTTGGCTTGTGGTTACAGCCTGGGCGGGGCTCCCTTTTGGGTCTCAATCCAGTGCCTATCTTACCATGAAGCCATGAGGATGGCCACCTGGGGGAGCTTGGACATCACATTCAAGTCTTCATATCCTAGGCATTATGGACAAGGCAGCCTCGGATTCAAAATCCACGGGTATGACTCTCCCTTCTTAGCCACGTTCCTTCAGGCAAATTATTCAACCTTTCTCATGCTCAGTTTCCCATCTGTAAGCTGGAGATAACACTTTAGCATGCAGGAGGTTATCGTGTTAATTGAAAGGAGATAGGTAAAGTACCATACATGGTGTGTAGCATCTAGTAATATTTAATAAATATCAGTTCCCTTTCTTTTGTTTCTTGCAAAAATAGTAGTTTGCCCAACATTATGGCAAGCATAATTCTGGGTGGCATCATAGGGTAGTAGAGTGGGATTGGACTTTATTGACACACAGACTTGGAAATGAATTATAGTTTCAGCATGTGACCTTGGGCAAATTATTTGGCCTCTGTTTGCTACTATAAAATGGGGGTAATAATACTCACCCTGTCTACTGAGGTTTAGGTACGATAATGTATGCAAAACAGCTAGCACAGTGCCTGGTAATTAGTAGGAGGCCAATAAATAATAGTTATTATAGTAGTTCTATTATAATTACTATTACTACAATTTTCTACTGCTGCCATAACAAATTACCACAGACTTCGTGGTTTAATCCAGATAAATTTATTAATTTACGGTCAGAAGTCCAGCATGGGTCTTGATGGGCTAAAACTAAGATGTCAGCAGGGCTGTGATCCTTTCTGGAGGCTCTAGGGGAGAATCCATGTCCTGCTCATTTTGGTTGCTGGCAGGATTCAATTCCTTGCAGTTGTAAAGTCGAGGTTCTTACTTTATTGCTGGCTGTCAGCTGAGGCTGTTCCCAGCTTCCAGAGTCTGCAGCATCCCTTTGCTCACGGCCCCCTTCTTCCATCCTCAAAGCTCAGGATCACGTCATTCTCAGATCACAGCTCCCTGACCTCAGCCACAAAAGTTTCTCTGATTTTAAGAACTCATGAGATTGTATTGAGCCTGCTGGGATAATCCAGGATAATCCCCCCATCTCAAGGTCTGTAACCTTAATGACCTCTGCCAAGTCCATTTTGCCATGGAAGAATCATGGCAGATTCCGGGGATTAAGACGTGGACATCTTTGGGGACCATTATTCTGTTCCTCTGTTTGGATGGCTCCCAAGATAGGAGCCTGAGCCTCTTGAAATCATTCTCATGAGCAGTGCTGTGTGCAGGGGACTGTGCTTGCCCTTGGAAACTGGCCCCAGCCCAACCCCTGATCTGATTGCCTGACTCCTGTTAAGGTCAATCTTTTGCATGAGAAGCAGACAAGCCCTGAAGCCAATGCGTTCCCTCGATGGGTAGAGGGACCCCGACAGGACGGCCACATGACTGTGACTGAGACTGTGCCACAGGAGAGAGAGAGCTGGGAAGGGACTGTGTAACGGGAAGCACTTCATCACGTTGATTTAACATGTCAGGCCTCTACAGGAGTAACCTACAAGCAGAATGTTATCTGAAGCCATGTCACGTGGGCTCTGCTGGGCTTGGCTTGGAATGATGTGTTTATTTCCTGCCGTGGCACCTAGAAAGAATAATGTCCCCCCAGAGTCACAGCAAACTGTCTGTTACTCTGCTTGTCATCCTTCCAGAAAGGAACAGATCCTCTTGTGTTTTAGGAAGGCATGTGATATAGGAAGGTATTGCTATGAGTAAGGAATTAGGAGACCTGGGCTTTAGGGCTGGTCCAACTTTGTTCCTCTGTCCCTTGGTCCTTATTTAACGCTGACAGCGCCCTGCAGCGGGCTGGGGTCTGTGGGAAATTCTGGAAACAGGTTATATTGTTGTTAATGTTCTAATGCGAAAAGGCAAAACTCAGACATGAAGGAGCTCCAGGAGAGCACAAAGCAGGGAAGCATTGAATGCCAACCGGCCAGCTCCAGAGTTAAGCAATGATTACTATGGTACGGGCACCATGGGCACGTTGGAAGAAGTGCACGTTGGCACTTCTTTTTACCTTCTTGATATGTTGCCTGTTTCCATCTAATGAGAGGGTGGGGGACCATCACTTTCAAGGACCGTATCACAGGGGATGGAATGACATTCATGTGTACTGAGCACCTAATATATGCCCATCACTGTCTATAAATTACATCATTTAATTTTTACAATGATCTTCAGAGGTAGGTTTGATAATGTCTGGTCTGTAGGTACAGAAACCAAGGCCTGGAGAGACTGAGGTCACCCATGCAGAACATGGAAGACCCTGGATTTTTTAATATATAAATTTGTTTTATTTACTTATTTTTGGCTGCATTGGGTCTTTGTTGCAGTGTGCGGGCTTCTCATTGTGGTGCTTCTCTTGTTGTGGAGCACAGGCTCTAGGCTTGCGGGCTTCAGTAGTTGTGGCATGTGGGCTCAGTTGTTGTGACTCATGGCTCTAGAGCGCAGTCTCAGTAGTTGTGGAGCATGGCCTTAGTTGCCTCGTGGCATGTGGGATCTTCCCGGACCAGGGCTCGAACCCGTGCCCCCTGCGTTGGCAGGCGGATTCTTAACCACTGCACCACCAGGGAAGCCCCAAGACCCTGGATTTGAACCCAGATTTCTTTGGCCCCAAGCCCGTGCTCTGTCCGCTACACTAGGCACTTCCCATCCTTAACCCCTACTGTGCTCCCCTCCGCGGAGCCCCTGGGAGGAGTGGGGAGAAGGTGGGTATGAACGAGTTCTACCCAAGACCCCTGGGACGCCTTGATTTCTTTAGAGAGCAGAAGGCAGGCGCCGCACCTGAGCCCCGCTCATTGCCCCCTGCCCTTGCCGGTTTCCTTTGCAGACATTTGACAGAGAAATTAACTTAAAATTGAACCACAAGAGTAGCGCTGAAGGCACCTTTAGGCTAAAAATAAGAGCAGAGGCTGCGCCGCTCGGGGGGACGAATCTGCTCGCTGCCTGTATTTACAGCCACTTATTTATTAGATTCCAAATGGTGTTTAACCAGGAATCATATGGCAGTGATCTTTGATTACTTATGTGGCTAATGCCTCAACATATATTATTATTGCTATTTATTCTGCCCTGTTAAGTGTACTGGGTGCTTCTCTCCCAGGAAGGTGCCAAGGAGAGGGACCCAGAGAGTCCCTGCATTGTAAGATCAGCACAAAGCCCCAGGGGACTGAGAGAGAAGGGGGCTTGGCAGGTGGTCCTAAAGACCAGGTGACAGGCTCTGCTGGGAGTACTTTTAATTTTTATTATTATTATTTTTTGGCCGTGCCCCGCAGCATGCGGGATCTTAGTTCTCCAACCAGGGATCGAACCCATGCCCCATGCGGTGGAAGAGCGGAGTCTTAACCCCTGGACCACAGGGAAGCCCCAGGAGTATTTTTTTTTAAAAAAAGGAGCAGTCCTTTGGTATAGAGGGAGTGGGGATGGGAGTTGGAGAGGACACCCTAAAAAAAAGGGAAAGAAGAGTATAAAGTAAGAGTTGGGGCTTTGGGGGTCAGAAATATCTAGACTTATAATAATAGCAACATTTATTAAGTAATATTTGTTATGTGCCAGGGACCACGCTGTTCAAAGTCGTTGAATGCTGCCATCGTGTCTGTTTTACAGATGAGAAAGCTGAGGCTCAGAGAGTTAAATAAGTTACCCAGGGTCACACAGCTGGTGTGAGTCCGGAGCCGGCATCAAAACCTCTGGCAGCTGTATGCCCATGACACTGTCCTGCCTCCTTCAAAACCAGTATCCTCTCCTCTTGCATAAGCTTAACTTTTTGAGTAAAGAGCCCAGGAAAAGAATGGAAAACTTGTCCTTGAGGCCTGGGAAGCATGTGGAGACTGGAGTTCTTGGCTTCCTTTGTGCTTTCTGAGTGCTTTACAACCTGCTCCGGATGAGCTGCCAGCAGTCCCCAGGGCATGCTCCACCCAGAGCCACCTGGGACACACCTGGAGCAGGCCACTGGGTGGGGCCGGGAATGAGGGTTTCAGGATGTTGAGTAAAGGTTTCTCGGGACGATGGGACCTCCCTGCCCAAGCCCCAGAGTGGGGCAGCCAGGGCGTCTGAAGGTGGAGGCGGTAGAGGCCTGGGCACTTCTGGGCCCTGGTGCCCAAGGATGGGAAGCCGTGTCCCACCACAGGAGAACCTGTCCCACCACAGCCCCTCGGAGCCCCTGGGTGCTCTCCCTTTCACCTCTCACTTCCTCCCTCTTGCCCAGCTCGTCTTTCTAGAAGGAACCTCGAGCTCCTTTCCAGGGCATCTGAAGCCTTTGCAGGCAGGCTGCAGACCATCTAGACAGCCCCCTCATCATCACGTCCCCATTCCCATCCCTGCCCTGTAAACGCTCACCAGTGGGCATCCTGCCCTCCAGACACACTGGAGTCCGCGGAACACCCCTGCCTCTCCAATCTCTGCACCTTTGCTCCATCCGCCTGGAATACTGCTCACCTTGCCTGCCCTGCAGAATTTTCTTCATCATTCAAGGCCTCACTGTTCCTCTAAGAAAACTTCCCTGACTGTCCCCTCCTTCCCCACTCACAGGGCTCTCTGCCCTTTCCCGCTCCCACAGCACGGTGTGGGCAGCCGGCTCCACCTCAACCCTCAGCCCACGTGACATAGTGACGAGTGTTTGTTCAGGCGCTGGTTTCTCTGGGGGCCAAGACCACGTCTTACTACCTGTCACTCCCCCAGCCTTGCTCATAGCAGGTTTTCAGTAAACATTGGTGGGATGAATGAATGAATGACTCAGTTCTTACCTTGGGCTACCACGGAGAAGGTGTTTGTTCCCCTCAGGACTATATACCCAATGGCTTTGAAAATGGGGCCCCTGGGGCAGGAAACAGGGACTACAGGAGCTAGGTTACACATACAGAAATAGAACGGCAAGGGGCCTGGAACATTCTGGCGGGGGAAGGAGGGAAGATGTTAGCTGGCTGTGTGTCTCAGAGTTTAGAAAGGAGGAGAAAGAGATGCAGGCCGGGTGCAAAAAGTAAACTTCCAGAACGTCCTCCCAGCGCCCCTCTCCTCCCTGTAACATGACGTACAGCCTCTGGCCTTTTCAGTTCTAGCAGACACACTGTTGGAGCATCTTACCTTTAGAAGGAGGATTGCGTGCTCGGGCCAGCATCACAGGGACCCCCTGCCTGAAGTGGATCTGATGCCCGACTCCCACCCGGGGAGGCACTGCCCCACGGTGGGGTGGGCCGGCCTCACACCCTTTCACCCCCATCCCTCTGCAGACGCAACCAGCAGCCGCCTGGGGTTTGGCCACATGCCAGGGTGTCTGAGGAGAGGCTCCTCAGACAGCTGCAAGAAGGGACGCGGTTAGGTGGTGGAAGTTAGAGAGGGATTGGGGGCAGAAGCGGGCGCGGGCAGGAACCGGGACCGGAGAAGCTCAGGGCTCGGGAGGGAAGCCCAGGAGGAGAATGAGCCCCAGGCTTCGCGAGCTGTTGAATGTTAAGGGGTCACGTCACCCCTCTGGGCCCCCGTTTCTCCAGCTGTGGTCCTCCGGACCCTGTCTAGCCCGGGATTCTGTGTTTCCCGGCAGTTCCTCTCTCTGGAGGCTGCAACAGATGCATTTGCGTGTCCTCCTGTCCTTCTCCTCCGTTGTTTTCTCTTCCCTCTCTCTCTTCCCTCTGCCCCCCTAAGTATTTACTGTCCACCTGGGTTTAGATTATACCCTGATTAAGTGCCATTTAGCTGTTGGCTGCCTGTTCACTCAGTTTTATAGACACATTCAGAGAGGCACAGGGGCCAAGGCCTGATTTTGAAGAGGGAGGGTAATGAGAACAGGGCAGCGGCGGCCCACTTAGATTGGATTTTAATAAAGTTTCCAGCTAACCTAAATCATCTGCATCACAGGTGGCCCAGCCACCACTGAGTGGAAAGGGTCAGCCCCCCCACCCCTGCCTGCCCAGGCTGGGGCGGGCCGGAAAGCGCAGAATTGGGGCTGTGGGCTGTGGAGGTGGCAGGCTGCTGGAGAGCAAGTACCCTTCTCCAGCAGAGGACCCTCCTGACAGCAAGAGTCGGGCGGCTGGGAAGCGTGCTCAAGGTAAAGGCTGTCCGAGGGGAGACAGAATGCCTGCTCTTTCTGCAGCTGTTAATTAGTTGCAGATGATGAGATAATTCATAAAAATTAACAGTGATTTCCTTCATCGTGTTAATATGACCCGGCAATAAAACTGCTGTTAAGGAGGACTTTTCTCAGCATCCAGGAGCAGGATGTCAAGGAAAAAGGAGCCCTCCGTGGGGTGGAGGGAGGGAAAAAAAGGAAAACAGAACTGGTGAGAGAATGACAAGGGGAATGATTTCCAAGCTTTGGCTGGAATCATCTGAATAAAGTCAAATTGAAATGCAAATCCTGTGCCTCTCAGCGCCCTGGCTGGGAAGAAATGCAGTTGGTGGTGTCACCTTGGCGGTTGATGGGCAGCCAGACCGGCAGGCGGGGAGAGCCTCCCCAGCTGCTCAGGGGAAGGGAAGTGGCCTCAGCCTCTGCCCCCATCGGGGAGTTGGCCTGGGCCCACAGGGGAATTCTCCAGAGAAGGGACACACTTACTTATGAGGCCTTTGAAGCCCAGCATGGTCTGGCCTTGATCCCTCCGTCTGCATCTCTTAGAGCTCGTCTCTCTCACCCAGCTCTGCCCACACTGGCCTAATGTCAGTTTCCTGAACGTGCCCAGAGCCTTCCTGTCTTAGGGCCTCACACATACTTTGTCTAGACCATAATTTGACATCCTCGCCCCCTTTTTTTCATCCCGGGCTAAAGTATCATTTCTGCAGATAAGGCTTCTTGGACCTGTACTTCTAGTGCCCGACGCAGCTTCCACATTGCATATGTGGAGTGAGGGATGGATGGATAAAGAGTCTTTTCCCTCCTTAAACCCTTCCCCAGTCACCTATAACCTCCAGGTTCAAACTCAGTTGCATATAGTGCCTGTATGCATTTGCTAGGGCTTCCATGCTAAAATACTGTGTGGCTTAAACAACAGAACTTCATTTTCTCACAGTTCCGGAGGCTGGAAGTCCAACATCAGGCTGCTGGTGGGTTTGGTTTCTCCTGAGCCCTCTCTCCTTGGCTTGCAGACGGCTGCCTTCTCACCGTTTCCTCATGTGGTCTTTTCTCTGTGCACATGCCCTTCTGGTGTTCTCTCTGTGTGTCCACATTTCCTTTTCTTGTAAGGACACTGGTCAGATTGGATTAAGACCCGCCCTAATGACTTCATTGTAACTCAGTCACCTCTTTAAAGGATATTATCTCCAAATATAGTCACAATCTGAGGTACAGGGGGCTTAGGTTTCAACATATGAATTTTAGGGAAACCTAGTTCGGTCCATAACAGCACCCCACGTGATCTAGCCCCTGCCCGTCTCACCAGTCACATCTCCACCTACCCTCCCGACTCTGCTCTGCTGGATTCCCTGAACATGTCATACTTTACCTGTCACCATACCCAGAAGGACTTTGTCCATGCAACTGCCTGATGAATCCCTACTCATTCTCTAAAACCCAGTTTAAATGTCCTGTTCCCCATGAAGTGTTGCCGGGCACTGTTTCCCCCTCCCTCTTACTGTTCACACTTTCTTGGGTCATTACGTCTTAGGAACACCTTTATCATAGCAGGTTTGCTTATGGGTCTTTCCTGAACTTGCTGTGCTCTTCTGAGAGCTTTGATCACTATAGAGTGGGCACTCTAAATTGTTGAGGGTACAAATGAATGCTCAAAAAATTTTTTGAAAACTCAATGGGATGGTGAGAAGTAAACAGATCTTTTTGAAGTTGAATTGATCAGTCTTGGTAGTAAATTGGATGTGGAGGATGAAGGAAGGTTAGAATGACCAGGTTTCTGGCTTGACCAGCTAGGTAGCCAGAGGTGTCATTTATTTTATTTTATTTTATTATTTATTATTTTTTTTTTTTGCGGTACGTGGGCCTCTCACTGTTGTGGCCTCTCCCGTTACGGAGCACAGGCTCCGGATGCGCAGGCCCAGCGGCCATGGCTCACGGGCCCAGCCGCTCCGCGGCACGTGGGATCTTCCCGGACCGGGGCACGAACCCGTGTCCCCTGCATCGGCAGGCGGACTCTCAACCACTGCGCCACCAGGGAAGCCCATAGAGGTGTAATTTATTAAAAAGGGGACGAATGGAAGAGGAGCAGCCTTGGGTTTGGGGTTGGGGGAAGGAGAAGTTAGGAACTGTGAGATATCCAAGTCGAGATGTCAGGTAGTCAAATGGTTATAAGACAGTAGACCTCAGAAGAGAGGTCTTGGTTGGATAGATAAAGAGGGGAGTCACTGGCATGTAAGTGGGATCCTGAGCCACGAGATCAGGCAGCCTTCTAGGGAGAGAACGGTGTGGAGAGTCTAGGACTGAGCAACCTAAAATGTTTACTCAAAGACATTACTCAAGAAAGACACCATTTGGCAAAGTAGACATAGTCTAGTGAATCCACAGTAAACGGCAAGACTGAAGTATCTACAAGACTTAACCAGCCAAAATATTCTAATTGGCAAGTAAGAATGGAAAACTGAACTTTATGTGTGGGGGGCATATTGGCCAATGATGATAGACTAGCTATAGAAAAATAGGGAATGTTTTTGAAAGATCAGCATGTCTCTTGGTAGACTGGCTGACACCGTGTCAGTCCAATGTGACCTCACACTCCATCCTAGATAAAGCAAACACTAGCCCTGGAGTGTCCAGTTGCCAGGCTAGGAAAAGTTTTTCCTAGTGATGTGTTAGAAGATTCTCAAGGGATAAATCATGAACACAGACTTGCAAATAAGTGCAAAACTTTTCCAGACCATTAACACTTTCTGGTAAGCCTTTTTTTTCTTTTTTCTTTTTTTTTTTCTGGGAGAAAGCAGAATGCAACAAATAGAATATACATTTGATTTAATTGATGACTGATGGATTCATTCTCTCATTCATACTCAATCTTAAGAAGAAAATGAAGGATAGCATTTGATTCCTGACCTCCAAGGGCTTGTGGAGACAATACTAACACATATGAAAAATTGAATGACAGTGTAAGACAACTTAATAACTGAAGTAAGGCAAAACATATTTAAGTGCCCAATGAAAGGCGCAGATAGTATATGGTATAGGAGCCTAGTAAAGGGAGAACTCACTTTCTCTGTACCAAAGTCATCAAGGGAAGCTTTTCTGTGCTCATCTGATCCAATTGCCTACCTTGGGGAAGTGAATGAAGGGTGCTTTTTAGGGTGTACAGGAAGTCAGATGGAGTGAAATGGAATCTCTGAGCCTGTACTTCTGTGGACGATGACATTTAGATCTGCTGCCATCTATTGGTGAGTGTGGAAAGGAGCCAGGAGCACGGTCCGCAGGTGGCAAAAACAAAAGGTACCAAGAAGAACAGGTGTTGGCACCCACCTCTCTGAGACGAGTAAGTTTTGGTTTAGTCCTTTGTCATTAAAATTATGGTCCTCAGACCAGCAGCATTGAAATCACCTGGGAGTATGTTAAAATGCCGCATCTCAAGCCCTATCCCAGACCTATAAAATCAGTAGCTACAATTTAGCCAACCACCCAGGTGATTCTCCTAGTCATTAAAGTTTGAGAAACACTAATCTAGCGCTGGTGATTTAAGAAACTTCTGGGGGCTTCCTTGGTGGCGCAGTGGTTAAGAATCCGCCTGCCAATGCAGGGGACATGGGTTCGAGCCCTGGCCCGGGGAAGATCCTACATGCCGCGGAGCCACTAAGCCCGTGCGCCACAACCACTGAGCCTGCGCTCTAGAGCCCGTGCTCCACAATAAGAGAAGCCACCGCAATGAGAAGCCCGCGCACCGCAACGGAGAGTAGCCCCTGCTCGCCACAACTAGAGAAAGCCCCTGCTCGCCACAACTAGAGAAAGCCCGCGCCCAGCAACAAAGACCCAACTCAGCCAAAAATAAATAAATAAAATAAATAAATTTATAAATAATCAAAAATTTTTTAAAAAAGTAAAAGAAGCTTCTGGGCCACTTCCCGGGCCCTCCTCCCTGGAGATTCCAACTGGTGGGGCTGGGTTGAGACCTGGAAATTCATATTTTTACCAGGTACCCTCAGATGATGACTTTCCTGCCATCAGGGCAGTTTTGAAAGCTCAACTCCAGCTGTGACCCATGTCCCTGGGTCAGGCCAGCTATTCACCATGCATACACCTGGATGAAGGCACTCTTCTTGCCATTAAAATCATTCTTTTCAAGACCACCAACCAAATGGCGTTTTCTTGGTCTTCATCCTCTCAACCTCCTTTACCTCTGTGCAGCAGTTATAGTTTTGATGACCTCTTCCTTTTCGAAGCTTTCTCTTGACCTTCGTTTCCATTAGTCTTCCCCATTCTTCTACTCCTAACTACTTCTTCATCTCTTTTTCTGATTCTTCTTCCCTGAGCCCTTTCCTCTTCCCTCACCCTTTCTGGGCTGTCTTGTCCACTCTGTGGCTGTGACTACCATCTCGATGTGAACAACTTCCACATCAGCGGTTTGTGGGAGGTCCCCCATGTGTGATAGAACCATTCAGGCTGAGGGTCAGCAATGCTACCCTCAGAGGCAGCAAGTGTGTGGGCTTTAGAGCCAAACAGTCTTGGACTTGAATCCTGCTGTGCACTTGTCAGCTGATGGGTCTTGAGTAAATTAATTTGCTTTCGAGTCTGTTTACCTCTAAAGTGAGATGAATAATATCTACTTCAGAGGAGCATTTTTGAGACCAGTTGAGACAATGTATATAAAATAAATGACACATAAGAAATGCTTCATAAATGTTAAGTTTCTTTTTAAAAAATTCGTCTTGATAGGCACCTCCATCGAACGGAATTCCTTGTACCCATGGTGCATTTTTTTCAGCTCTGTGTCTTTGCTCATAATCTTCCCTCCCCTTGGATCATTTCCAGTTTTGCTGTCTTTCAAGGTTAAACTCTGTTGCCACCTTGGTCCTGAAGTCTATGATCAACTCAATACCAAATGAGCTTTTGCACAAATTTCTGTATTTCTGTTACTCTTATGGTACTTAAATCACTTATACCTGGTACTATAATTATTTAGGCATATGACATCTTCCTTGCAAGACTAAACACTCTGTTCAGGCTGGGCTTCTGACCTTATAGTAGTTTTATTTCCCCAAAGACCTGCACAGTGCCTGTCCTTTTCATGCCAGGGAAGCTCAAATGTGCTACTGGTAGTGGACAGGCTGCATCACCTTTACCTGTGAAAGCCACCACATTACTCTCCATTACATATGCTAATAGAAGAGAGCAGCAATGTGGAGAATCAAAATAACCAACTGTCCCAACGTTAGTGCTGTTGGCTTTGGAAGGCATTGTGATGTTTCTGCTTCCGATCTACCTTGTTGATTATGTGTCATCAGGCACACATCAAAATGACTCTGCATTCCATGTGCATACACCATCTGGGAAACTGAAGGGGATGATCCGAAAGTGCACTGAGCGGTGGGAGAAGCTCATTTAGGATTTCAGTTATCCAGGGATAATCCTCAAAGTGAATAATCAACCCCAACGTAACTGAGAGATGGCTATTCTATTATTATTTCTCTCAGCTTTCTCTGGTCAAACCCCTTTATAACAATATGGGCATTAGTCAAGGGCACGCTAATCGCTTATTGACATAAAATACTTCTGGTGATGGAGCAGAAGCTCTGTGTTTTGAATTGATGCCAGCCTATTATAATAATGATGCCTTACATTTGTATAATGATTTATAAAGAGCTTTCATGTATGTTATTTAATTTTATCTTCTTGATGCCCTGAAGTACATAGAGTAGGTCTCATTTTCCTATTTGCCCGATGTGGAAACCAAGGCTCAGAAAAATTAAATGACTTCCCCAGGCTCTCTTAGTTAGATATAGGCAGAGCCAGCGACCACAGCCTTTGTCTTTTTACTCTTGGGTCCCAGTGCTTTTCCCACTTTATCATGCTCCTTTAAGGAACCTCCAGTTCTTTAAGATGTTTATTATGATTCACTTAGAAGATTTCCAGGTGATTCTTTTTATAGTTTCCAATTTTCTGGTTAAATTCTTTATTTTAATCTATTCTGTAAATTTTCTTTCTGTTTTTTGAACAAACATATCACATTTAGAGTCCTTTTCTTTTTGGGTTTTTTTTTTTTTTTTTTTTTTTTTTGCAGTATGCGGGCCTCTCACTGTTGTGGCCTCTCCCGTTGCGGAGCACAGGCTCCGGACGCACAGGCTCAGCGGCCATGGCTCACGGGCCTAGCCACTCCGCGGCATGTGGGATCCTCCTGGACCGGGGCACGAACCCGTGTCCCCTGCATCGGCAGGTGGACTCTCAACCACTGCGCCACCAGGAAAGCCCTAGAGTCCTTTTCTTTGAACTCTGATATCTAGATCACCTGTGGGTCTGTTTCTGTTTTTCTCGCCCCTCTCGGATTTTGGTCATATGGTTCTAACTCTGGGTATACCTAATAATTTTTTTTTATTGAATGCTAGACGTTGTATAGGCTGTAAGATGCTCTGATCTTCAAGAGAGGGTTTACTCTTTGCTAGACAGAGTGCAACCAGTGATCTTAATCCAACTAAAGACTGAATCGAGTCCATGTGAGGTTGTGTTTTGATAACGTTCAGTGTGATTTGCCCCTCTTCCAGGGCATAGCCAGCGTTAATTGAGAGCCTGGTGTGTTCACCGGGTCCCTTCCTTGCTAGGTCCTGGATTCTAGTCTTGTCTTTTCAGTACCTTAAGACTGCAGAAAAACTCTCTGCTTCATGGAGGCGTTCTGCTTAATTTATGTTTGTTTGGCCTTCTGTTACATTCGGCTTCAGAATTTTGTAAATGACCTCAGGGGAAAACTGGCCATGCGTTTGAGGCCCCTCATGCCCTAATTTTCTCTTTCCAGTCCTAATACTGCCAGAAGCTCTGCTGACTTCTTTGTACCCTAGCAGCAGCCCTGTGCCTGTGTAAAGCCTACATGCTCAGCCTCTTGTCCTGCGCCCAGAAATGGCAGATTCTCCCAGGTTAGAAGCTACTGTGCAACATGAGTTCGCATCTCCTCACTTTCCCCTCTCTGTAATTTTATCCTCTCTAACCCTCTTGCTCCAGCAGGTCTATGACGCCTTAAAACAGATGAACATTGTATTTTATCTGGCATTTCTAGTTGTTCTCAGTGGAAGTGTTTATTGATCTGCCTCAAACTATCCCCTCCTAACTGGAAGTGGAAATCCGATGTTTATTATCAACACAAAAATGCCACAGCTCATGTGGGCAGTTCTTAGCTGGGGGTCTTGGGAGGTGGCCTAGCTAACTGGGGGTGAACCTTCCCCAAGGCATTTACTAGAGTTTCTGGGCTGCCCAGCCAGGAAGAAGACAGGGAAATGGATGGGTTGTAACTCCGTGGCCCAGGAGGAAGGCATTCATTAGGCTGAGGAATGAGCGTTCGGCAAGCTCAGGAGACCTCGATACTCCATCAGGTTTCTAATGATTTTGTCAGTGTTAATCCCCCAGGTGAGCAGCAGCATTTTGATATCAGCAAACAGCTTGTGTTTCAGCCCGAATCACCTAATATGGAGTCCTGCGTGAAAGCTGCAAAAAATTCATCATATTTTAATGGGGTTGACAGAGGCTAGTCAGGATAACGAACGCTGAAAATAGGGAGACGGGGCTCAGAGTGAGAGTGGGATGGAGAAGCATTGGACACGGGACTGGTCTGCATGTGTTCCAAACTGGAGAGTGCTTATGTGTGTGGGTATGAAAGGAAGAGAGACATTGTATGCACAGTGCTTCAGGGGTAATCCCTTCCATCACAGAACCCTTTCTGAGTACCCAGTCTGGACCAGGTCCTGCGAATACAGAGATAAAGAAGACCAAAGTCCTACCCTTCAGGACCTCACAGTCTGGTGGTGAAGGTTGCCAAGTGGCCAGATGATGAATAACTGTAGTACTAGGCACTCGATGTAGGAGTGTCCCTGCTGCATTGGAGCACAGAATAGGGACAGGGCTTGGGGGTGGGGGGCCAGGTATGCTTGAGCTGATCTCTCAAGTGAGCCCATTGGGTGCGGTGGAGGCCATTCTAGGCAGAAGCAATAGGTTGAGGAATGTGCTGCTACAATATTGCGATAACACGCACGTGATCCTACAGAAACTGGGCGTTTCCGTTGCCTCTGCCACTGCCCTGGCCAGGTCTTCAATGACCTCTTGCCTGGCGAGAGCCTTCCGCCTACCTCTTGACTCTCACTTCCTGAGTCTATCCTACACGTTGAACCCATGTTTTTCCCCCAATATTCGGACCTGGCCATTGTTGTTCACCACTCAAAAACTTCTTAGGGTTTCTTTTATTTATAAAATAAAGTACAAAATCCTTGGGGTGCATTCAGCCCTCCTGTGATCTGACTGTAACCTACTGCCCTTTCACCATCTTCAGCACCTTCCCCAACCCTATCCTGGGGCCCTGTTCTCTAGTTTTCCTGGACTACGATTCCTGTAGACAACCAGTGTTTTCCTGCCCCCATGGCTTTGTCCATGGTGTTCCTTATGCCTGAAATGCCCTTCCCTGCCATCTATGCCTGATGAAATTCTACCCTTTACTCAAGACCCTTGTCACATGTCACCTCCTCTCTGAAAGCTTTCCTGATCCTCTCTGTCAGAATGATTCATTTCTCCTCTGAGTTACCTAATAGTTTACCCCTCTGTTAAAATAAATCACGTTCTGCCTATCTTAGAGCTTTTGTGTCTCTGTCTGTTGGTGGCTGCCCCCCACCCAGGGCAATCTCCTTGAAGGCAGAGAGAAGGCCTTATTCATCTTGTGGTCTCCATCACACCTCACGGTGCTCTATAAATATTTATTGATTGAATGAATACATGAGTATTGAATGGGCTTTCCATGTGTTTTGTTCTAGTTGTCTCTTATTGTAATTAAGTTCTTTTTATAGTCAATTTCAGGCAAAAAGCAAGATAAATTTCATGTGAGGTTTTGTTGGGTCTTCATTGCTGTGCACAGGTTTTCTCTAGTTGTGGCGAGCGGGGGCTACTCTTCGTTGCAGTGCATGAGCTTCTCATTGTGATGGCTTCTCTTTGTTGTGGAGCACAGGCCCTAGGCGCGCGGGCTTCAGTAGTTGTGGCTCGTGGGCTCAGTAGTTGTGGCTCGTGGGCTCTAGAGCGCAGGCTCAGTAGTTGCGGCACACGGGCTTAGTTGCTCCGCGGCATGTGGGATCTTCCCAAACCAGGGCTCGAACCCGTGTCCCCTGCATTGGCAGACAGATTCTTATCCACTGCGCCACCAGGGAAGCCCATGCACCTGTCTCTTTATTTCGGAAATGAAGTTGAGCACGAGCAAGGGGAGGCCAGGCAGCCAGCGCCAGGGCCCCACCTGTCAGGAACTGGACGCCTGGAAACAGCAGTTCAGTGTGGAAAGTCAGAACACCTCCCGAGCGGCCCAGATGGGTCCCAAAGGGGCCATTTCTCCCAAACGGGGACAACAGCCCTGGGACCTCTGGCTTTCATTTCCTGATGACTCTGCACCAACAAGCCAGGTGTCTTGGCCCCCACCCTCCCCACCAGCCAAGGCCCAGATTTAACTTTCTCTTATTTTAGTTTCAGGCCATTTTTTCTTTCAATGGTGTCCCAAGCTGCCTGAAATAATTCTTGCCCTTCTTTTATGTGGCTCTGTCTCCCATATTTATGGGAAGTTATCATGTCCTCCTAGGCCCTGGTTCTCTGGGTCCCACATATTATGTTCCTTCAACCTCCCTTTATAGGTCAAGCCTTCTCATTCCTTTAATCATTTTTATTACCTTTCTTTGTATTCAGTCTCCCTTCTTAGCTTCTTTTAAGAGCAAGAAGGCCCGAACTTCAGAATGTGTTCCAAGAATGGCCTCAACAGTCAGGGACCCCGTTTTGGGGACTCTTGGCCCCTGCCTGCCATGAAGCTCTTGTGTGTGTCTTATTTTACCTTGTCCTCACTGCTCCCAAATCATCCACCCTAAACTTCGCCTTCCCCTGGAATGGGCGTATTCTTACCATGGTCCAGTCCTCAGACGTGAGGTGGGGGTGAGGCATCTAGGAAGGTGTAGGGTAGAAGGAGGGAACCAGCAGGTACCAAGAGCCTATGATATACAGGCACCTTGCAAGACTCTTCACCCATAAATTATCTCCATGAAGTCTCACATAATCATCTGAGATATATATTATTGCCCCCTTTTCCCAGTTAAGGACTGAGGCTCAAACTTGTGCAATAACTTTCCCGTGAGCGCGTGGCTAATAAATGGCACATCTAGGATTGAACGCAGGCTGTGAGATGACCCCCAGAAGTCTTTTCTTTCCACTCTCTGCAGCCTCCTTTAGAGAAAGTAGGAAGAGAGGGTCTTGCAGAGGGAACTTTGGAACCCAGAGCAGCATTAAGATGAGGACTCTGTTTCCTTTGTCCTTAGTGAGCCCAGATCCTGGGGACCAGTGGCTTTCTTCTGGCATGTCCTGAAAGAAAAAAACAGAAAGAAAACACCTCACCTGCTTTGGTCCAATGCCTCTCCCTTTATCCGGAATGCAGGTTATTTCCTGCCTCTTGTGCAGTGGGACCCATATGTCCCCAGATACCCTGCCACTGGCCTGGAGGGGCATATTGGGGTTACCGTTACTCCTCACTCCTGAGCTGGATGGAGAGCATTCTGTAGCCTAGAGCTTGGGAATTTTCCCCACTGGTTGATGCTGTACCCAGCCCTTTTCTGATCGCATTGGGCTGCGGTGAGGGTACCCTCCTGTGATGCCTATGCATTGGATTGGGCTGCGCATGGCCCCACTGTGGGTGGCTCTCATCCCATTCCTCTCCGAACCCAGCCAAGCAGCAGGGGGAGGACATGATAGCCCCACATGGCAAACTAACCAAGTTTCAGTGGTACCGGGGATGATGGTTGCTTTCCCTGCCACTCAGTGGAGAGCCAGGAAAGGGTCTACCGCTGTGCTGTTGACACCCTTTCCACCCCCCTCTCCTGCCCGCTGTGTAAGAGTAAACAAGAGCAATGTCCCATCAGAAAATATAAAGGGAAAGGCTTGGCTCTCCCATACTGGAGGTAACCAATGCCTGTGACGACCTGCGGGGAGGCCAGTAAAAAGCTGGCTCAGCCCCTTCCTTTGGAGCACACTGAGTTCTAGGGAAGACTTCTGAGGCTTCGCTTCTCTGAATCAGCCCCACGGAGGCACATTTGCTCATTTCACAACCCAACTGTGGTTGCTGTGCTGGTCTTTGTGCTGGGTACTGGGAAGACCGATGAAGAAGACAGGGGACTTGTTTTCAAGGAGTGAGCGATCTAATGGGGAAGACGACACATAGCAGATCATTCAGCTGAGGGTGGCGATTGTAGGGATGGACATTTGTACTACGGCACTGGAAGCAAGGCACCCACCAGCCTAGCACAGGGGTGGCAGCGGCAGGAATGGCTTTTAAGGGTGACGTCCCCTGAACTGGGTTTAAAAGAAGAGTGAAAGTGGGCCGGATGAAGAAGGATACGCCAAAGAGAAATTGTAAGGAGGGCAGATAGGGAGCAGGGGAGATGAGCCTGGAGAGGATTCCTGGGACAAATCGTGGAGACCCTGTGTGCCAGAGAAGGAAACTTCAACTTTGGGAGGAACAGCAAACTATTAAGAAGGGTTTTAAGTAAGGAGAGCGCCTTGGCAACTTACCTCTTAGATGAATCATCCCAGCAGTGAGATGGAGAGCATTTGTGGGGGGGGGGGTAAAACTTTAAAAGGAGAGACCAATTAAGAGACTGTTGCAGTAGTCTGTCCATCTGTTCATCCATCCGTCCATCAGTCTATCCGTCCATCCTTTTCATAAATATTTACTGAGTACCTAGTATGTATCTGGTACTTGGTGAGTGTGTGTATATAGAGGTGGATAAGAAAGACAGAGCCCTGGCCTCTAACGCTGACATAGGAGAGGCGAGGAGGCCCGGACCTCTCCTGTAGAGCAGATAGAAGACAGAAGATGAAGTAAAGAATTATTTCAGAGGCCAATTTAGTAGGATTGGGTTATTGACCAAATGGGGTGGGCAGGGAACATGAAGACGGAGGCAAGGATGTCCCCTGATTTCTGCTCGGGATGACTGCAGCGGCTGAGTCAGGAGGAGGTCTTCCATCAGCATCCTTAGCACCCCAGTTATGCATCTAACCCAAGAAAAGCAGTGCTCTTGCCATGCAGACTCAGCTCTAAGACAAGTTCACTAGCACCGTTTCCCCTTTCAGCCTGACTGCCTTTCATTCTCTCCTGTAAACATCCTGGAACTGCCCCTGGGAGACTGGGAGACTGACATCCCCCCGGGGCAGAGGGTGAGAGGGAGATGTCGGGGGGCTGCAGGTGCCCAGGACCTTCGGTAAACAGCTGGTTGCAAAGGTCTGAAGCATGAGAGGCGGGGTCTGGACTGGAAGCGCAGCTTTGGCGTTGTCAGCAAAGGAAACTGTGAGAGCAGACACAATAATTGCCGGAAGAATGGTGCCGTGAAAAGAACAGTGGACTAAACGTCAAGGTACTCTGGCTGGGGGCTCAGATTTGCCATTCACCTGCAGTGTATCCTGAGGCCAGCTCTGCCCCCTTGGACTGCCTCGGAGGCCCTGATCTCCGAGGCAGTCCAAGGGGGACTAAAATGAGATGATCAGACCAGATCAGTGGTCTTCAAACTTATTTTTAGTGGTTACAGTACATCTTTTGTTCACACACAGAATCACAATAGGTAAAAAAAACTGAGTTGCCGGGGTCAAAGCAGGAGGTCGGGGTCTTGGAGATTGGCTTCCCTTCTCACCCCAGCTCCCAACTCCCAGCCGTGGTCTCTGGGGAACACAGTTTGAGAATCAGAAATCTGTGTGATTTCTGAGGTCCCTTCCCTCCAACGCCAGCTTTCTGGAAACTGATTCATAGCCTGCTTGGGTGCAAGAGGGAGAGACTGTGCCTTAGGCCTTTGGGAGGTTGCAGTAGGGCCAGTGGGAGATGGGGGAGGTAAAGGCAGCCTGGAGCCTATCCCCACCTGCACAGGCCCAGGATAATTTTTGTCTTTCAGTAGCCTAATTAAAATCCAAGCCCTTTAATTTGTTTTCCTTTAAAAAAAAGAGAGAGAGAAAGAAAAGTAGCACAGGCCATAAAACACTACAGCCTCCTGTAATGTTTCCCCATCCCCTCCTGCATTTCCATTCTTCCCAGTTTATCATCCTCAGGCTTGATCACAGGAACTTTATTATTTCCTTTTCCCCTCCAGCGCATGTAGGAAGGTTAAAAAAAGAAGATCTTGAGCCTCAGCTGAAGCCAGCTCCGCTTCTCACCTCTTTCAAAGACCTGTGCTCTTTATGACTCACAGTCCCCAAAGAGGAGACTCAGAGACCCCCGGCTAAGAGGGCTCGCCCCAGCCCTGCTCCTCCAGGCCCAGGAGTACGGGTGGCTAACCCTCACGCAAGCTGGCCTGCGCCTGCAGATGGAGGCTGTGCTGAGCTGTGTTCCAAGCTGTGAGTTTGCCAGCTGTGGTACAGCCCCCGAGGGGCTATAAATAGACCAGGGATCTTCCGCTCCCCTGGCCCTGGGCTTATGCCTGGGGCCATCCTGTCCCCTCCCTTCCAGCCTCCAGGGTGTCGGGCTGCTCCCCCACCCAGGCCCTGGCTCTCCCTCTGGCCAGCATGGCTGCTCTGTCCTGCCATGAAGGGCCTCCTGTGACTCGCCAAGGGATTGTTTCCAAGAAACATATTTCACCCAGGCCCCTGTGACAAAGCCTCACTCTGTGCTTCCTGCAAAGCGCGAGAGAGGTTGCTTTGGCCACATCAAGACGTCAGCTGTTCAGCGCCAAGGGCGCTTGAGGCCACGCTTGTGAGAAATGTCATCTATGCAGAAGAGGAAGAGAGACCAGCCTACGGGGTCTGGCCAGCCCACCGCCTCCCTGGCCTGGAAGGAGGCCACGGGCGGAAGGCAGGGCCGGGCAGGGCTGTCCCTGCCTCTTTAGCACAACCCGGGCCTCGTCTTCAGCCCTGTGACCAGGCTGGGACGCAGTATCATTAGCAGGGCAGCCTGGCTGGATATCGATCCGCCCTGCAGAGGCCTGGGGGTTGGCAGCTGGAGCCACCACGCAGACCACCCCACCCAGCCGTGTGCAGCCCTCAGAGGGAGCATTCTGAGGTGACAACACCAGAAGAGGCCTGAGGGACCTCCCACCATGCACACAGAGCCCCGCTATGTGGCCTCGGAGGAGCAAAGCACCAGGCTGTCACGTACCTCCCCCCAGGGGCCTGGAGACTCCGGCTCCCTGAGCTGACTTGCCTTGGTGCTCTTCCCTGAGCCTTCGCTCCAGCGGCAGGCCTCCAGCTCTCCCTCGCCAGCAGAGGGATCTGGGCTGCCCGCTTCTGCAAGATGGGACAGCAGCCTCGGGAGCGCCTCTGTAACTTGTCCTATAAGTGACAATAGAGCTAACAAGATCTAATTGGCTATGAAAGCAGAAAGCAGCCCGATAGATGCTGCAGGCTGATTAACCCTGGGAGTGCAGAGTGGGAGGATGGATCTCTGCAGGGGCTGCGTGTGAGCGCATCTGTCTGCCCCAGTGGTGACCGGGAAAGGAGATGCGCCTGCGCCGCCCGCCTCATACCACCCACACGGAGTCCCGGAATCCTTCTTGGTGGGCCAGGAAGGGCAGGGCCCACCTCAGCTCAGAGCTGGAAAGAAGCCTCAGGCTAAGATCCTACGCACTCATTTACCAATGAGGAAACTGAGGCCCGGGGGAGATGTGGCATTTCCCTAAGACCACAGAGCTGGTTGGCGTGGAGATAAGAGCGAACTTGGCGTTCGGGAAGGCCCGTCTTTCCGGCTTGTGTCTGGTATGGTGTGAGGGTCCCCCTCTGTCCTGAGGGGTCAGGGTCCCGAAAGGGAGATGATATAGGTAGTTATAACCCAGGTAGTTATAACCCAGTGCGCAGAGGCCTAGAGGGACAGGCTGAGCTGAGTAGTGGCTGTTAAGCTCTGCCCGGGAACTCAGGGAAGGCTTCCCGGGGAGGCGAAATCCAAAAAGTTTTCAGCAAGTTGTTTCTAGATAGACGTGAGGGGAGGAAATGGGGCAGGAGAGCCCAGGAAGCGCCAATGGCTGAGTCCTGAGGTGAGAGAGCCGAGGTCGGAAAGGGGGGTTGGAGCCCTGCAGCCAGCATGGAGTCGAGGCGTCATCTGGCAGCAGTGCCGTGTTAGCGTAGGTGGTGGCTTCCTCGTATTTCTCTTTTGGAAGAGAACTGGAGGCAGCCAGATGGGCTTGGGGTGGGGAGAAGCGGGTGGTGGGAGACATGATGAGGGTTTGGCCAAGGCAGCAGCAGCAGGATGGACAGGAGGGAGGGAGGAGCCCCAGGCGACTCCCACACCTGGGTGCCTTGAGCGACCACAGAGAGCCTGCTGGACAGAGCCAGCTGCAGGGCCAAAGCTCTGCTCCCTGCACCCTCCTTCCAACGAACTCCCCAGCTCATAGACTGTCAGAGCTGGAAGAGGCCTTTGGAAATCTCCTGGTCCAGCTCTGTCATTTACAAAAGAGAAGACCGAGACCCAGGGGGAAGATGTGATCATGGTGGGGCAGCCCCACCTTGGGAACCTTGGTGTCCAGCGCCTGGTGCAGCGTTCCTACCTCTGCCCTTCACTGGTGTCTGTGTTTCCCCTTATGAAAGAATCTGCCTTCTGCCTCTTCCATCCATCCTTAGTCCCATCATCTTCCCAACACTTGTTGTTTCCTTCCCTGACCATATCCCTCCAGACCCACCCAGGGCCAGGGTGGTTCAACCTGGATTAAGCAGCCAGTTCTGTTCTTGAAGGTGTGACAGTTAGAGCCCTGGTTGGTTGTGCTGGTCTAGGGGAACAGTGACGAACAGTCCAAAGCATCAGCTAACCCAGAAACTAAATGCCTGACAGCATGCTGTTCTCAAATTGGCCTCGCTAAGTCTGACCTTTAAGAGTGTGACACTGACTGCCAAAGGGAAGGGTTACAGATGAGCTAGGAATGAGGCGCAAAGCACACAAGGGCACATTTACTTCAGCAGAAAGGCTTTTGTGGAGGTGTCAGTGGCACCATCAGATGTGCTGGCCACCACCAACCCTCCTAGTGTAATATACTGGGGAGGCGTGCGGGGTTGGGCCATCAGGTTGGACCCAGATCCTCTGGGAAGGGCTGGCAGTGCAGTAGTGCATGCGAGCCCAGTGCTCTCAACAGAGGGTCTCACTCACGCACCTGCCCTTCCACCTTCCCACATCAGTCTACACCCCTCCCCCTCCTGCTTGGGCCGCCCTCTCCCCTTCTAGGTCCTGGGGTTAGGGGTGGGACGGTTTGGCCAGAGCTAAGGTGACATCACTCGCCCTTTCTGGCCTTGTGTAGTGTGATGTTTCTCAACTGGATCCAATGTATTTTACAAGTATTTGAAAAAGCCCGCTTTACTATCCTAAAATGAAACTCACAGATACTATAGCCTTTCTGCACACATGATTTAAAAACATATTATCCAAAATATAACATAAGGGATAAGTTAAAAGAAAACAACATAATAAAAGGTGTTTCAATACAGGCACACCTCATTTTATTGTGCTTTGCTTTATTGCACTTCACAGATAGTGGGTGGTTGTTTTTTGGTTTTGGTTTTTTTACAAATTGAAGGTTTGTGGCAGCCCTGCATGGAGCAAGTCTGTTGGAGCCATTTTTCCAACAAGATTTGCTCACTTCGTGTCTGTGTGTCACATTTGGTAATTCTCACAATATTTCAGACTTTTTCACTATTATTATAATTGTTATGGTGATTTGTCATCAGGGATCGTTGATGTTACTGTTATAGTTGTCTTGAGGCACCATGAAACACGTGTAATAAGACGGCAAACTTAATACATGTATGTGTTCTGTCTGCTCCACCAACTGGCTGTTCACCCATCTCTCTCCCTCTCCTCGGGCCTCCCTGTTCCCTGAGACACAACAATATTGAAATTAAGCCAGTTAATAACTCTGCCATGCCCCCTAAGTGTTGAAGTGAAAGGAAGAGTCACACTTCTCTCACTTTAAATCAAAAAATCTAGAAATGATTAAGTTTAGTGAGAGAAGCGTGTCAAAAGCTGAGGTGGGCCAAAAGCTAGGCCTTTGCACCAAACGGTGAGCTAAGCTGTGAATGCAAAGGAAAAGTTCCTAAAGGAAATTAAAAGTGCTACTCCAGTGAACACATGGATGATAAGAAAGTGAAACAGCCTTATTTCCTAAATGGAGAAAGTTTCAGTGTTCTGGATAGACGATCAAACCAGCCACATTCCCTTAAGCCAAAACCTAATCCAGAGCAAGGTCCTAACTCTTTTCAATTCTATGAAGGCTGAGAGAGGTGAAGAAGCTGCAGAAGAAGAATCTGAAGCTGGCAGAGGTTAGTTCATGACGTTTAAGGAAAGAAGCCGTCTTCATAACGTCAAAGTGCAAGGTGAAGCACCAAGTGCTAATATAGAAGCTGCAGCAAGTTATCCAGAAGATCTAGCTCAGATAATTAAAGAAGGTGGCTACCCTACACAAAAGATTTTCAATGTAGACAGAACAGCCTACTCTTGGAAGAAGGCGCCATCTAGGACTTTCATAGCTAAAGAGGAGAAGTCAATGCCTGGCTTCAAAGCTTCAAAGGACAGGCTGACTCTCTTGTTAGGGGCTAATGCAGCTGGTGACTTTAAGCTGAAGCCAGTGCTCATTTATCATTCTGAAAATCCTAGGGTCTTTAAGAACTATGCTAAATCTACTCTGCCTGTGCTCTCGAAATGGAACAAAGCCTGGATGACACCACATCTGTTTACAACGTGGTTAACTCAAGTCCCCTCTTGAGACCTACGGCTCAGCAAAAAAGATTCCTTTCAAAATATTACTGCTCATTGACAATGCACCTGGTTACCCAAAGCTCTGATGGAGATGTACAGTGAGATTAATGTTGTTTTCATGCTGGTAACACAGCATCCATTCTGCAGCCCATGAATCAAGGAGCAATTTCAACTTTGAAGTCTTATTATTTAAGAAATACATTTCATAAGACTATAGCTGCCATAGATAGTGATTCCTCTGATGGATCTGGGAAAAGTCAATTGAAAACCTTCTGAAAAGGAAAAAATTCACCATTCTAGATGCCATGAAGAACATTTGTGATTCACGGGAAGAGGTCAAAATATGCACATTAACAGGAGTTTGGAAGAAGTGGATTCCAACCCTCATGGATGACTTTGAGAGGTTCAAGACCCCAGTGGAGGAAATACCAGCAGATGTGGTAGAAATAGCAAGAGAACTAGAATTAGGAGTGGTGCCTGAAGATGTGACTGAATGCTGCAATCTCATGATAGAACTTGCACAAATGGGGAGTTGCTTCTTACGGATGAGCAAGGAAAGTGGTTTTCTGAGGTGGAATCTACTTCTGGTGAAGATGCTGTAAAGATTGTTGAAATGACAGCAAAGGACTTAAGAATATCCCCTAAACTTAGTTGATAAAGCAGCAGCAGGGTTTGAGAGGATTAACTCCAACTTTGAAAGAAGTTCTGCTGGGGGTAAAATGCTATCAAACAGCATTGCCTGCTACAGAGAAATTATTCGTAAAGAAGAATCAGTTGACGTTGCAGATTTCATTCTTGTTTTATTTTAAGAAATTGCCACAGCTGGCCCAACCTTCAGCAATGACCACTGTGACCGACCAATAACCATCAACATCGAGGCAAGGCCCTCCACCAGCTAAAAGATTATGACTCGCTGAAGGCTCAGGTGATGGTCTGCATTTTGTAGCAATAGAGTATTTTTTAATTAAGGTACGTACACTGTGTTTTTTAGACATACTGCTATCACACAGCTGATAGACTACAGTATAGGGTACACGTAACTTTTACACGCACTGGGAAACCAAAAAATTCGTGTGACTCGATTTATTGTGGTGGTCTGGAACGGAACCTGCAATATCTCCAAGGTGCACCTGTATATAAGTTGCTATACTTAGAGGGCAAAAATATCCCCCAAATTTCCAGAAAGCCTCATAGGGCTCTTGTTAAGAAGCACTGGCTTTGGAGTTAGAGAAACTTGGATCAAATTCTGTATCCAGGGCTTCCCTGGTGGCGCAGTGGTTGAGAGTCCACCTGCCGATGCAGGGGACACGGGTTCGTGCCCCGGTCCGGGAAGATCCCACATGCCACGGAGCGGCTGGGCCCGTGAGCCATGGCCGCTGAGCCTGCGCGTCTGGAGCCTGTGCTCCGCAATGGGAGAGGCCATAACAGTGAGAGGCCCGCGTACCACAAAAAAAAAAAAAAAATTCTGTATCCAGCCGCCAATAGCTGTGTGACCTTGGGCAAGTGAGTTAGCCTTTTTGAGCTCCTGGCTCCCCATCTGTAAATTCCACAGAACCATGGCTGCCCCCTGTGTGGATGAGAGATATTAATGAGATGCAGTATTTTAAAGCGTTTTGCCCAGAGCTGACTTTTCCCCTCCCGCATCTTTTGCTCTGGATACCCATCCCCTGGTGATATTCATAATATCCTTCCAGCTCACCTTTGTTCTGTACTTCACCTTTGAAAGCAGTTTTGCCTGCATCGTGCTGTGGCCGCCTGCTGCTGCTCCCGTGTCCCCACCTCTGTGGCTCCCTGTGCCTCCAGCTCAACAGCCCGGCCCCTGCTCCCCGCACCCCCTGCCCTCCAATCTCCCCATCCTCTCTGACCTCCCTGAGCCTCTGAAGGTCCTTAGGCTCATGTGCACCACCCTGCTTGGGGTGGGGGAGAAGAGTGGAGCTCTCAGGCCTCCATTTACTCCCACCCTGAGTGCACACATTTTTCTGTATTATCAGTGCATGGTAGTCATCATGAGACGTGGTCTCTTGGCTTTCGTCTGTCTCAGTGAGGACTCGCTCCAGGTAAAAGCCCTTAATAAATACTTCATCACCCTCCCTGCCGTACCCGATGGGGAGAAATCCTATCCGGCTCTGGGAAAACTTCCCACCTGCGTCTCTTTTCTTCATTGGCAGCCCCGAGCACATCCTGCCTCTCACACTTTACAGTTCTCATTGCCACTGGAACCCGCTGCTTCAGTCCACACAGCTGCCTGTGACCCTTGGACCCCAGGTGGCAAGGCACTGCCCGGCTGCCCTGACCCTATCTCAGTGGCTCACACTCCCAGCCCACACCTCCAAAGCCTGGGTCAAAGTGCTTGGAGGAGAGATCAGGCTGGCTCCTCCGGGGTCCTGCCCATGGATGTCAGGGGCTGGTGACCACTGGTCTCCATGCAGCCTCCACAGCCCCAGCCCTTGGTTCATTCATTCATTGAGCAAATACTTATTTAATGCCTGCTATGGACCAGGCACTGTTGTAGGCACTGAACATAAAGTGGTGAGTTGAAACAAACAAGAATCCCTGTCTCATGAAGAATGTAAACAAGAAATCGTGTGTGGGGGGGTTGGGGGGTGTCTGTCAGGGATAAGTATTAAGGAGAAAAGTGAAGCAGGGAAAGGGACAGGGAAGGTCCAAGGGAAGGGGTGTTAGATTCTCAGATGGGGTGACCGGGGAAAGCCTCACTGAGAGAGTGATGCTTGAGTAAAGACGTAAAGGAAGTGAGCGAGGAGCCAGGCAGGTGTCAGGGGAAGAGCAAGTCGCAGAGGGAACAGCACGTGCAAAACGCGCAGAGACCAGAGGCAGGAGTGGGCCTGGCATGTCCAGGACACAACCACGGGCTGACCTGGCCGAGCAATAGGAGACAAGGTCAGAGAGGTGGGTGTGAGGCTCAGACCACGTGGGTTCTTTAGAGTAAAATGGGAAACAGAAGGCGTTGTGCTGTGTTTTTACTTGAAGTACAGTTGATTTACAATGTTGCGTTAGGCTCAGGTGCGCAGCACAGTGACTCAGTTATACATATATATATTCTTTTTCAGATTCTTTTCTATTACAGGTTATTACAAAATACTGAGTATGAATTCCTGTGCTATACCGTAGGTCCTTGTTGGTTGTCTATTTTGTATATAGTACTGTGTACCTGTTAATCCTAAGCTCCTACTTTATCCCTCCCCTTTGGTAGCCATGAGTTTGTTTTCTTTGTCTGTGAGTCTGTTTTGTAAAGAAGTTCATTTGTATTATTTTTTAGATTCCACATGTAAGTGATATCGTGATATGTGTCTCTGTCTGACTCACTTACTTCACTTAGTATGATAATTTCTAGGTCCATCCATGTTGCTGCAAATGGCGTTATTTCATTCTTCTTTGTGGCTGAGTAATATTCCATCGTATATATGTGCCACATCTTCTTTATCCATTCATCTGTCGATGGACACTTAGGTTTTTCCATGTCTTGGCTATGGTAAATAGTGCTGCTGTGAACATTGGGATGCATGTATCTTTTTGAATTAGAGCTTTCATCTTTTCCAGATATATGCCCAGGAGTGGAATTGCAGGATCATACGGCAACTCTAGTTTTAGGTTTTTAAGGAATCTCCATACTGCTTTCCTGTAGCGGCTGCACCAATTTATATTCCCACCAACAGTGTAGGAGGGTTCCCTTTTCTCCACATCGTCTCCAGCATTTATTTTTTGTAGACTTTTTGATGATGGCCATTCAGACTGGTGTGAGGTGGTACCTCATTTTAATTTGCATTTCGCTAATAATTAGTGATGTTGAGCATCTTTTCATGTGCCTGTTGGCCATCTGGATGTCTTCCTTGGAGAAATGTCTACTTAGATCTTCTGCCCACTTCTTGACTGCTTTCTTTTTTTTAATTGAGCTGCGGGAAACAGAAGGGTTTGCATAAAACAAGGTCATAATCTGACTTCAGTTTTCAAGAGATCATTCTGGTTGCAGGGGAAGATGCAGGGAGACCAATTTAGGAGACTCTTGCAGGAATCCAGGCAAGAGATGATGCTGACTTGCACCAGGTATAGCTGCAGAGGTAGTAAGAAGTGGTGGAGTCTGGATCGATTTTGAAGGTAAAGCCAACAGAATTTCCTGTTGGTTTAGATGTGAGAGCAAGAGAGGAATTGAGTGGCTCCAAGGTTTTTGTCTTGCCTCTGGAAGGATGGAGTTGGCATTTGCAGTGATAGGAAAGGAGAGTGGGCTGGCTTGGGAGTAGAAGCTACCCGAGTCCAGTCTTGGTGTAATTCTGAGATGCCTGATAGGACTATCCAGTGACATTTGGAATGTGAGTCTGGAGTTCAAGTGACTGGATTCTGCTGGAGATACAGACTTGAAAGTTATCAGCATATAGATGATACTTAAAGCCATGAGATTGGATTTGTGTAGATAGAGAAGAGGACCAAGGACAAAGCTCTGGGGCACTTTCAAATTAACAGATCAAAGAGATGAGGAGATGCCACCAAGCATTGGAGGAAAGCCAGGTGAGCATGGTCTTCTGGAAGCCAAGGAAAGAGTGATCTGCTTTGACAAATGCTCCTAAGAGACCAGTAGCGTGAGGACTGAGAGGTGGGCCCACTTCTGGGGAGACTTTTGTCTCACTTTTCTTTTTAATGCTCCACATTTTTTGCTGTTGTTCCATGGGTCATGGTCTGGGGAAGAGTAGCTGAGCCCATGGTGGGGGCATTTCTGTCTGAGTGGAACTGGAGGCCACAGTCCTGCAGAAAGCAGGAGGGAAGATTTATTGTATCAAAAGGGAAAGAGGGGGCTTCCCTGGTGGCGCAGTGGTTGAGAGTCCGCCTGCCGATGCAGGGGCCACGGGTTCGTGCCCTGGCCCGGGAAGATCCCACATGCCGCGGAGCGGCTGGGCCCGTGAGCCATGGCCACTGAGCCTGCGCATCCGGAGCCTGTGCTCCACAACGCGAGAGGCCACAACAGTGAGAGGCCCATGTACCGCAAAAAAAAAAAAGGGGGAAAGAGGAAGATATCAGCACACTTTCAAGTTTGTTATCTCATTTTACCCACAAGAAGTCCTGGTAGGGTGTATTTGTAGAGTTATTCCCAGTTTTAGATGGAGAAAGTGAGGCGCAAAGAGAAAACATAGCTAACTTTACGTCATGGGCTTTGAAATCAGTGTTGGCTTATAGAACTTTCTGCAGTGATGGGAATGTTCTCTACCTGCTTTGCCCAGTATTGGATCTCTGGGCTACATCTGGCTGTTGAAGCATTTGAAATGTGGCTAGTACAGCTGAGCTGACTTTTAAATTGTATTTAACTTAAATTAATTTAAATTTAAAGAGCCACCTGTGGCTAGTGGCTCCCTTCATGGACAGTGCAGTTCTAAGTGGACAAACCTGGATGTAAACCCTGGTCTTCTGACCCAATGCCGTGGATCTTCCCAATCGATCCTCTGCTCCCCGAGAAGGTGGTAGAATGTTCCAAAGAGGACTAGGCTGGCCTGAGCTGGTGCATTCTGGGGAGAGCAGAGGTGGAGAAGAAGACAGTGTATATGACCTAGGGGCTCCTCCAAAGTTCTCAGGTTTATTAGCCAGTTGACAGGTTCTCCAAGGTGTCCTGAAGCCCTCATCTTCTGCTGCTCAGCCCAGCCCCAGCTCTGTGGGCTGGGGGTACCTGAGGGCAGGGTGTACCTAGTGCTTGTGACCATTTATATAAATCCTAGCACCTGTCCATTCCCTCTCCTCTGTGAAGCGTTCCCTGTCCATCCCATCCCTAAGATTGCTTTGAAATATTGTTATTTAAACGTCTTTTTGGAACCTTGGGATGTACCTGCTATTATTGTCACTATGTCACTTATGTTTATGTCCTGACTCCTGAATTACCTATAAATCCCTGCAGACAGGTGAATTATCCATGTCCTGTCTCCTGTTCATGGTGGGTATAGGGTGGTATGGTGTAAAGAACACTAGTCTTGATCATCTTTGCATCACTAGAGCCCGGCGTAATGCTTAGAAATTTGTGGGCGTTCCATAAATGTCTGTTTAATAATTTAATGGCTAAACTTAGATTCATTATAGTGTTGGTTCAGATTCCTGTGTGTCCACCCACTAGCTTTGTGGTCAAAGGGGAAATACTAAGCTCTTTGAAACTGTTTCCTTGTCTATGAAATGTGATACAAGTCTTCCAGGCATTCTCTTGAGGATCAAATGAGATGCTACAGATAGAAGTTTTTGCACAATGCTCAGGATAGTGTTTCTTTTTTTAAATTGAGCTATAGTTGAGTTACAATATTGTGTTAGTTTCAGGTGTACAGCAAAGTGATTCAGTGTTTTATATGTGTGTATGTATTCTTTTTTCAGATTTTTTCCATTATAGGTTATTACAAGATATTGAATACAGTTCCCTATGCTGTACAGTAAATCCTTGTTTTTTATCTATTTTATGTACAGTGGTATGTATCTGTTAATCCCATACTCCTAATTTAACCCTCTCCCCTAAGTGATATTGTTTCTTGATTTTTCTTATGATGATGTGTATTTAGTTTATTCTTCACTAGACTGTGATCTTCTGCAATGTAGGGACCATTGTCCTCTGTAGCACTTACACAATCCTCTAAACGTATTAGGTCCCCTGGAAGAGCCACAGTGTTTAGTGCTTGCTGGATACCTCTGGCCCCAACTCAGGACATGCAGCTGAATGAGACATGACCGGGGCCAACAGACAGCACCTGGATGAGCCCAAGTCTAGAGGGCTCATAGCCTCTATCTCAGCTTAGAAGTCTGCTTGTAATTTACAGACAGTCGCACTGCTTCTCCTCCCCAAGGGATCATTGGATTTCGTTAGATTGCAGAGCTGTCCTGGGTAGTTCCCCTGCTAGAGTGTAAGCTCCATGAGGACAGATATTTTTGTCTGTTTTGTTCACTGTCTAGAGTAATGCCTGGTACGTGGTAGGTGCTCAATAAATGTTTGTTAAATGAAGGGAAGTCCACAGGTGGGCATGAGAAATAATATATTACCAGGGTCTTCACATTTTTTTTTTTGGTAAAGGACCTAATAGTAGATATTTTAGACTTTGGGACTGTACTGTCTCTGTTGTGATTACTCACCTCTGCACAAAAGCAGCCACAGACAAATGAGCAGGGTATGTTCCGGTAAAACTTATTTATATAAGCAGGTAGTATGTGGTTTTGGGGCTGTCCCAACACTCTTTCTTTCTTTTTTTTTTTTTTTTTTTTTACGCGGGCCTCTCACTGTTGTGGCCTCTCCCGTTGCGGAGCATAGGCTCTGGACGCGCACGCTCAGCGACCATGACTCATGGGCCCAGCCGCTCCGCGGCATGTGGGATCTTCCCAGACCGGGACACGAACTCACGTCCCCTGCATCGGCAGGCTGTTGTTTCCTCATGGAATAGTCTTTGCACCCCTGTCAAAAATCAACTGGCCATAAATGTTTGGGTTTATTCTGAACTCTCCATTCTATTTCACTGGTCTATATGTCTGTGTTGATGCCACTACCACCCCGTTGTGCTTACAGTAGCTTTGAAATCAGGAAGTGTGAGTCTTCCAACTTTGTTTTTCTGTTTTAGTATTGTCTTGGCTATTCAGAGTCCCTTGGAATTCTATATGAATTTGAAGATCAGCTTCTCCATTTCTGTAAAAACACCATTGGAATTTTGATAGGGATTGCATTGAATCTGTCAACCACTTTGGGGAGTATTGCCATCTTAACAATATTAAGTCTTCTAACCCATGGACCTGGGCTGTCTTTCCACTTAATTATGTCTTCTTTCATTTCTTCCAGCACTGTTTTGTAGTTCTCAGTGCTTAAGTCTTTCATCCCCTGAGTTTAATTTATTCCTAAGTACTTTATGCTTTTAATGCTGCTATAAATGGAAATGTTTTCTTAATTTTCATTTTGAATTGTTCATTGCTAGTATCTTGAAACACAACTAGTTTTTGTATGTTGACCTTGTACCTGGTAATTTTGCTGAATTTGTGTATTAGCTCTATTAGTTTTTTGGTGGATTGTTTGAGATTTTCTATATGTAGATAAATGTCATCTGCAGAAGAATGAAGTTGGGCCCCTACCTCAATCCCTGTGTAAAAATTAATCCAAAATGGATCAAGAGCCTAAATATAATAATTAAAACTATAAAACTATTAGAAGAAAACAGCAGTAAATCTTCACTTTTGTGAATCAAAGGACATTATCAAAAAATGAAAAGACAACCTACAGAATGGGAGAAAAGATTTGCAAATCATAAATTTGATAAGGGTTAGTAAATAATAAGAACTCTTATAACTCAATAGCAAAAAGACAAACAACCCAATTAAAAAAATTGGCAATTGACTTGAATAGTCATTTCTCCAAAGTCCAAATGTTCAACAAATATGTGAAAAAGATGTAAAACTTCTTTGGCTTTTAAGGAAATGCAAATCAAAACCGCAATGAAATACTACTTTACATCTGCTAGGATGGCTTTTTATATAAAAAATAAAAACAAAAAATGCCCAGAAAATAACTAGTATTGGCAAGGGTACGGAGAAATAGGAACCTTTGTATATTGCTGGTGGGAATGTAAAATGGTGCAGCCACTGTGGAAAACAGTTTGGGAGTTCTTCAAAATGTTGAGCATAGAATTACCATATGGCCCACCCATTCCTCTCATAGGTGTGTACCCCAAAGAAATAAAATGTACATCCACATTAAAAACTTGCATATGAATGTTTATAGCATCATTAAAGGATGGAGACAACCCAAATGTCCATCAACAGATGCATGCATAAACAAATTGTTATACACATACAATGGAATATTATTCAGCCATAAGAAGGAATGAAGTACTGATACAAGCTCCAACTCGAACCGTGAAACATTATGCTAAATGAAAGAAGCCAGACACAAAAGGAAAAATAGTTTATGATTCCTTTAAGTGAAACGTCCAGAACAGGCAAATCCGTAGAGACAGAAAGAAGATCAGTGGTTGCCAGGGGATGGGGGAAGGAGAGAATGGGGGCGGTTATCACTTAAAGGGTATCGGGTGTTCTTCTGGGGTGAGGAAACATTTCTGAAACTAGAGGGAGGTGATTGTTGGACAGTATTGTGAAGGCATGCACTAAATACCATCGAATCGTATGCTATAAAATATATGTATGAAATTATATGAACTGTATGAATTTCACCTTAATTCAAAAACAAACAGGTGGCAGGATTTGGCCTGTGGGCCATAGTTTGCCAACCTTTGTTCTAGAGCACTGTTTTTCAAACTGCGGGTCAAGACCCATTAGTAAGTTGGAAACTCAACTTAATGGGTCACAACCAGCAATTTTAGAAAAATGAAAAAGAACGGAAAAGAGCATATCAGGTTGTCACAGACAGTAAAAAGTTATTGTTTCATGAGATGTTTGTTTCAGTTTTATATATACATGTAGGTCCTGGTTAATGATGTGATATATATTTCTTTTTATTAGCCATGGTTAATGTATGAGAAAAACCCAGCAGTCTTTCCTCCTGTATGTCTCCTTTACTGCTCACACACAGCACTTCACTCCTGGTCACCAAATGTGTGGAGGTTTTTCCCACACCAAGGAATTCTCTGCGACCAACTGGGTGTCTTACAATTTAATTTTACAACTCAGTTCTGAAAACTACCTGGAGATAGTGTCAGCTCCCACAGCTTAAGGGCTCAGTCCCACAAGACTGCCCCCACTTCAGATGCCAATCGCAGGTAGTAGGTCCCCGGGTTACCCACAGCTTCTGTCTGAGTTAATTGCAAATCGGAGGGTCCCACGACCGCCTCCTCAGGTTCAATTAATTTGTTAGAGCGGCTCACAGAACTCAGGGCAATACTTACATTTACCAGTTTATCAAAGGATATGATAAAGGATACAGATGAACAGCCCGGTGAAGAGTTACACAGGGTGAGGTGTGGGAGGGTCCTGAGCACAGAAGCTTCTGTCCCCGCGGAGTTGGGGTGCATCATCCCCCAGGTGTGAATGTTTTTGCCAACCTGGAAGCTCTCAGAATCCTGTATTTTGGGGATTTTTAGGGCGGCTTCCCCACATCGGCATGATCAATTATTCATTCCATTTCCAGCCCTTCTCCCTTCTCAAGTGAATGGGGGACAGAGCTGAAAATTCCAAGCTTCTAATCCTGGCTTGGTCTTTCTGGTGACCAGCCCCCATTCAGGATCCCACCCAGAGATGCCTCATTAGAACAAAAGACACTCCTATCGCCCAGGCAACCACAAGGGTTTCAGGAACCCTGTGACCTCAAAGACTAAGTAACAGAACAAAAGATGCTCCTGTGCTCTTATCACTTAGGAAATTCCTAGGGTTTTAAGAGCTCTGTGCCAGAAGCAGGGATGAAGACCAAATATATAAATCACAATACCACAGTTAATAAAGCTTCAAAGCCACTTTTTACATGGTTCTGTGGCCTCTTTCTTTGGTCAAGTCCGCTGCCAAAGTCCAAAGCCAATCCACATTTTCTGCTCATTTTCGCCAGGGTCCCAATGTCTCGGGCTACTGTCCAACATCCTCCTTTAGCCACAGTGAGGCCTCCAGGACATCCCACTCCCAGCACTGGACCCTAAACACCAGAGAACTGCTTCCCAGCGTCCAGCCAGGTCCGAGCTTTCCAGAGATCTGTGGAACTGGGCAGACATCATGACCAAGTCCATTTGATATCCACTTAGGGGAGACACAGGAACCTCGTCCTGCTTATTTGCAAGAGGTTGATGATCCAGCCTGGAAGTCCCGGGAAGGGACTGAGGGCCCTAGAGCTGGCCCTGACCCCTGCCTGGAATTCTTGTAACGTGTTTTTGCTGCCAGCCCCACTCCTTTAGCTGCTCTCTGTAGAGCAGATTTCTTGTCATGGTTCAGATCCAATTTTGCCTGGTCTCCTCGTCGATCCGGCCCCAGTGTTTTGTTCACAGCTCTCCTTTCTCAGCTCCCGCACCTCTCAGCATGACTGTGACAGCTTGCTGGGGTTCCGAAGGAGTGGGTGTGCTCACGTGTCTGTGTGTGAACCTCTGCTCAAGTCCGCCCTTGCCCTCCACCTGGCTTCCGCAGGACACCAGAGCGTGGAGGCCACCGATAGGTCACAACAGGGAATGCGCTGGACGGCTGGACTGCAAGGCCCATAGGCTGTGTGTGTGGCTCTAGGGTTTTAGGAGTACAGGGGACCCCTTAAAGGTCTAGGGTCGATTTCTGGCCCAGGAAGTACTCAACCTGCAGGGATCTTTATCGCATAAGACGTACAGGGAGTCTGTCCCATGCAGTGTCAAAGCAACATGGGAGGTTAAGAAAGGGGGGCTTATGACCAAGACCCTAGGAACCTGTGACTGGATTGATGGCAACTAGGCCCACCCCCTCTGTGGCTGCCTCCCGATTTCAGGCCCCTGGTCTGCAGGTGCCCCCTGCTCGGCAGCCTTGTCTCCTGCAAGCACCGTTCCTCTGTTACAGTCAGCACATTATCATACCAGGCGCCCAAAGCTACCCCACACTGCCACAGCCCGATACTGCCGTGTATCATTTCATTGGCTGAGACCCACGCCTTGGCGGCCAGCCTACCAGGCACAGCCGCTCTGCTCGGGGCGAGCCATCGAGACGAAGCCCAAGGAGGCACCTGTCGGTGTGGACTGAATCCGCTCTGAGCCCTGCCCCCTGCAGATCCCACACATTTGTCTTACCGCATAAACGCATGTGGCTCTCTGTGATCGCAGAGCCCGTTTTGGTGACAGATTGACAAAGGGGAAGGGGAGTGATTGAGTGGCTTGGCAACCAGAGTGCTTGAACACAACAACTGTCGTTTATTTAGCTCATAAATCTTCACCTGGGGCAAGGCTCAGTGGGGAAGGTTCAGAAGGCTCATCTCTGCTCCACGTAGCATCCACTGGGGCAGCTGGGAGGGCGCGCGTAAAACTGGAGGATCTGCTTCAAGATGCCTCACTTACATGGCTGGCAAGTTGGCAGTGACTGGAGGGGGCCTCTCTTGCTCTCTATGTGGACCTCTCCACGTGGGCTCCCGTGCAGGCTGCTTGAGTTCGTCACAGCATGGTGGCCAGGTGCTAAGACTGAGCAACCCCAAAGAACTGTGAAGAAGCTATATTGCCTTTTCTGACCCAGCAGAAGTCACATAGTGTCGCAGCCACTGTAGTCACAAGCCCACCCAGAGTCCGGAAGAGGGGCCATAGGCCCCGCCTTCAAGGGGCGGGGTTCCAGGGTCACATCACTAGAAGAGCATGTGGGATGGGAGATATTGTTGACCATTTCTGGAAAGTACCGTCTCCATATGAGCCATGGAGAGGGAAGGGATAGCCATATTTGGGCATTACCCCATCCTTAGAACCCTAAGGGACTTGATGAAGTGGGAACAGGTAAAAGGCAAGGGGCTGAGGGCTTGAGTCCTGCCACTGGCACAAGGAAACTTGTTTCTGCTCTGGGAGATTGGGGAGTGGGGAGGTGGGGAAGCACGAAGCTTTTGACCTGCTTCTCTGGTGTACGCGAGAGACCCTTTGTGGGAATAACGCGAATGGGATTTGCGTGTGTTGAGTCTCCCTATTCCCTCCCACCTCTAGCTCAGCTCAACAGAAATCCCTGATGAATCATCCTCATCAGGGAGAGACCAGAAATATCTTCCTACTTGATAGCCAGGCAGAGGCGGGGACGAGCTCGGGGCTCAGAATTGCAGCCCCAGCAGCTGACAGACTGGCCGGTGTGGGTTTTTTTTTTTCCTTTTGAATCTCTGGGTTCTGGAACAGAGCCACATCCAGGGAGATGCCCCAGCCCGGTGCTCCTTGTGGGAACACAGATAGGCTCCAGAAGATGGAGGCAGCTGCTTGGTTCCAAAATGAAGCCGCCCCTCTAAAGGGTAATTACCCTCAGCAGTGTTAGGCCAGAAAGCAGCGTCTGAGGCCTGTCCTTCTGCTGCACAGGCTCAAGTCTTTCCGTTGACCCAGTCCAAAGCTCTGCTGCCCGGAGGCCCAGGACTGCTGTGTAAGGAGTCCTCTGCCGTCTCTTACCTCCCATCCACTCCCACACCCTGGGAGGTTGGTTTGTGTGTTTGTAGGATTCCAACGAGCCAGGTGGCTCGTTGCTAATGGCCCTGAGCCAGCAAAGTCAGGGCAGTAACCTTTACCTGCCTGGCCTGGGGTTATTTATAAAACCCAAGAGCTTGGGGGCAGACTGTGTGGATGTGATTCATATAAATAATCCTCAGGAGGACCTGCCAGCTTGGGAATTCAGAATCCTTTCTGAGCCATAATTTTCAAAGGGGGGGCCAAGGATCACCTATTTAGAATCTTACCGGGGAAAGCTTATTAAGAATGTAAATTTCAAAAACAAAAAAAGAAACCCAAAAAACAGCCTGTAGATTTCAGACCTACTGAAATCTAGAGTTTCTGAATCTGGCATCTGCATTTTAACACACATGCCTTGATGCACAGGAATTCTAAAGTTTGAGACCCAGTTGTAATCCCTTCCCCCAATCTAGACAGCCACATAGAGCAGTTCACGCACCTCTGTCCGTGCCACGGGTTGTTAGGGGCTGGAGATATGAGGATAAATAAGACATGGCATCTGACAGGGAGGGGATCATTGTTTCCAAAAACTCTTGGACTAAGTGTTATCATCTGAAAATGAGGACTCACTTCCCTGAGCCCTCTCCTTACCTTCTGGCAGGGTTTCAGAATTACTTCCTAAGGGATTATCTACAAATGCTGACTAGCTTATAGGAAATAAAAGGTCAGTTTGATAGTTCTGGGGAATTGATGCCATCTGGTTGGGCAATGTGGATTTTAATAATAACCATACTTTACTCGTATATGTCACCTTTGACTATCCCTGCAAAGAGACAAATCTAGACTTATTTGTTCCACACACAGAATGCTTTGGACAGCTGTTCACCCATTTCCCAAAGCCCCTTCTTTCCCGAGGCTCTTTAAGCTTTTCTGATGATACCAAAGAGAGTCTGTTTTCTGTAACAAAAAAAAGCAGAGGGGTGTAGAAGAGAGAGTCCTGGGCAGAGAGTGAGATGACCAGGATCCAAGTCCCCCTTGACCACTTACGACCCATGAGACGTGGAGTGTGCCTTTCTGTCTGCATTTTCCCATCTGCCATGTTGATACCTCCCAGCCCACCTCATCGGGATCAAACAGATAAAGCACGTGTGGTGCTTTGAAAACCGAGCAGGAACCAGACACATGCAAAGCATTATGATGAGTAATGAGGACTCTGTGCCTTGCTTTCTCAGTTGCCTACAGGTCCCGGCTGAATAGTGGTCAACAAGAGGCAAGGCAGGAACAAAATGAAAGGACTGACCCCATGTCGAGTCTTAAATCCCAAATTCACAGATACAGAAGGTGCCTTCTATTCTAATTAATCCTTATAGCAACGCTGAGAGGTAGGGAGGACAGACGTTATCTGTACAGAGAGGAGATCGGACTCGATATTTTCTGGGGCCTCTTCCAGATCTAAAATGAAATAATTCAGTTATTAGTCAGATGCGAAAACTGAGTTGAACTGAGCTGAGGGGAGTTTAAGAGGCCTGGCTAAGACCATGGGCTTATTAATGACAAAAGTCAAGCTGTAACTGGGCCTTCTGCCCCCCACCCTACCTCCTTCTGATAGATGGCATTGTCTCAGTTGGGCATTGGATGCCCAATTCCAGCTGTTTGGGCCCCTTTCTCCTGAGCGCTGTGACTCACAATAGCCTTTCTTCCCAGATTGGAATATATGGGCGGTTTCCCTGTACAGAGGTCAAAGGGGAGCCAGGAGCAGCTGGCCTTTCTCCAAGGAAGTGAGCCCACTTCCAGCCTGTCCTCAGTGGGGCTGATGTGTAAAGACGGAGCCCTGCACAGCCCACTCCTGGGTCCTCTCTCTGAGCTGCTTTGCCCCCTCACAGAGCAGAATGAACCGTTGCCACTTTCCCATTTTCAATGTTAATGATTTGTATTATTTTAAAATCTGCGTGCCTGGAAACCTCTTTGCCAGAGGCCAGTGAGTAAGGAAGCCGGTAAATAAACGGGGAGCCTTCAGCAGATTCCAGGACTGCCATTACCTGGAGGACAGCACAGAACCTGAGCCTCCGGCCTCCCAGCCATAGCCAGGATGCCTGCAGGAGGTGGGGAGGACAAGCCAGCCACGGCAGGGCCCTGCTCCCCGATTCTGGCCCAGCGTGGGCCCCGCTGAGCTGCAGGGGGCCGTGAGAGCCCAGTCGGCCTCTCTGATGCGTATTGCACCAGGGCTGTCGCGTCAGGGAAGCGTGTCTTCCTCAAGAGACATTAAATATTAACGGCAGCAAGAGAGGCCATGGAGGCAGAGGGTAAACAGTAGTTAGAAAATGTTCATTTTAAGCGCAACTGTGTTAACTCCTGAGAGTAGAATGAGCATTTCCAGAGCAGAGCCAAGGCATTGAATTCCCTGGGTCTTAACTTTCTCAACGGGCTGACCGAGTTGGTGTGAATAGTCCAGCTTCATCTACTGTCCCAAGTCAGAGCCGTCCTGGGGCCCCTCCCCTGCCTCTCACACAGCCCACCATGTCGGGGAGAAAAAGCAAGCTCCCTGGGGTGACTCCTACCTCTGGGCCTGGGGACGCCATGGATCCATCTCGAAACGCTGGGAGGCACACCCTGGAAGGGGGCGTATTTCTATTCAAGGGGCCTCTGTCAGGATAACCCAAGTGCACGAGGACAGACCCTTCCAGAATCCTAGAGCAGAGATTCCCAGGGCAGAAAGGGGTCTCAGAGACCATCTTCTGCAATCTCTAACCATCTGGCAAAACCATATCAAACAGATCGATCCTTACTGTTTTTCAGGAAAGAACTTTCCAAAACGTCCATTGCCAGAATGAGGAGATGTAGCTCAGGCACCCGGAAGCTGCGGGAGGCCTATCGGGGTTAAGGGGGAAGGGGCTTCCTCCCCCGCACCTGAGGCCACAGGGCGGAAAAGCCTTAGAGCTGCCAGGCAGCCCAGAGGAGATAGAAGGTGGGTTCTGTGAGGACGGGAAGCCTGGAGGACCTAGCAGCAGAATCTCCCCATCCTTTAGTCTGGGATTCTCCATTTAGAATCCAGTTCATTCATACATTCGTGTACTCAGAGTTGTTAATTTCGTGCCCGCAGTGTGCCATGCTCTGTGCCAGGTGCTCTGGGTACAGTAACGAGCAAACTGGCCACGCTGTCTGCCTTCCCCCCGCCCACACGCAGCAGGGAAATTTGACAGGTAAATAAGCAATAACTGCAAAGGGGGAAGTACTCTGATGCCACGAGCATGGGGGTGCTAAGGGAGCCGGGGTATAGGGGCACCCCGCCTGCTCCTGGGGCTGATGGAAGGCTTCTCAGCAGACACGATGGAGAAGCTGTGTCCTGGTGTCCAGCCATGCGCTGGGCTGGGCTGGGGGTTGGGCACAGAGGGGCAAAAGTGGCAGAAAATGAGCCCAGAGTGGCAGGATGTAAGAGAAGACACGGAAGCAGCCAGCCACATCAGTCTGTGACCATTTTCTGCTCGGTCAGGAAAATTCCCTCCTCTTCAGTCATTTCTGTGTTTTGCGGAGGCAGCGTCAGCCGAGGCCACGGACTCTGCTGCTTTTGTTTTCTCCTAAATTCAGCCTCTTCCTAGATCCTGCCAGGGACAGGCTGTGCTCTGCCTCTGGGGCGGCAGCCCTGGTTGGTGGCTAGCTTTTCCTGAGGCCAAGTCCAAATCTAAGCCTCGTCACTTCTCTCTGCTGGCCCTGGTCGGACTCTCATGGGCCTAGGGAAGTGCATCCCTAATTCTTCTTCATGGTCCTTCATGCACTTGAAATCAGCAATCGTGTCCCTTTTAGATGTCTCCCCTGGGACCAATACCTCCTGCCCCTTCAGCCACTTCTCATATGATTTGATTTCTCTTTGTGTCACTAGCCCGGACCCTCTCCTTTCCTGGTTTGTCATTGTCCTTGTGAAAGTGGTGACCAAAATGGTCCCGTTGCTTGGCACTAGTCTGGCTTAGAGCAGGGATCAGAGGGAGAAATTCTCCTTCTTTGTCCCAGACACTCTGCTCTCATTAACACAACCCAGGGTTGCACGTCTTTATTTTTACAAGTGGCAGTTTATCACGGTTGGCTCATGTCAAGCTTGGGGTGCATAAACAAATGAACAGGGGCTTCCCTGGTGGCGCAGTGGGTGAGAGTCCGCCTGCCGATGCAGGGGACACGGGTTCATGCCCCGGTCCGGGAAGATCCCACGTGCCGCGGAGCGGCTGGGCCCGTGAGCCATGGCCGCTGAGCCTGCGCGTCCGTAGCCTGTGCTCCGCAACGGGAGGGGCCGCGGCGGTGAGAGGCCCGCGTACCGCAAAAAAAAAAAAAAAAAAAAGAACAAGCAAAGACATATCTTTTTCTTTTAATAGATGTTCCAATCCAGGTGTCCCCCTGTGTATAGGTCTGCTACTGATTTCTGGAATCCAAATGTAAGGCTTCGTATTTTCCATCCAAGATTTCATTTTATTTGTTTCCCTCAGTCTTCTATCCTGCCAGTCATTTTGAGTTTGGATTCGATCACCCGACATGCTAAGAGCTCGCCCTCCCAGTCTTACGGCCCCTGCAGATTTGATCAGCGTGCTCCGTGTGTTGTCACCCCTGACACCTGCAATCCCCAGACCCTGGCTGGTAACTCCATATGGGAGCAGGAGGAAGGCCAAGTGGGTCCCCTTGCATCACTGCCACCAGGCTATTCAATCACTGTCGTGTTGTAATTGGCAAAAGCGAAATAACAGGGTGTTCTGTGTTTCGAGCCCTTTCCCAGGCTGGGTTTAATTGCAATGGGATTTATAACCATCGCTGTAGGAGGTGATAGATGTGTCTCTTTCATCCTCTCTGGCTACTGAGGATATCTAAGGGAGGAAGAAAGACGAGTGGGACTGGAGCTGGGAACTCTGCAAGGTGGAGGGGTGGTGACCAGTGACTGGATGAGTGACAGCTGCGAAGGTCGCCCTAAGAGATGTAGGGCATGAACGTTCACAGTTCCCTGCAGTAGCAGTGCCTTTCTGGCCTTATTTCTTCACAGCAGCCTTGGCAGATAGGGAAAGGAGGGCTCAATTCTCCATTTTACAGAGGGGGAGATTGAGTCGAGAGTGGATTCGCGGCTGATTCAAGGTCCCGCCAATAGTCAGGATGAGAACGGGGCTGGAATCCGGGTCTCGGGCTCTGATGTTCCCGCCACTCACACACTGCTCCTCCGGCGTCATTCACGGGACTTCGTGTCTGCTCAGCACTTATGCCTCCTCCAGCACTATTTGTGAGATGATATGCACGGCAGCGTGTCATGAAGGGGAGCCTAGCAGGGCTACCAATAGTTTCTGTTGTTACGACAGGACTCGGTGTATGCAAGACACCGTGCTGGGCACCACGCGGGATGCGAAGTGTGGGATCCGCCATCCTGGCTTTTCGATGTTTAATAATGTCAGGAAGTAACCCTGGAGTAAAAGCAAGGGGCTCTTAGAAAAGACCAATCCTTCCCTGCCTTCCGTCTCTCCCCTCCGCCTCCCTCCTTCTATTCATTCATCCTCCCATTTATTTTTGTCTATCAGCAATTATTTATTGAGGCTCTTTTGTGTGCCAGGCACTGCTCCGGGTGCTATGATACAGTGGTGAACAGGCAGGTGTAGCTTCTGGCCTCTTGAAACTTGGAATCTAGTGGCGGATACAGAGGACTAAGCACTTATTTAAAAGGGTCAAATATGTCCTCATAGGGGAAGTATGAGGTTGTGTGGGTCACTTAGCAAGGACCTGTGACCTGATCTGGGTGTTAGGGAAACTCTCCTAGTGCAAATCATGACTTAAACTGAGACCTGAAGTTTCAGTAAAAGCTGGGAGTTAGCCCTGGTAAAGAGCATGTGGAAGGGTGGTGTACTGTGAAGGAGAGGTATGTGCAAAGGCTCGGGGCAAGAGACAACATGATGCTTTTATGAAATGCAGAGAGAGAGAGAGGGAAGTGGGAAGACATGAGCCTGGACAGGTAGACAGGGGCCAGATCATAAAGGGTCTTAGCAGTCCTGTTGAGGAGGGTTGGACTTCCGCCTAGTACAGGGGGAAGCTACTGAAGAGTTGTAAGCAGGGAGGAACATCATCAGGTTTCTGTTTTCAAGAGACTCCTCCAGCTGCAGTGAGGAGAACGAACTGAAGGTGCTCGGTTTAGGTCCTGCTAATGGTGCCCCTGGGCTTCCCGGTGGAGCTGTGTATCCTGTAGGTAACTCGATGTGTGGCTCTGGAGCTCAGAAGAGAGGTGTAGTCTGGGAACAGGAATTCACTATGTCTCTGCTAGCACTGGGGCGCTAATGCTAGTCCTGGCCGGGTGACGGGAGTCAAGTTATCAAACCATAATCGAAGCCATGGTCATGGATGCTAGCACCAAGAGGGAGGGGGCACCTAGCACAGAATCCTGAGCGCCGGCCTCTGAAGGTAAGCAAATACTCCAGAAACAGAAGCCCTTTTAGGAGTCCCAGTGGAATCCAATGAAAGCTGTGAGTCGTCTTTCAGATAAAGAAAGAGACTGGAAGCTTACGCACCCCTGGAGGCTGATCAGTGAACTCAGATGAAGAACCCGTGCTCTCGTGCACCTCCCTGGAGGGAGGACGGGTCTCCACCCCTTCCTTTCCCTAATCGTCTCATCCTGCTGTCCCTCTCTCCCCTTCTCCCCCTTCCTGTTTCCTTTTCTAGACATTCGTTTTCCCCACCAGTGACTTCCCAGTCAGGTATGGAGAATGACATTGCCAAGGGCTCGGGGGTTCTCAAGTCCCGGTGTCCCCAAACCACCGAAAGGAAGCGTCACGCTTTTACAGCATCACCTCACACCAGGCTCCGTGGGCACCTCACTGGCTCCCTTTGGTGGGGCCGATGGACTCGGGCAGATAGTCGCACCTTGAGACAGAGCTGGGGAGACTGAAGCAGAAAATAGGACGCAGCCTCCTCTGGGTTCCCACTTTCATTTAATTCAAATGAATTAAACATATTCTTCCTGAGTCCGTTCTTCGTGTGGATTGTAGGTGAGGGAAATAACCCGAGCAAAGGCAGAGGCAGGATCATCCTGAGCAGGGAAAGGGCTTCAGGGTCACTCAAGGACTGGGCACATGGGATGTCACCATTGGGGGGGAATGAGGCTCCAGGGCAGATTGGAGCCCCGTGGTGGTGGTCCTAAATGCAAGGGGGGTGAGGAGTCCGGACTATTCTGTAGGCAGTGGGGAGCTGGCAGTGGTTTCTGAGATGGCAATGGAGATCTGAAGTGAAGGAACCGGAGCCTGACTTGCAGAAGCCCAAACGTGGATTTGTGCAGTTATAGAACTCATTAATTTACCCAACATGAATCGAGTGCCTAGTATTCGCAGGCTCAGAACTTGAACCAAGAGATGCAAAGACAAGGTACTGTCCCTGCCTTCAAAGGGTCGGCAGCCTGGCCGGGGAAACAGAAACGTAGTGTGATGAGTAGATGCGAGGAAGCAGATACCTCGGCACCTCCCCCACAGCCACTCTCCTGCCCTGTGCAGGAACCCTTCCAGCGCTGGGAGGAGGAAAGGGAATTCTTCTCTCCCAGAGGCTGCCGGGAGAGAAAGCCTTCCCAAGCAGCCGCCACTCTGACCAGAGTTAATGACGGACTCACAAGGCCGGGGGGTGGGGGGGGGGGGGCGCCTCTAGGGTGTGGTAGTCCCCTGAGCTCCATTTAGCAGCTCAGCGTCCTGGACAAAACCCTATTTGCGCAGCCCTGGGCTGAGCTTTTAGCTTGGAGGGTTAGAGGGGGCATGGGCAGGGCTTAGGATCCAAACCCTCTAAATATTTGCTGTGGGGAACTCTTCAGCCCCAGGAGGAGAGAAAAGGCCGAGGAAGCATCTCTCCAGTGCTCAGAGGGGCAGTTTCGGGTCCAGCCAGGAGATTTCCCCCTGATGACCGAATGACCTTTAAATGGAGGCCGAATGCCATGCGTCTGTTGCATACCTGGTCGCCTTAATGCGAGCCAGGGGCTAGGGTCGCCTGGCTGGACTAATTCAAATGTAACTGAAGGATGAGAAATAGGAAGCGATTGCAAACACACGGGTGGTGGGCAACGCTGCAGGAACAGATGCTTCCAGAAAGGCCCCCGCTGGAAATGTTTGCATTGTTACCGGGCAGAGACCAGGCTGCCCGTGGGGTTTCTTCCTTCTTTCCGTTTGCTGAGCCTGTTCACAGGGACAGCGAACGCGCCAAGGATCTGGCAATGCTGAGATGGTGGAGAGAGATAGGGCCCACTCCTCTCTTTTGCCACCATCCTCCTAACCTCCTAACCTGTTTAGAAGGACCATACAGGACCAGGAAATCTGAACCCCAAAAGCCACAAAACTGAGTCCCAGAGTTTGATTTGTGACCATGGCTGTATCGGCAGACCTCTTTGGTCCCCGTGTTCTTGCTTATAAGAAGGGAACTAAGAATCCTCCTGCATCCTGTCTCACCAAGATGATGCAGGGAGGCTGAGTGAGGTAGTAAAAGAGAGAGTACCTCAGTGGGGAGCACCCTCTGGGTGTGTGGGGATCTAACCAGGGAAGCCCAGCCCAGGTGCAACGTTCCAGATGGGTTTGCGGGCAGGAGCGCTCAGGCTCCATCCTGCTGGGGGCCCAGCAGCCTTGTGCCCCACATAGATTTGGGGCAGAAAATCACCAAGGTGGCCTCCCCAGCCCCAGCTCTGCCCTCTGAACCAAGGCGGTTGCCTTTGCAAGAGGGTTTGAGGAAATTCCGAATAGAATGAAGTCAGTTCGGCTTTTTTTCCCCCACTTAAGTGTCCGTCTAGACACACACCTGCTTCCTGGGAAGGAAGGTCAGATGCCACCTGCTGCTGCTTTGGGTGCTGGGAAGCCTGGCGTCTTTCTCCTGCCATCTCCCCTCTTTTCTGACGCCTTCCTCCCTCCATCTCCTCACCAAGAATAAAGACTGGGCAGTCGTGTGACTGTCACTGGAGTTCCCAAGGAAGCCAGCACACAGCAGATGTGCATATGCTCTGCACTGCCGCATCTATAAGTCAGTCGGAGACCTCCCAGCCACCTTCTCCTCTCCCGGTCTTTACCCAGCCATTCCAGACACAGCAGAAAAACCTCCGACTCCCAGCAGACTGAGGAGTGATGTGGCCAAGTCTCTAAGATGCTAAAGCATCCACATTCAGGGGAGGATGCTTGCCAGTTTCCGTTTTCCCTGAGGATAGACTGAGGAGAAACAGACGTAGGCAGCAGCAAGTCGGATTTGGGCTTGGGCTAAGAACGCGTGTGATGCCGTTGAGTCGAGTGATTTGCTGGGCCCCTTTCTCCTGTTCCTCTCCAGTGTTCTAAGCCAGGGGACACTTAAGCCCCAGCTGTAAGTACAGCCTTGCCCCAGCAGGGGATTAGTCTTGTCCCCGAGATGGAAGGAAGGAGGGAGAGGCTCACATACTCAGCACTGTCTTTATGCTGAAGCTGCAGCTAAGTGGGGAGCTTTCCTCCTCACCTTGCTGGACACATGGGTATCCCGGGCTGCTGCCTGGGGAGGATCAGCCCAGCTGCTGTTGCGTCTCTCCCAGCCCAGGTGCTGGCAGCGTCCACCTTGGTCCTGCTGTGACTCTGCCTCTGGTTCCTGACTCCCTACCTCAGGCAGCTGCAGGACCCTCCTCGCCCTGTTTTCTGCCTGCTTCCCAAGCTGCTTGGAGCTTTTCCCCAACTCCTTCTCCATCATCCTGCCTGGTTTGGGTTCCACACTGACTCTGATCTGAACAGTTTCACGACTGGCTGAGCCCCAGTTTTGATACGAGTTGTTAGTCATGGGGATGATTTGCTAAGAAAGCAGGTGGCCTCCTCCAATCCTTTATAGAAGAATGTGGTACTTACAGAAGTAAAACAATAGGTTTTTTCAATATAGGAAGACTAGAGCAAGTTCTGTGCGTACACATAAAGCAGTATTTCCAATAATCTGTCCGGCTTAACTAGAGGTGGGGTGGAGGTCAACCAGATGGCCTCCTCCAAAGACAACCTGGAAGAAGATGAAGGTTTTAGAGTCAGATCTAGATTCAGACCCTAGCTCTGCCCCTCATTGCCTGTGTGATCTTGGGCCAGCTACCTGACGCCTTGCATCTTAAGTGCTGTCTCTCTCTTGGTAAAGTCAGACTGACGATAATACCTACCTTTTAGTTGTGAAGATGACCTTCAGATACAGTATGTGCAGTCAGTCTTCTAGAGGCCTGGGGAAGCTCTTCTTTTCCTTTAGGCTTCAGGAGTCCCGAGTTATTGAAGACACTCCATTTCATACTAAAAATATATTTCATTTCAGATTCAGATTTATCTGAAATGAGTTAGATAAGCTTCTCTCCGACCTAATATTCAAAATTGGAATTTACAAAACAGAAAATTGAGGGACAAGGGCTAGACTTATTACAGAAGCATCCTTCTTTTGCATAATGATATTTTCTAGGGTTCTTCTGCTAACAGAGCATTTTTGTCCGTGTTAGATGCTATCATTTGACAGAGAAGCTGTCAAGAGAGGCTGAAAGCTACAGGAATAAATATTAGGAGTTATCGGGAACCTTTGTTTCCTAAAGAATAATTAGAGAAAAGGGGAAGGGACATCAGAAAAGTAAGATTTGGGGAAACTGGGATTTGACTTATAAAAATTCAAATGGTTTCAGGAAACAACTTTTGCGTAAAGCAAAAGTACACCTGAATTGTGGAGCACTGCACTACCTTGTACCTAGAATGCAGAGCTCGTCGAGAGTGTGTGTGTGTAAAAGGAAGAGAGAAGGGGAGGAAAGGAGAGGATGAAATTGAGAAGCGAGGGCTCCTATCGGCATGGCCGTTAAAACTACTTCTGCCGGTCACAGTCACAGCACATTAAGGTCTGCCGAGGCAGGATTGGTCATGACATTGATCAACACTTCATTTTGTGTTTGACTCTGGTTTATTGTAGACTGTTTTCTCCAGACATCCTCTGATGTGTCTGTGGCTGAGAGCAAATGAATATAGATCTTCCCACCACATTCCAGGTCTCAAGGCTGCATCCCTGGCAGTCCTACACCTATGGGGGGTAAGAGGCTGTTTGGGATGGTGCTGGGCCTCCAGATCCCAGGCCTGGACAGTGTGGGAGTTGGGAGCTGAGGGTGTTGACGTGTGTCCTGTTTTGGTCAGGACAGCTCGAGACTGGGAAGGAAATAAGCTTGCAGGTGGGCGATGGTGATGCACCGCCACGGGCAGATGGAGAAGAGACCGAGGAGATTGCAGAGAGGGAGGAGCTGCTGACACGAGGAGAAGCGATTGGGGCGTTACGTTAAGTCTATGAGGATGCAGGCTGGGGAGGAGCAGGGAAGGAGGTCGACGGAAGATTGATGGTTCACGTTTTAAGGAGTTTGCTGTGGTGGCATGCAGTCTGGGTTGGAGGGGGAGATATTGGAATTGGGAAGGTGAATGAAGAGGCTGTCGCTCTGTTTCAGCGTGTGATAGAAAGGATGCAGGAGTTGGGTGATGATGGAAAGGAAGAGGGAAGAATGGGGGGAACAGAGAGAGAGGTGCGCATAGTTAAGGACATCGACCGGTTGTAAACGCTGGATGAGTTTACTTGTTCATGCAGTTATTCTCTCATTCTTTCTTTTTTATTTCTGAGGAAAATGCCTCTTTTATTCTTGTGGTTTAAATAGATTCGTGCTTTGTCATAAGCAGAAGCCCACAGTATACATAAACACTAATTTTTAAAGGATGTTATTTCTTTTTTCTTTAACATTTTTATTGGAGTATAATTGCTTTATAATGGCGTGCTATTTCTGCTTTATAACAAAGTGAGTCAGCTATGCATATAATATATCCCCATATCTCCTCCCTCTTGCGTCTCCCTCCCACCCTCCCTGTCCCACCCCTCTAGGTGGTCACAAAGCACCGAGCTGATCTCCCTGTGCTATGCGGCTGCTTCCCACTAGCTATCTGTTTTACATTTGGTAGTATTTATAAATCCATGCCAGTCTCTCACTTCGTCCCAGCTTACCCTTCCCCCTTCCCACGTCCTCAATTCCATTCTCTACGTCTGCAGCTTTATTCCTGTCCTGCCCCTAGGTTCTTCAGAACCATTTTTTTTCTTTTTTTTTTAGATCGCATATATATGTGTTAGCATATGATATTTGTTTTTCTCTTTCTGAATTACTTCACTCTGTATGACAGACTCTAGGTCCACCCACCTCACTACAAATAACTCAATTTCGTTTCTTTTTATGGCTGAGTAATATTCCATCGTATATATGTGCCACATCTCCTTTATCCATTCATCTGTCGATGGACACTTAGGTTGCTTCCATGTCCTGACTATTGTAAATAGAGCTGTAGTGAACATTGTGGTACATGACTCTTTTTGAATTATGGTTTTCTCTGGGTATATGCCCAATAGTGGGATTGCTGGGTCATATGGTAGTTCTATTTTTAGTTTTCTAAGGAACCTCCATACTGTTCTCCATAGTGGCTGTATCAATTTTACATTCCCACCAACAGTGCAAGAGGGTTCCCTTTTCTCCACACTGTCTCCAGCATTTACTGTTTGTAGATCTTTTGGTGATGGCCATTCTGACTGGTGTGAGGTGTTACCTCATTGTAGTTTTGATTTGCATTTCTCTAATGATTAGTGATGTTGAGCATCCTTTCATGTGTCTGTTGGCCATCTGTAAGTCTTCTTTGGAGAAATGTCTATTTAGGTCTTCTGCCCATTTTTGGATTGGGTTGTTTGTTTTGTTGATATTGAGCTTCAAGAGCTGCTTATAAATTTTGGAGATTAATCCTTTGTCAGTTGCTTCATTTGCAAATATTTTCTCCCATTCTGAGGGTTGTCTTTTTGTCTTGTTTATGGTTTCCTTTGCTGTACAAAAGCTTTGAAGTTTCATTAGGTCCCATTTGTTTATTTTTGTTTTTATTTCCATTTCTCTAGGAGGTGGGTCAAAAAAGATCTTGCTGTGATTTATGTCATAGAGTGTTCTGCCTATGTTTTCCTCTAAGAGTTTTATAGTGTCTGGCCTTACATTTAGGTCTTTAATCCATTTTGAGTTTATTTTTGTATATAGTGTTAGGGAGTGTTCTAATTTCATTCTTTTACATGTAGCTGTTCAGTTTTCCCAGCACCACTTATTGAAGACACTGTCTTTTCTCCATTGTATATTCTTGCATCCTTTATCAAAGATAAGTTGACCATATGTGCCTGGTTTATCTCTGGGCTTTCTGTCCTGTTCTGTTGATCTGTATTTCTATTTTTGTGCCAGTACCATACTGTCTTGATTACTTGTAGTATAGTCTGAAGTCAGGGAGTCTGATTCCTCCAGCTCCATTTTTCTTTCTCAAGATTGCTTTGGCTATTCGAGGTCTTTTGTGTTTCCATACAAATTGTGAAACTTTTTGTTCTAGTTCTGTGGAAAATGCCCTTGGTAGTTTGATAGGGATTGCATTGAATCTGTAGATTGCTTTGGGTAGTATAATCATTTTCACAATGTTGATTCTTCCAATCCAAGAACATGGTATGTCTCTCCATCTGTTTTTATCATCTTTAATTTCTTTCATCAGTGTCTTATAGTTTTCTGCATACAGGTCTTTTGTCTCCTTTGGTAGGTTTATTCCTACTTATTTTATTCTTTTTGTTGCAGTGGTAAATGGGAGTGTTTCCTTAATTTCTCGCCCAGATTCTTCATCATTAGTGTATAGGAATGCAAGAGATTTCTGTGCATTAATTTTGTACCCTGCTACTTTAACAAATGCATTGATTAGCGCTAGTAGTTTTCTGGTAGCATCTTTAGGATTCTCTATGTATAGTATCATGTCATCTGCAACAGTGACAGTTTTACTTCTTCTTTTCCGATTTGGATTCCTTTTATTTCTTTTTCTTCTCTGATTTCTGTGGCTAAAACTTCCAAAACTATGTTGAATAATAGCGGTGAGAGTGGGCAACCGTGTCTTGTTCCTGATCTTAGAGGAAATGATTTCAGTTTTTCACCATTGAGAACAGTGTTGGCTGTGGGTTTGTCATATATGGCCTTTATTGTGTTGAGATAATTTCCCTCTATGCCTACTTTCTGGAGGGTTTTTATCATTAATGGGTGATGCATTTTGTTGAAAGCTTTTTCAGCATCTATTGAGATGATCATATGGTTTTTCTCCTTCAGTTTGTTAATATGGTGTATCACATTGATTGACTTGCGTATATTGAAGAATCCTTGCATTCCTGGGATAAACTCCACTTGATCATGGTGTATGATCCTTTTAATGTGTTGTTGGATTCTGTTTGCTAGTATTTTGTTGAGGATTTTTGCATCTAAATTCATCAGTGATACTTGCATGTAGTTTTCTTTCTTTGTGACATCTTTGTCTGGTTCTGGTATCAGGGTGATGGTGGCCTCGTAGAATGAGTTTGGGCGTGTTCCCCCCTCTGCTATATTTTGGAAGAGTTTGAGAAGGATAGGTGTTACTCTTCTCTAAATGTTTGATAGAATTCGCCTGTGAAGCCATCTGGTCCTGGGCTTTTGTTTGTTGGAAGATTTTTAAACACAGTCTCAATTTCAGTGCTTGTGATTGGTCTGTTTATGTTTTCTATTTCTTCCTGGTCCAGTCTCAGAAGGTTGTGCTTTTCTAAGAATTTGTCCATTTGTTCCAGGTTGTCCATTTTATTGGCATATAGTTGCTTGTAGTATTCTCTCATGATCCTTTGTATTTCAGCAGTGTCAGTTGTTGTTTTTTTATTTCTAATTCTGTTGATTTGAGTCTTTTCCCTTTTTTTCTTGATGAGTCTGGCTAATGGTTTATCAATTTTGTTTATCTTCTCAAAGAAACAGCTTTTAGTTTTATTGATCTTTGCTATTGTTTCCTTCATTTCTTTTTCATTTATTTCTGATCTGATCTTTATGATTTCTTTCCTTCTGCTAACTTTGGGGTTTTTTTGTTCTTCTTTCTCTAATTGCTTTAGGTGTAAGGTTAGGTTGTTTATTTGAGATGTTTCTTGTTTCTTGAGGTAGGACTGTATTACTATAAACTTCCCTCTTAGTACTGCTTTTGCTGCATCCTGTAGGTTTTGGGTCATCATGTTTTCCTTGTCATTACTCACTCATTCTTTTCACCAATAGTTATTGAGCAGTACCAGGCTTTGTGCTGCTCGCTGGAGGGAAGCCATGGCTCAAGCATTCCTCAGTTGATTTTCTAATGGAGGGTTTATAGCTACAAAAATGGGCAATTACCATAGCTGTGGGAGCACAAAGGAGCGACACTGGTTGGGGGATCGGGGATGTAGTTCAGGAAGCCTTTTTGGAATCAAACGGGAAACAAGCAACCTCTAAGCTATGAGCTAGCAAATAAAGCAAATGCTATAGTGAGTCCAAGAAAAGAAATAGACATGGATGATGGCCCCTGGTTGGCAATGAGACATCGTTGATGACCTGGGAGAGGGCAGTTGGGGGAGGATTAAAGCGATGGCAAAGGCAGCGTGTTCAGATATAGTGTATTAATGGAAAATTTGAGGTCTGCTAAGGCCAACAGATCACGAGATGACTGCCGTTGAAAAGGCCATCGTTCCCAAGAGGAAGGGGCACACTTTGCCAAGGGGGGCCACATGGGAAGCATCAGGGTTTGTCAGGAGGCAGTGGGAGCTTGGGGCAATGTGGGCAAGAGTCTTTGTTGTGGTTTCTTCATGGAGGACCAGGTGAGGCAGCGTGCATAGGCTTAGGATTGACTAGTTTGAATAATCTCAGTGGGTTCTGGGGCACAGGGCCTCTCCCGAGTTGCCTGGTACCTAGTCCTGGGAGTGATTAGGGCAGATAGCTAGTAGCCTGGAGTGTAAGTGCCCTGTGAGTACCCAATAAAGGAGGAGGCTGGGGTGTGGAATGGGTGGTTTGTATTTGAAAAGTGCCCTTATGGGCTAGTTTAATATTTCTAGGAATTGGGTAACCCTGAGAGGGGTGGTCCATCCCGGGTCAGCAAGGCTCCAGATGTGAAAGCATCAGCATACTGAAAAGTCAAAGATATGGTTAATACAGGCAGTTAAGTGATCATACATAACATTTATCGGACAGTGCCTGTATGTTTGGTACTTTTCTTAGTAATGTACATGTTTTAGCTCAACTCTCACAGCATCTTTAGGAGTTAAGTACTGCTAGTTTACAGATGAGGAAAGTAAAGTTCAGAGAAGTTAAGGAACTTGAGCTAGATCACACAGCTAGTACTGGGCTTGGAGGCTGGCTCCTGGGCTGGTGGTCCCCATCACTGTGCTGTGCTGCCTCTTTAGTGGATGCCGAGCGAGTCTCAGCACAGGCTATAGAATGCTCATTCAGCAGTGATCATTTTAATTAAAGTTGAGAATTTCATGTAGCTCTATGTGGCATTTTTCTTTTCAAAATTCTCCATTAGATCCTACTGCTTCCACCATGACGGAGGTAACGGCATTTTGCAGGAGGATTAACTGAGGATCGGAAAGATTTTGAGGCTTTTCCAAAGAGACATCTTGGTTCCAGCGGGGAGTCAGGCTCCCAGCTGGGGCTGTTCTGAACAGAACCAGCATTTCCCTCTCTGGGCAGCTGAGCAGGCTTCCCCAAAACATTGCTTCCTTCATTTGCATGCGCACTAATTGTCTCTAGGTTTCAAAGAATCTCTCGCAAGCCCGTGTACTGTTCTTTCTATAAAGAAGGGGCAAAGAACAGTCTGTGCCGAAGCCTTTGGAGCACTGAGTGAATCCAAATGAGATTTGCTCGGTAATTATGTTTTCCTTAACGAAGTTTAAAGGAAGCGGTAACTAACAGGGCTTTATTCAGACAGCAGCCATTTCTCATCAGTAAATCGTGCTTCCACAGCAGAATCATAAACAAAAGATTTTGAAGGGTTCAAGTTCCAAAGGCTGCATGAGCTGGAGAGGAAGATGTGAAATATTGAGTTTGGGGTTTGTGTCTCGACTTCTGATTAACTGGCCCTTCCTTGCTCTGTTTGGGTGGCTTAGGCTCCAGTGTGTAACAGGCTTCAGTTAGGATTAACTCTTCTTAAAGGTACCACAGGGGTTTCCTCGGGAGGCTGGGGCTCAGCTCCCAGCCTGGGAAGACCCTCTGGAAGTCTGTGGGGCAAAGTATCTTCCTTTACCCCTTATAGGTGATCAGACAGGGAGCCTTCAGGAATGACTGAGCCTTAGGTGTACTGTAAATGGGGCAGCAGAATAAGAAGGGAAAAGTTAGGCCTTGGGAACCCCTGTGCTGCTGGTCATTAGAAAGACAGATCTTGTCAAGGTCACAACAGTTTGCAGCCAGATGGCCTTGAGTTCCTATTTGTCACAGAGTTGTCTTGCCCAGACTCTCCCCCTTCTGAATTCCTGACCCACCTGCCATGGGCACTTCCCTCCAGTGCCCGTTCTCAGTGATTCCCGCTGCCCGCTCTGCTGGGCCTGGTTCCCAGCCCCTGTCCTTTGCACTGACCCTGAGCAGGAGGGGACAGCTGATGGGTGGGTCTCCCTCTGAGAAGTATTCCGGTTATCAGCACAGCGAGGATAAGGAGTAATGGCCAGGACCCAGAAGCCTGCCATAAACGAGCTATTCCCCTGCTCCCTGGCCCCAGGCAAATCGCTGACTCAAAGAGGGTTAGGACCAACAGCTAGGAAACTGGGGTTCAGAACAGAGCAGTTACTTGGGTACCATAACGTACCCAACTGGTAAATTTCAGGCTCTGGAGCTAGACCTTCAATCTAAGTGTTGGTTTTCCCACAGAAAGTCCCATATAAAGCTTCCCACATACCACGCTACTTGTTCCCAGAACTGGGTCAGTAAGCCTTGCCCAGCCTTCTTCACGGTACACAGGACATCTGAAAGTGCTTTATACTCAGTGAAGCTCTATACCAGTGGTTCTCAGTGGGGAGTTACCTATTTTTTTTAAAGACTTAAAAAATTTGAGGTATAATAATATACAGTAAAATTCATTTTTTATAGTGTACAGTTCTATGAGTTTTGACAAACTCGTACAAGCATGTAACCACCACCTCAACCAAGATATAAGAACAGTTGCGTCACCCCCTGAAAATTCTCTTGTGTCATTTTGTTGTCAGCCCCTCTCCCCTCCCCAGCTCCTGGCAAACATTGATCTGTTTTCTGGCCCTACTTTTGCCTTTTTCAGAAGATCATATAAGTGGAATGATACAGTGCTATAGACTGAATGTGTTCCCTCCAAAATTCTTTCTTGAAATCTAATCTTCAATGTGATGGTATCTGGAGGTGGGACCTTTGGGAGGTAATTAGGTCGTAAGAGTGGAGCCCTCATGAATGGGATTAGTGCCCTTATAAAGAGAGGCCCCAGAGAGCTCTCTTGCCCCTTCCACCATGTGAGGACACAGTGAGAAGACGGCTGTCTATGAACTGGGAAGCAGGCCCTCACCAGGCACTGAATCTACCAGTTCCTTGATCTTGGATTTCTCAGCTTTCAGAGCTATAAGAAATAAATTTCTGTAGTATTCTAAGACATAGCAGTATGTAGCCATTTCAGTCTGGCTTTTTCCACTTGGCATGGTGCATCTGAGAGTCATCCAGGTTGTTGCCAATATCAGAAGTTTATTCCTTTGTATTATTAAGCACTATTCCACTGTATGGATGGGCCACAGTGTATCTATTCCTTCACCAGTTGAAGGACTTTTGGGTTGTTTCCAACTTTGGAAGACCATGAACAAGACTGCTATTTTGTAATAATATAAACCAAGGGGGCATTCTGTAAATACATCTTACGTATTTGTAAACACAGGATATTTTTGTAAAGATTTAGTATGCGTTGAATTTTCCATGAAAATTCACTAAGAAAATTGGGAAGACCATACCTTGTTTTGTTCTGAATTTTACCAAAAGTTGGTCAACATTTACCAAAAGTTGGTCAGCATTTGAAAATCACATCACCCTTCATCACTCTTGCCAACTTAGCTGTGGTATTTGAGTTGCCAGCACAACACTTTTTGTATTAGTTTGAATTTATAGCTGCTGTATTCATGGCGATGCTACATAAGCTACAAACGTCTGACTCCTTCCTTCTGTCTTCTAGTTTAATCATACTCAAGCATTTGCATAATGAAATACTTATTTTATTATAAATTACTTTCTTTTTATTACTCCTTTGTATTATAATTAGGGGAATGAGGTGGATTTAAAAAAAACGTTAGGTATGTAGTTATATATGCATTTTTATTTTGGGCTAGAAAAGGCATATTATAAAATACTGGTTCAGGAAAGGGAGTGTTGATTGTAAGAGAGTTGAGGACTACTCCTCTTCACAAGAGTTGTGCGGTCAGGACTTTATCCATCAGTATAGACAAGGCTGTGTCCTGAGAGAACAGATTACATTGGCAGCTGGCAATTTTAGGAAAATATTCATGTTCCAGAGCTTGCTGTAGCGGGGCTTGGTTCCCTTGGCTATATTCAGAGGCATTTGGAAAAATAATTAGCTGATAAATATTTATTGAGCACCTATTATGTGCCAGGTGGTATCACTATCCGCAAGGAGAATTCTAATAGTGGTAGGGGTGGGAGGGTATATTTACAGAGTATATTTATATATACAAGTGAATGAAAAAGATAATTGCTGGCACTGGTAAGTGCTAAGAAGAAGGTAAAATAGATAAGCGCTTTACTTGGGGAATTAAGTAAGGCCTCTCTGAGTTTGGACCTGAAAATGAGAAGAGGCAGCGTTGCAAAGATCTAGCAGGAAAGCATTCCAACCACAGGGAATAGCGGGGGTAAAGGCCCTGAGATGGGAAGCATATGGGATGCTTTGGGAGCAAAAAGACGACCAGGTGTCTGGAACATAGAGAATATAGGGGAAGTGGAGGGAGAGGGCGACAAAGAAGCCAAAGTTCTCCAAATGATGCAGGTCTTATAGGTCATGGTTATGTGTGGAATTTCATTGTTTGCAGTGGGAAGCCTAGGGGTTGTGTTAAACATGGGAATGATGTGATCTGACTTATGCTTTAGAAAGACCACTCTGGCTGCCCTGAAGGGAAAGTGGAGGCAGAGAGACCAGGAGACTAGTGCAGAAGTCCAGAAGACAGGTAGTAGAGGCCTAGATCGGGGAAAAGCATGGAGATGGTAGGTAGTAATTGAATTAGAAATGTGTTTTGGAGGAAGAACGGCCAGAGCCTATGGATATGTTTAATTTTGGAGTATGAGGGAAAGAGACTGACTCCTAGGTTTTTGGCCTGAGCAATTGGGAGGGAAGAGGTACCATTTATTGAGATGGGGAAGATTAAGAGAGATGGTAGAATTGAAGGGGAAAGTTGACTTCTTTCAGCCAACTGAAGTGTGAGACACCTATTAGACATCCACGTGGAGGGAATTCCCCAGTGGTCCAATGGTTAGCACTCCATGCTTTCACTGCTGTGGGTCCAGGTTCGATCCCTGGTTGGGGAACTAAGATCCCATAAGCTGTGTGGTGCAGCCAAAAAAAAAAGACATCCACGTGGAGATATCAATTAATACTTAGGTGTATAAGGTCAAGTGAGAGATGCAGTCTGGAGATAACATTGAAAGTTATCAGCAGGAGAGATTTTGGAAAGATAGTGGCAGCACAGTTTTTAGGTAGTTTTTTTGTTTTTTGTTTTTTTGCGGTACGTGGGCCCCTCACTGTTGTGGCCTCTCCCGTTGCGGAGCACACGCTCCGGACGCGCAGGCTCAGCGGCCATGGCTCACGGGCGCAGACGCTCCGCGGCATGTGGGATCTTCCCGGACCGGGGCACAAACCCATGACCCCTGCATCGGCAGGCGGACTCTCAACCACTGTGCCACCAGGGAAGCCCAAGCTGCTTATTTTTTAACACTCTATAAAACAATGGAAGAGGGAGCTCTGTGGAGTTACAAAAGACACCTGAACAAAGTCTTTTTCTAAAAGTTCAGGAAAACTCATTTCACTTAAAAATGAAATGATTGCATCCAAACCCCATAAAAGTTACTGTAAGGAAGACAAAATGAGAATAACATCCCTGCAGACAGTGAAATCACACCAAAAAGTAAATAAATAAATAACCACCCCCCAAAAAAACAACAACAACCAGAAAAAAAAAAAAAACTATAACACAGTATTTCACAATGAGCTAAAATTTTTAAAAATGGTACAAGACATGAAATATAATATAAATCAGATTTAGAAAAACAGAAATGTAGTGATAGAATTCAAGAAAGAATTAGAAAGAAAAGAAAAAATTTATAAGTGAGGCGTGAACTAGAAGGAACACAAGAGCAAATAAACACTATAAATAATACCTTATGAGAAATAAAACGCATAAAGGAGGGAAAAATTTTAAACCAAGAAGAAATTAAGAAAGAGATAAACATGGTTTGAGAGAAAGTGACAAATATTTAAGAAAGGCAAAGAAGGTTCAACATATGGATAATAGGCATCCTTGAAAGGCAAAAAGAAAACTAAAGCAAGGTAACAATCATAAAAAATATAATTCAAAAAAACCTCCTGAAATTAAAAGAAAATTTAAAGCTGAATATTGAAAGAACACTCTTTGTACCTGAGAATATTGACCCAGAAGGATGGAGGCTTGTTCTAGTAAAATTACCAGGCTTTAAAGAAAAAGAAGAATATCCTTTGGGCATCTAAGCAAAAGAGTAAGTGATTTATATGAGAAAGAAAATGATATTGTCATCAGACTTTTCTACAGCCACATGTTATGACAGAAGAAAATGGAGTAACAGATTAAAGGTACTCAAAACAGGAAATGTGAACATGAGCCAAAGATTGTACATTCAGCCAAATTGACCTTCAAGTATAAAGAACACACTATCATTAAAATAGCATGTAAGAACTCAGAGAATATTGTCCCTATGAGTTCTTCCTCAGGAATCTACTAGAAAACGAGTTCAGAAAACCCAGTGGTCAGAGAGACATGGGTGTAAGACCAGTGTTGAGCATTAAACATATGGTTACTTATAGCAACAAAACTAAGTGAGGGTTCCCAGGGCTACATTGCATGATGCAATGGCAATATCATCTGACAATGTAGGTATAGTGTTAAGAATTGGGGAACAGAGATGGCATATGCAAAGATATTTTAAACCTTTTTAATACATAATAATGATGGCTGGAAGTGGTGTTAGTATTGCTACTAATAAGTATGGTTATTCTGAGACTGTTGTATGTATGATGTGGGATAAAGCAAATAAATAATTATGGGTCACCCTATTTCTGTCTTTTTTGTGTCCTTGAGAACCAGGATTCTCAGTGCAAAAGAATGGAAATATAGATGTAGTTATAGAAGAGGCAGAGTCAAAACCCTGTAGACTTGAATTTTTATTTTATAAATTTTGTATAAATATTTTATATCCATCTATCTATATGTTATATATTTTGTTTTATATATATATATAATATTTGTTATCTATATCTCTATCTATCGATAGATAGATTTTTTTTTTTTTTGCCCCTTAGCTCTGTCCACTGAAAAAGGCCTAGAAACTATGACCAAGAGGTGCAACCAGATTGTGGTCGTGCTATACCATTTCCCACTGAAAGAAACCAGGGCTTCTTGGAGACGTGGCTGATCCCAGGTGTAGGCAGGAAATGTACAAAATGACAGCCTGGACCAGTCATGTCAGAAGGACTTAGGAGCCAACTTGAAGAGACTCCCACTGGTCAAAGATGACAATTTGAGCTTTAATAAGGATAATAATTACAATGGATTGAAACCCATGTTTAAACATGGGTTTAATAATTTTGTATGCATGAGTTCAAAATGACATGTAAAAAATTACCTGATTGGTCATCATCTGAGGATGACAGGGGGCTAACTAATTATCTTGAAAACCATGTAAATGAAAGGAAATTAGCATTTATCCTGTCATTCCTATATGAACTGTGCCCCTGGGTAACCAAATAATACATGACGGGCAGCATCTCTGTATAAAATTATTCGGGTTGATATATGAAAACTTAAATGAATGAATGGATCTAAAGTTTAGACGTTAGACACTGAGCACCTATAGTTCCTAATACTGAAAAGAGAGTAAAAGGCAGACATTACGTGCCTTCTGATGAAAGAACATAGCATCACTTATAGTCTCAGCTGAAGGTCTGAACCTGAGCTTGACCAAGCCTCTGGATCCAGTGACTGATTTTTTTGTTTTTTGTTTTTGCGGTACACGGGCCTCTCACTGTTGTGGCCTCTCCCATTGCGGAGCACAGGCTCCGGACGCGCAGGCTCAGTGGCCATGGCTCACAGGCCTAGCTGCTCCGCGGCATGTGGGATCTTCCCGGACCGAGGCACGAACCTGTGTCCCCTGCAGCGGCAGGCAGACTCTCAACCACTGCACCACCAGGGAAGCCCCCAGTGGCTGTTTTAAGAATGAAGAGATAGAGGAGCGTGTTGAACTGCACAGGAGTGTGCAGGTAACAGAATCCAGATGGTGGGGAACCCTACAGGGCAAAGGAACAGATGCATTTTAAGGAAAAGAAAGAGATGAAAGAGAAATTTGTAAATTAAAAGAGAATTAACAGATAAAATTTCCAAAACTGGGCAGGATTTAAACTACAGTGTCTAGGAATGCACTTGGGTGATAAAACCACAAAAGGGGGGAAAAACACACAAGAAGGGATTCCTGTAAGAGTCAGGAAAGTGGTTACTTTGGGAGGGGAGGAGGGGCTGTGGTTAGGATGGGGAAAAGCAGGCCTTCTGGGTGGCTGGCAAAGTTGTATATTTTAACGTGTGTAGTTATTATGAGGTTGTTCACCCACTAAGCTTTGTATTTGTTCTGTGTGGTTTTTTGCATCTATGGTTTATTTTACAATAAATGAGTAAAGAATTTTTTTAAGTCATGAATATATAAGTGGAATTTAAAGCCATGGGAAGGATGGAAGTCACTTGAGAGAGAGTATAGGTGGGAAGATGGCTCAGAACTGAATCTTGGGGGTACCTGACATTTGAGAAGGAGCCATTGAGGCAGGAAGACAAAACGACACCTATGAATAAACAGGTGTGCGAGATGTGACGGGAGCTTAGAGAAGAAAGTATTTGAAGGTGAAGTAAACGAGTTCACTGGTCAATGCTTCTGAGAGACTAAATACAGTGAAGATAGAAGATTATCCATGGGCTTCAATGAGGTGTAGGTGACTGGGGACTTTAGTGGAAGCTGTCTTGGAGTGGTGAGGACGAAACCCAGCCCAGTGGGCTGGGTGAAGGTGAGAATGGAAAGTGGGATGGAGATGGAGTAAAAACAACTGTTTCAGGGGGATCTGGAGTGGTGTAAAGGGGGCAGGGCTGAGGGATGGGTCAGGAAAGCCCTTGAGCCGTCTTAGTGCCAGGCAGGAAGGCAACCCTCCCCAGCCCTGTGGCACGGGCACCCTGTCCTGAAGATGAGCTGCATGGCCCGTTCTTCTGCTGAAATCCGTCACCCTACCCCCAGCCTCAACCCCCATCCTGCTCCGGCCAGCGCAGGATGCTGAGGAGACCAGGCTGCCGGTGGCCAGCTTGGTGTTTCGCATGCAGGGTGAGCAGGGCCTGAAGGGCAGGGGGGGCACCAGGCTTGTGGGCAACAACAGACAACTGTTGAGTGGACGCCAGTCAGATCAAAGCACCTTCAGCCAAGACTGCTGATCTCCATCACCCTCTGCTTTGGCAGAGCTGAGAGAACTAATTCTCCCCATTCTTCCCTCCAAAGCTCGGCCACGGCTGGCCCTTTCTCATCTGGGTGAGACAGGAGGGCCCGGATGCTGCACAGGCCAGGGCGTTGGAGACACAGCCAGTGGGGAGCTGGCTGAGACTTGCTGACATAGAGGAACAGGAGACCCTTTTGTTCATTCAAAGATCAGAGCCAAAAAGTTGGAGCAGAGAAGCTTTAGAGCAGGCTGGATGCCCTCTTCAGAGCAGCCTGGCAATTTGAAAGGAGCTTTGGAGCCTTGGATCTATACCTGCCAGTTCCCCAACCTCACCCTTGTTTGTTTACTGAGGCTAGAGACCCCGCTGTGTAGCCACCCACCTTGCCCAGGAGCAGAGGCATCCTAGCAGGATGGCAGAGTGACGCAGAGCCAGACTTGGGTTTCCTCACCTATGTGGACATAGTAATAGCGCCCACCTCATAGTTTCTGCAGGAATGCAATGGGTTGGATTCCACATATATGCGTTAATATACGATATTTGTTTTTCTCTTTCTGACTTATTTCACTCTGTATGACAGTCTCTAGGTCCATCCACGTCTGCAAATGGCACAATTTCTTTCCTTTTTATGGCTGAGTAACATTCCATTGTATATACATACCACATCTTCTTTATCCATTCCTCTGTTGATGGACATTTAGGTTGCTTCCATGTCCTGGCTGTGGAATCTAGAAAAATGATACAGATGAACCTATTTGCAAAGCAGAAATAGAGACACAGACGTAGAGAACAAACGTATGGACACCAAGGGGGGAAAAGGGAGGTGGGATGAATTGGGAGATTGGGATTGACATATATACACTACTATGTATAAAATAGATAACTAATGAGAACCTACTATACAGCACAGGGAACTCTACTCAGTGCTCTGTGGTGACGTAAATGGGAAGGAAATCCAAAAAAGAGGGGATATATCTATACGTATAGCTGATTTACTTTGCTGTCCAGGAGAAACTAACACAACATTGTAAAGCAACTATACGCCAATAAAAATTAAAAAATAAAACAAAGAATGCAATGGATTAGTGTCCTCAAAGTGCTTATAGCTGGGCTTGCCACACAGGTGGGGCCAGTTTTAGCTGATGTGGTCCCTTAAGCTTCCTGTAGGTCTGCTGCTTTACTTTCTCTGTCGGGAGTTTAAGACATTTTTGTGAGACTGAGCCTGGGCCTCCTCCCAGCCTTGCTCCATACCCTGCAGGACCGTTGCTGCCCAGGGAGTTGTGAGATGCCAGGGACCCCAGAGCTGATCTTGTAGATGAGAAAACTGAAGCCCATAGGGAGAAATTCTACTGCTTCTAGAGTTTTCTCTTCCATTGTGTTTTGCTCTGAGACAAAGTGTTCAGTATATGTTGGAACCAAAATTCTACATTGCTTTGTGGGGCATTTTGGAGGATGAAAAAGATAGTGGATCCATCTCTCTCTCTCTTTCTGTTAATGTCCCTCTGTGCTCAGGTAGCAATGCTCAGCATCAGTTACGCATATGCGGTCGTTTTCTAGCATCTGTGATGGCCCAGTCACATGCCTGTCTCATATCTAGGGGGCAGGCCTAAACTAAAGGTGACTTTTGTGGCTATAAACAGAATCACACTCACAGGATGGCACATGGATTGGACCCAGGACCCGTGTCGTAGGACTGTGCTCCAGCCAGCTTACCTCACGTGAGCTCCAGCCTTGTCCACCAGGACAGCCCATCTGGTGGTCAAAGTCTGCAGTTGGTAAATGCAGGTGGCTGGTTTGCATGACACTGAACAGCTTGGGATCTGGACTACAAGGATGATTGGCTGATCTTGTGCAGATTCAACCTGTTACCTGGCATCACAGGTTGGTAGGTGTAGCTTGCCCTTTCCTCCCCTTTCTGAGCCCACTCTTAGCCTCAGGGAATTTTAATAAAATACCTGAGCCTGGCTCCACTCTAGAATCTGAACCTCTTATACCTGAGCGTAGGAGTGGGTTGTAGTTAGGCCACTGGGAAAGTCATATGCCGTCAATGCAGCTGCTTTTGATTTGAAGACCAAGGGCACCTGGGACAATCACAGCTGGCCTCTCACCATGGCGGTAGCTCTGAGCCCCTGCCTTGCCCCAACACACAGGAGTGGCTGAGCCTCCAGCGAGAGTAAGGGCAGGGACTGGGCCATCCCCACGGGAACGTGCTGACCCCCCATTGTCTACAGTGGCCCTGTCTCAGCTGGGACTCAGCCTACCACGCACTGCACCTCCACAGAGCCCCCACAGGGAGAGGGCAACTGCCCTTGCAGGGAAGGGATCCAACATTGCCTGGTGACCTGGGATCACTGTAGTTATCTTTGGGATCTGCCTGGCCCAAAAGGCCTCCCTGGGTGGGTCCAGAGGAGATCATCTCAGCCACTGTGTCAGGAGCTGTGCAACTGGTAAGGGATGGGAGCTCTGTGAGTTTCCCTCCTGCCCATCAGTCAGTCCCCTTCCCTGTGAGAACTTTAGTGAATCTGTAAAGTGCAGTGGACCCCTCACCCTCCTCCTGGTCGTGTGCTCTGCAGAATGCTTTGATCATGGACTGTCTCATGTCACCCTCACCTTTCCATGGAGATGGCATCTTCCTTTGGTTTTATGTGAACTCAAGGGCTGGGACTGCCCTGAGATGCCCAACCCTGTCCCACCCCATATTTCTGGGTCTGCCAGCTGGGCCAGGGACCTAACCATCTGAGGGACGTGTGGCCTCAGAGGCCACAGGTGGTGTGCGGGGCACGTGCCTAGACACATCCCCTGGGGCAGGGCTCTGGGAAATGCTCCAGAGCCCACTGCTGCGCTCCCCCCCCCCCCCCCGGTACAGTTGCCAGCATTGAGCCTTTACCAGATGCTGGAGGTCATTCAGAATGCGTGCCTGCATTAACTTACCTACCAATCACAGCGCCCCCATTTACAGTTGAGGAATTGGGAGATTTAGAGAAGTTGGGAAACTGGCCCCAGGTTTCATGGCTAAAAGGTGGTAGAACCAGCTGTGTACTCTTAACCATGGTGCCGTCCTGCCTTTCTGCAAAGAACAAACATGTAGATTTCCCTCCTAGCGGGAATTTCTGTTCATGTGAATGCCACAGAGGGGAGCTTAACCTTTCAGGTCAGACAGAATCCTCCTTCTGTTCCCACGGGTATCATTATATATGCATGGGTGCTGACGCATGCACTCCACACACGCGCGCATGCACTCCACACGCGCGCACACACACATTCACGTTAACAGGTAGTCATTGCCTTGCTCTTCATTCATTCGTTCACTCAAACAACCAGAACCCATTGAGCCCCACTGGGCATCGTAGTGGATGCTGGGGCTTGAAAGCGGAGTAAGAAGCAGCCCCTGCCCTCGGGGAGCTCTCGGGCTCCGAGGAGATTAGATCTGTAAATGGGCAGTGGTAGAAGTGCAGGTGCAGCGGTAGACGCGTGTGTGAACTACCTGGGCACACAGAGGAGCAAGCCTGATTTGGGAACCTGTAGACTGGATTTCATCTCAGGAACTGAGGAAATGTTGGGTCTAATAGAATCTTGGAATTCTCATGAGGAAGGCCTGGGCTCTCCTCCTAGCTCTGCCATTTCCTGTTGCAAAGATGATGTGTCAAAGGACCCAGCATGAGGTGCAGCACCAATAAATATTTATCAGATTCACTAGCTCTGTGACCTTGAACGAGTTAGCTAACCTCCTTGAGCCTCAATTGTCCCATGTATGAAACGGGAGCAGTCAGATCTGCCCTACCTTTCAAGCTTGTGGCAGGGATGAAACGGTTTACTGAGGATGAAAGTTCTTTAGATGTGAACTTGTCTCTTCGCTGTAATGATTTGGTCCAGCGAGGCCGGCATAGGGGGTGTGCGGAGGGCAGCCGGGATCTCGGGTTACAGCACAGAAAGACAGGACTGGTCCTTGAAGGTGCTCTGCAAAACTGGAGAGACGGTGACAGCGATAGCATGGAGTCTGATTCTCCCGGCACCCTGGTCTCTCCCGTGAAATGACTGTAAAGCACTTTGCCGTGATAGTCTTTTATAAATACTTCCTAATAACAACAACCTACACAGTTTCCAGCGGGAGCGGGGCTGGTGGGAGCGGGGCTGGCGGGAGCGTTAATGAGGCTGTTAGGTGTCTGCTGCAGCCCAGCTCCATCCGGCTCCGCGGAGGCTGGGAACGTGCGGGAAACTGTGGGGCTCAGGCCTCCTCCTCCCCTCCCCCGCCACCCCAACCTGGATGCTGGGCTCAGCTGTACCCAGGACACCGCCGGGCTCATGTCAGTCAGTTGGGCTTTTTGTTGCTGATGCATTTTACTTGGGGGTTTTAATTAGTACTAAATAGTCAGGAAAGTAATGCTGAAAGGCTCGTTCCCTGGCTGGTGGAGGGAGAGCGGGGCTGTAAACAGTGACGAGAATAATATCATCCACGTGAACTCTGTGCCAGGACCTGGGCAACGCAGGTGGCAGCGTCATCGGAGCCACTGACTAACCAACCAGAGGATGGAGTCTTTTTCTGGGGAAGAGGAGATGAGAGAGGAGGAAGAGAAATGGGTAGAGGGATTGGGGCAGTGCAGGGTAGAAGGGATGGCGTTTGTATAAAAGACTCAGAGGAGATTGATGTGGACGTTAATGCTGGAAAAGGCAACCATTCTAAGTGGAATATTAATGGAATCCATTTTCTTGCCGTCTCCTGCAGGCACACTTTGGAAGTGCAGGGGAAAATATCACTTTGCAATAATAACTGTTATTTATATAAGAGAACAGCCTTGGATATATCAAAATGTGAGGTTTCGAGGTAATAATTGGACCCTCAGAATCATCATTATCCATTTAAAAGGCAATTTCTGGGCTAGGAAATTGATAGAAAAGAATGGGCCAATCCTACCACAGTGATAAATAACTTTGTGTTTCAGTTTTATTATTTGATTTCATTCTGAATCTGATGGGACTTGGTGACTAAAGGGAATTGAGTAGGAATGTAAATGGGAGTGACTTTCCCCACAGCATCTTTATTGATGTCCAGATATGACTGTGGGAGAGAAGCCTCAAGCTTCTGTCCTCGTCACAGCTGGAGGGAAAACAGTGGAGACAGAGGAGCAATTCCTGCCAGAATCCACTGGCATCTTCCAGACAGTTTACTCCCCAGTCCTGTAATTTCCCTCTCTCCCACCTGCCAAGTTAACCACCTTGGATGAACATGCCTCTGGATTTTTTTTCTATAAAAATCTATACCTTTTTTTCTTTAAAAAAACAGGGGAAGGCTTCCCTGGTGGCGCAGTGGTTGAGAGTCTGCCTGCCAACACAGGGAACACGGGTTCGTGCCCCGGTCCGGGAAGATCCCACGTGCCGCGGAGCGGCTGGGCCCGTGAGCCGTGGCCGCTGAGCCTGCACGTCCGGAGCCTGTGCTCCGCAACGGGAGAGGCCACAACAGTGAGAGGCCCGCGTACCACAAAAAAAACAAAAAACAGGGGATCATTCTATACATGGTGTATTAGAATCGGCCTTTTTCACTATATTATGAACAGCTTTCCATGTCACTTTATATAAATCTGCATACTTCTTTTTAAAAGTGGAATGCTTCTCCTTTATATGAATATCCATCATTTAAGTAAATGTTCCCCTTTTGAAGGACATGTGAGTTGTTTCCATCCTTGTGCCAGAGTCTTTGCACACTTGCAGGAGTGTTTCTGGAGATTAATACCTCGAAGTGAAAGATTTGGGTCAGAGGGTATGAACATTTTGAATTAGAATCAACCGAACATTATTGACCTTGAAAAATGAGATCTGACAACCTCTGCCCCATAGATCAAATGGATTCTCATGATGTCAGACAGGTAGGCAAAATTGTGAAAGAGCTTTCTGGAAATCGGTGCTTTTGCTTATTTGGGGCCAGGACAAAGATTGAGAAGGAGATGGAGCTAGTTTTGGAATATGGGACGTTAAGCCCCATCCCCACTGACAATGTCAGAGGTATGACCTGGGAGGGTTTCCAGGTTAGTGATAACCCCCTTTGCTACCTCGGCTATTGATGATAACAGCTACCATTGAGCACCGAGGATGCATGAGGCACTTGGGAGTTGCTGTCCAAGACCAGCACTGGGATTCCAGCTCTGCCACTGATGAACTCAGGACTCAGGTGCAATTTTTAACCTCTTGCTGGGTGAGATGGGGACCATGACACACACCTCACAGAGTTTTCATAAGGATTAAATATTATAATTCTTGTAATATTGCTTTGTAAAGTAGAAGGCGCTACTTAAATGTCAGTGTCTTTATTAATAATGAATCTGAGGTTTATTTAAAACTGACCGAAATATTCCCCCGCCTCCCCAAGCCTCCACCACAGTGCCGCGTCCCAGGACCTAAAGGAGAGACGTGTATTTTTTTTAAAAATTAATTGTTATTTATTTTTGGCTGCGTTGGGTCTTCGTTGCTGCATGTGGGCTTTCTCTAGTTGTGGTGAGCGGGGTCTACTCTTTGTTGTGGTGTACGAGCTTCTCATCACGGTGGCTTCTCTTGTTGCGGAGCACGGGCTCTAGGCGCGCGGGCTTCAGTAGTTGTGGCGCACGGGCTTAGTTGCTCCATGGGCATGTGGGATCTTCCCGGATCAGGGCTCGAACCCGTGTCCCCTGCATTGGCAGGTGGATTCTTAACCACTGCGCCACCAGGGAAGCCCCAGATGTGTATTTTTTTTTTTTGCTTTGCTTTTTGACCTTGGGAAAGTTATGAAACCTCTCTAAGCCAGAATTTCCCCTTCTGAAGATTTGAAGGTGACACAATTGTGTAAGAGGCTCAAACCTGTGATCAGTACCATCTTTCACCAGAGAACATCCGTCTGATTTGGTACACCTAAGCAGAGGTGCTCTGCTGCTTTTTAGATAGAGTATGAGACAGATAGGTAAGTAAGTAGGACAGGTAGTTAGGCAGGACAGGTAGGTAGATAGGTAAGTGGAACCGATAGGTAAGACAGGTAAGTAGGTAGGACAGGTAGGTAAGTAAGGACTGGTAGGTAGATAGGTAAGTAGGACCGGTAGGTAGATAGGTAGGTAGGACAGCTAGGTAAGTAGATACATAAGTCGTGGGAACAATATGAGAAGAGCAAACTGATCCTTCTTCCAAACCTGTGTCCTGGCCAGGAGGGGAAGGCTCTGTGCTCTCAGAAATCAAGGACACAGAACACGGGGTGCTGGCATAAAAAATACCTTGGGAGCCAAGGGACTGTCCTAGATACCAGACTGGGAGGAGCTTGCACTTACCTGACAGGTGAAATAAAGTTCCCATTTTTATTCAGTCTCACTCTGGAGAAATCAAGAAATATTCAGGAGTTGCAAGCATCAGACAAAAAGGTCTCTGCCATCATCAGGTATCCCAGATTCCTCAGAAAAGAGGTGGGCAGAGCATGGATTTTCTCATCTTCTCTTACCACATCACTCTGGAATTTCCAATCTGGACAACTCTCGCGTTGATGACGTCACTATGTATGAAGGCAGGTGTTGACGGAGGGGGACAGTTCAACCAACTGGTTAATGCTGTGGAGTTGAAATCCCTGCTCCACCACGGGTAAGCTGTGTGGCCTTATGTAAATCACGTGAACCCTCTCTGAGCCAGGGTTTCCTTAGTTCTGAAAAAGGGATAATAAATAATCGCTTCCTCACAGGCTTGCTATGGAATTAATTGGGGTAACATGCCTGGAACAGAGTAAGCTCCCAATACGTGGCAGCTCTGTGGGGTAGAGAACCCCTGAAGTAGCTGCTGTGTATGCTGTTGCCCGACTCTGACCACAAACTAAGGTCCACGAACTCAGGGCTTTCCCAGTTAGTACTGCCGCCTTGATGTGCTAACAACCCCTAATGAGTGCCATGCTCCGTCAGTTACGTACACAAGCAATTAGTGGGCAAACAGAAGGCTCTTCCTCAGCATGTCCTATTAATCTGCTGGTCGTTAGTTGGCATCAGCTGGAAGCTGATTAACTGCGGGTCCTGACAGGCCCTGGGCAGCCTCCATTCTGAGCGAGCCCCACGCATCCCCGGCCTGCCTTGACTCGCCACGGGTTCCTCCCCTCCGAGGGTTTGTGACAAACCAAGTCAGTGTTAGAGGAAGTGAAGATGTCTGGAAGGAGGCCAGGAAGAGATGGAAAAAGTCCCAAACCCCGTAAATGGATTACCTAGATGTAGAGTCAGGAGTGATAAGGTGGTTTGAGGTTCTTGAGAAACTCAGACAAATAGCTGAGCTTTAGAAATTGCTTTAGCAGTATTCAGAGCAATATGGGGTGGGCTGCGTGAGGGGGCGAGGAGTTAGGCTGCTAGGATTCCTGGGGCTGTACACCATTCCTGTCTGTGATACTTCGGTTTAGTGATTTATTTTGAGCACAGCCAAGCATTGCTGGTAATATTTTTAGTATTGTGGTTAATATTGAGAACATTATTGTAGATAATTTAATCAGAATTTTAGCACAGTTTCCAGAAGTGGGCACAGGGCCTGGTACAAAATCTTTGTGTGCGCGCACACACACACACACACACACACACACACACACAACCTAGTTCTCAAGCCTCACCCTCTCCAACTATGCTTTTCACATAAGACCCAGGGTGAGGGCCATGTGGGTTTGAATCCTTAACAAGATGCTTGAACTTGACTATAACCCAAGCCCATGATCCAGTAACTAAGTGGTTTAATTAAGCTTATCACTGCTACCCCGCGCCAGGCACCTGTGTGGATTATTGTAGCTAATTCAATCTCCTCTCTAAGAAGCACCATCGGGGAATGTGATTCTGCTCCGAGGGCCAGGCTCCGGCCTCTCCATTCACCTCCAAAGCCTGGCTGGGGTGTTTGTGTGTCTCCAAGGTGGTCTCAGGAAACGCTGACAGGTCATCCCTCCTCCCTCCTCAGCCTACTCAAGGGTCGCCTTCCTCCTTCCATCTCCTGCCGCCCCCTGCCGAGCACTTTTAATTTGCTTGGAATAATTGATTCTGTCTTCTTCTTGCACCTCATTTTCTCCTTGCTTTTATTTATCACCTTTAAACCTGTCCTTGATAGAAGCAGGCCCCAGCGTCTGCAGAGAGAAGAGAGAATTGGGTACGTGTCTTGGGTAAGAAGATGCGTGGTGGCACCGGAATCCACAGATTCCATGTCCCCTCTTTTCCCCCAGGCACTGGGACCGTATGGCTGGGACCCCTGTGTCTAGAAGGCACCTGCACACAGGAGAGTGATGAATAGTTGGTGAAGAGAATGACAGATGAATGAATGAAATGTGCCTTGTTTTTTCCGAGCTCTGCGTTTGCATCTGGGTCTCTCCCGCTGGTGAATGCCCTCCCCTCCCCCTCACTCCTACTCATCATTCTCAGTAGGACCCCAAACCTGTTTCCTCTGTCAAGCCCTCCCTGGTTACCATGAGAAATCATCTGGTCCCACACTCTCATTCGTCAAATGGAAACTGACCCCCGAGAATCACCTTTCCAAGTTTGCCCGGCAGCAGACCAGGGCAAGAGCTCAAGTCTTGGGACTCTCTCGGAGCCCCTTGCTTCTCTCTCCTGGGCACTTTGTCACTTATTTTTATTTTGTATTAATTGTTATGTCCCCCCTCCTATGTCATGAACTGCTGGGGGATTGGTATCATGGGTTATTGTTCCTTGAGACGCCCCACAATGGATGGCACAGTGTCCGCTACCCACCGTAGACCCCTCTGTTAATATTTGTCAGCGCTTATGATGATGGCAGTAATATCTCACATCTGGGAATTTCAATATCTCATAGATATCTTCTAGCTCTTCACATGAAAAAGGTAAGGTTCCTGTTGAAACCACCAGACAGAGCGTCCTCCAGGGTCCTTTGGGAGCTGGAGAGGCGGGGCAAGCCGCAGCCTTCCACCTGCTGGGGTTGTTATAGAAAGTGTGCCTTTCTTCCCCAGTACCTCTGACAAAGCATCCCTATTTTTCTCAGGAAAATGTGAATGCCCTTTAACCAAATTCTGAGCAGTCCATACCATTGGTGTGTGTCCTGGGATTTGAGTGGGAAATGGAGACCAAAAGAGCTTGAGAACTTCTTAATCAAACAACCTCGTATGTGGAGTTGACCACCCATCACCCGGATTGAAAATTTAGTGGATTCCTATTTTTAGTTCACTTGCCTTGGCTCTATGGCTGTTTTCAAGTTTTTAGGCCTCCAGCTCCTCCTTTATCTATGGACCTCTAAGGAATGGAAATTGATTTTCGACTGAGGTGGGTTATTTAAGCAGGGATGAGAGAGCTGCATGGGTTTGAGATTTCTGTAGGCAGAATCATATCTGTGCTTGGCCCCTGGTACTTTTTTTGCCCCCTCCCACACGTCCCCACCCTCTCCACCACTATCACAGTCTTCTGCAGATCTGAAATCGGGTGTCCTCACTAAGGCATCCTTGCCGTGATTCCACGGGAGGGCTGATGGGGTGGCGAAAAGGTTCAGAATCATTTTAAAATTTACTTGTATTAATATTTTACTGACAGATGGAAAAGGGAAATCAATCTGGCAGTGGGTCCCAAGGTTACGGTTGGTGTACTGTGTGTGTGAGAGCCATTTGTTAACATGCTTTCTCGGTTGTGCTGGGGGAGAGAAGGGAGGACGAAGGTTGGGTAGAGCATCTGGTGTTAGCACTGGACAGAGCCTCCGAGCCCTGGTGTGGCCGCCTCATTCTACGAGCAGGGAAACTGAGGCAGAGAGGGGCAGTGAATTGCTGGAGTTCATGCAGCTACTTTGCGGCAGAGTTGAGACCAGGATGCGATGCTCTTGCCCCCCAGGCTGGTACGGCTCTGTGCAAAGGGGCGGGGTAAGCTCCGGAACACGAGGGTGGAGGCTCTTTGTTTCTCCTGGTGGTTTAGGCACAGTAGGCATTAAAAAGATGTCCATTGATTTGAAAAAAATTATTGAGACGTGGGCTTAGTACATGCTGACCCTTCTGTAGTTGTGAAAAGGGATCTTCAGATTAGAAACCTTTCCCTTTCTTTTTTTTTTTTTTTTTTTTTGCGGTACGTGGGCCTCTGACTGTTGTGGCCTCTCCCGCCGCGGAGCACAGGCTGCGGCCGCGCAGGCTCAGCGGCCATGGCTCACGGGCCCAGCCGCTCCGCGGCACGTGGGATCCTCCCGCACCGGGGCACGAACCCGTGTCCCCTGCATCGGCAGGCGGACTCTCAACCACTGCGCCACCGGGGAAGCCCTCCCTTTCATTTTTAAAAGAAATTTTTTTATTGAGGTAACATCGGTTTATAACATTATATAAATTTCACGTGTACAACATTCTAATTTGACTTCTGTATACACTACCGCGTGCTCACCCCCAGAAGTCAAATTTCCATCCATTACCATACACTTGACCCCCTTTACCCATTTGCCCTTCCCCTACCCCTCTTCCCCTCTGTTAACCACCAGTCTGTTCTCTGTATCTATGTGTTTTTGTTTTGTTTTGTTTGTTCATTTATTTATTTATTTTTTTGTATTCCACATATGAGTGAAATCATAAGATGTTTATCTTCCTCCCTCTGACTTATTTCACTTAGCATAATACCCTCAAGGTCCATCTGTGTTGTCACAAATGGCAGGATTTCATCTTCTTTTAATGGCTTAATCCACATAGATATACACCACATCTTCTTTATCCATTCATCTGTCGATGGACATTTAGGTTGTTTTCATATCTTGGCTATTGTGAATAATGCTGCTATGGACAAAGGAGTATTCTTTGGACAAATACCTAGAAATGGAATAGCTGGGTCATATGGTAGTTCTACTCTTAATTTTTTGAGGAATCCTCATATGCTTTTCCATAGTGGCTGCCCACCAACAGTGTACAGTGTACATGCCCTTTTCTCTACATCCTCTCAACATTTGTTACTTCTTGCCATTTTTTTTGGCCACGCTGTGTGGCCTGGGGGATCAGGGATTGAACCCCCCAGGCCCTCGGCAGGTAAGCAGTGAAAGCATGGAGTCCTAACCACTGGACCGCCAGGGAATTCCCACTTCTTGCCTTTTGGATAATAGCCATTCCAATGGGTTTGAGGTGATATCTCACTGTGGTTTTGATTTGCATTTCCCTAATAAGTAGTGATGTTGAATATCTTTTCATGTGCCTGTTGGCCATCTGTATGTCTTCTTTGGAAAAATGTCTATTCATATTCTCTGCCCATTTTCTAATCGGGTTGTTTGTTGTTTTGTTGTTGAGTTGTATGAGTTCTTTATATATTTTGGTTATTAACCACCTATGGATATATGATTTGCAAAGATCTTGTCTTGTTTGGTAGGTTATTTTTGTTGTTGTTGCTGGTTTCCTTTGTTGTGTAGGAGCTTTTTAGTTTGACGTAATGCCATTTGTTTATTTTTGCTTTTGTGTTTCCCTTCCTGAGGAAACAGATCCAAAAAGATACTGCTAACACCAGTGTCAAAGAGCATATTGTCGGGCTTCCCTGGTGGCACAGTGGTTGAGAGTCCGCCTGCCAATGCAGGGGACGCGGGTTCGTGTCCCGGTCCGGGAGGATCCACGTGCCACGGAGCGGCTGGGCCCGTGAGCCATGGCCACTGAGCTTGTGCATCCGGAGCCTGTGCTCCACAATGGGAGAGGCCACAACAGTGAGAGGCCCACGTACAGCAAAAAAAAAAAAAAAAGCATATTGTCTATGTTTTCTTCTAGGGGTTCTATGGTTTCAGGTCTTACATTCAATTCTTTAATCCATTTTGAGTTAATTTATGTGTATGGTGCGAGATAGTGGTCTAGTTTCATTCTTTTGCATGTGGCTGTCCAGTTTCCCCAATACCGTTTACTGAAGAGACTTTCCTTTCTCTATTGTATGTTCTTGGCTCCTTTGTTGTAAGTTAATTGATCATATATGCATGGGTATATTTCTGAATTCTCTATTCTGTTCTGTTGATCTATGTGCCTGTGTTTCTGCCAGTACCATGCAGTCTTGACTATTATAGCTTTGTAGTATAATTTGAAACCAGGGGGTGTGATACCTCCAGTTTTGTTCTTTTTTCTTGGAATTGATTTGGCTATTTGGGTTCTTTTGTGTTTCCATACAAATTTTAGGATTTTTTGGGTCTATTTCTGTGAAAAATGTCATTGGGATTTTGATAAGGATTGCACTGAATCTGTGGATTGCTTTAGGTACTATGGACATTAGCATGGAATATCTTTCCATTTCTTCATGTCTTCAATTTCTTTCGACATATTATAGTTTTCAGTGTACAGGTCTTTCACCTCCTTGGTTCAGTTTATTCCTAGGTATTTTATTCTTTTTGGTGCAATTGTTATTCTGTCTTCTAGAGCACAAGCTCCTCAAAGTGGGGTACTCCATGTTCCATTTTATTAAAATACTATCATAACCTATTGATCAGCTATTCTGTACTGAGTACTTTAGATAAATGATTCCATGTAATCTTTACCAAGACAGGAAGCAGGCATTGTTACCCTCATCACAGATGACGAAATGGAAGTTCAGACAAATTAAGTGGTTTGCTCAGAGTCACACAGTTGGTTAGTGGTTGTGTCAGAATTTGAACCTAGATCTTTAGGGCTCAAATAAATACATGGGCAGTCAAGCCTTTTGCAGTGTACAAGTTTAGCAGAGAGGTGTCCTTGCAACATACCTGCGTTGGATTTACCTTGTGTGCAGAGGAGGAAGGGTGGAAAGACTCCAGGATGAGAATCTCGGTGGAGAGGGGATGGTGCCTTTTCACCTTGGCAGGGTCCGCAGGCTTGCTCACCACCCAGGTCCCCTACTTGAGCGCAGTTAACCAGCTCTCCCGTGCGTGGCAAGCTCAGAGCTGGTGCCTGGCGGGAGGGAGCAGCGCCCTGCCCAGTGGCTGCCTGTGGGAAGCACATGCCAAGAGGCTGCTGAGCAGAGGGCAGAGGACCAGGTAGGAGATGCCTCAGTGCTATTGCAATTAAAAAAGAAAAGAAAAAAAGAAGAAGAAAGAAAGAAAGGAAAAACAAAACCCACGGTGGTTCTCGGCTCTGAATCCCAATTTGCATCTCATCTGGGGGTCATTTGCATAGGAACTCCTATCCATAGCTTTATGAAATAAAATAAATAAAATGAATGGGCTGGTGAAGCTGCCAGGCGGACTCCCAAAGCCTGTGTTCCGAAGAGAAAGTGATTATTGCTTTGTTGAGTTCTTCTTAGAGTCCCCAGGAGCCCTCCCTGCAAGGCTCTGGGTGGGGCAGGGTGGAGTGGGGGAGGGGCAGGTTTCAGGCTACAGCTCCAGAGGAAGCAGGCAGGTCAGAGACACAGCAGGGCAGCTGCCTGGACTCAATAAATGCAGCCCTTGTGTTCCACCAGCACGCAGTTCTGCAGGTTTCTCCCATGTTTTCTGGAAGGGGCTCTCCCCCACCTTCCCCAGGCCTGCCAGACTTCGGGGCTGGGCTCTGTGCTTTCTGAACAGCAATTCTCCATGTCGAGTAAGCAGGATAATCCTTGGGAAGCTTTGTCACAGTGGAGATCCCCAGGTCCATCGCAGAGACCGATGTGGTTGGTCAGGGTTGGGGGGCAGGCATCTGACTTCCAGCACGCAGCTGGGAGGTGGGAAGTCACACTTTGAGCACCCCTACTTGAGGGTAATGGGGTGGGTGCTGATGAGATGCCAAGTGTTCCCTGCAGGGTGACAGGGTCCTCTCCCCAGGGACGCTGCATGCCCCACAAAGGCCTGGCCCTCACCCTGAAGTCTCCCCACAACCTGTGAAGAGGAGATAACCAACTTCCTATGACAAAGGAGGAAAAGATCCTCCCTCAGATGGGCCAAGAGAAGCCCAAGGTCACTCAGTCAAGAAGCAGGAGAGTTTGATTTAAGATCCGCTGCGTTTTAGTGAGTGAGGTCCTTGAAAATGAAGCAACAGCTCTCCTGGTGGAGTTTTGTGGTAATTAGTGGGGTGTAACTGCATGGGGAGTCATCCTCAGCAGAGCCCCCTTGCCACATTATCTGATACTCGGTCCAGAGTCACACAGCCTGCCGGGGTGAGGCCGGTCCACATTTGAGAGTGGTTGCAAAGGCGGAAGTAATCTGAGTTTGGGCAGGAAGTGGGGAGATCTGCTCTTTTCCTGGGCCCGACGCGTCTTCTCATCATCATGGGCAGCTCAGCAAAGTTAGCCTTTGAGTGACCCTTAAAAAGGTCATCAGTTTAAATTTGCTTTTCTCCGATTAATGAAAGTTCTCCCACTTTCATTAATCGATGATGCCTTCTAACCTTCTCTGTGCAATGGGGGAGCAGGGAGCACACAGCCTTGCTGAGGGGCCAGGACTGGGATGCAACCTCCTGCACTACCCCCCTCCCCCGTCCACACCTGTGCCCTGTCCAGAGCTCACTCTACCTGTCTTGCTTCTCCTTTGTTCTGCTCTCTGGTCCTTTAAAGAGGGGAGAAAGGGCCACCTGTTGTCACTGTTTGCACAGCCAAGGCACAAAACATGGCAGAGACTGGTGACACACAGCAGGCTTCTGAGCCTCTTCTCCAGGGTGAGGTCAGAGGACGTCCCGCCTAATCCTGGGGTGGAGGCGGAAGAACTGCGGGCCTGGGCTAGAAGATGCCCTCAAGGGGCCACTGCCTCCTCTGTCCTGCCCCCTCCTCACTCTCTGCATCTTGCAGCCTCCAGGGAAGTTGGCCTGAGAGTACCAGGGGTACTCAGCTTGCGGGGGCACTTGTACTCAAGGTGGCCCTGCTCATCCCACCACGTCCGTGGCAGGGAAGAGGCTGAGTGCAGGGTTAGTGATCTGGAGAAGACAGGAGAGCTCTGGAGCTTTGCCCAGCTTTCCCCAGAGCACAAGGGCTTCACCTGAGCCCTGCTCTGCATTCAGCCAGTTGAGGTGAATCTGAGGGGCTTCTGGCTTGAGGCTGGGCAGCAGAGTCAGATGCCAAGCCCTGGGGAGCAGGTGAGTGATCAGACACAACATGGGGTGTAGGGCGGGGAGGGGAGGTAAGCTAGGGTAGCTTTGCTTAGGGAAGGGAGAAGTAACACAGGTCGTGAATACTGGAGTCCAACCATTTGCACCATTGTTACCCACTAGCTGCAACCTCAGACCAATCCTTTAATTTCATTGACACTCGATTTCCTCTTCTGTAAAGTGGGGACCATACCCATCCTAACCAGTTGTGGTTAGACAAAGCTAAACTAGGTCAGCGAGTCCCCTCCAGACGTCAGGAGATGATGACCCTGATGATCTTGAATTTGAATGAGAGGCTACATACCTTATTTTCATTTTTGACTGGTCATCATTTCAATTCCAGAAATATTTTTTGAGTAGGTATTCTACCTCCAGCCCTGTTTTAGGTGCCGTGGAGGATTCGATAGGTGAGATCCCACTCATATCCTTGTTTTCCAAAGTTAGAGGCTTGAGAGTTAGATGTCCGGAAAAGGAAGTCATCTGGTTTTTTTGGTCTGTTGTTTTGTCTTGTTATCTTAAACAGCTCTGTTGAGATATAATTCACATACCAGACAATTCACCCATTTAATGTATACAATTCAGTGGTTTTTAGTATATCTGGGGTTGTAAACTATTACCACCATCACTTTTAGAATATTTTTCATCACCTCAAAATAGAAAGCCTGTATCTCTTAGCCCTCACTCCTTAATCTCCTCATCCCTCCCGGACCCTGGCAACCACTGATCTACTTTCTGTTTCTATGGATTTATCTACCCTGGATATTTCATACAAATAGTATTATATGATATGTGGCCTTTTGTGCCTGACCTTTTTTGCGGTTCAAGGTTCATCCATGTTGTAGCACGTATCAGTACTCCATTCCCTTTTATGACTGAATAATATTCCGTTGGATGGATAGACCACATTTTATTCATCAGTTAATGGACATTTGAGTTTTTTCCACTTTCTGACTATTATGAATAATGCTGCTGTGAACATTAGTGTACAAGTTTTTGTGTGACATATGTTTTCATTTCTCTTGGGCATATGATGAGGAGTAGAATTTCTAGGTTGTATGGTAATTCTATGTTTAACTTTTTGAGGAATTGCTAAACTGTTTTTCAGACGGACCATATACCATTTTACATTCCCACTGGCCATGTATTTCTGCACATCCTATCTCATGTGGTTTTGATTTGTATTTCATCATTAATGGCTAATGATGTTGGGCATCTTTTCATGTGCTGATTGGCCATTTGTAGATCTTTCAGGAAATATCTATTCCGTTCTTTGGCTCATTTTTTTTTTTTTTTGCGGTACGTGGGCCTCTCACTGCTGCAGCCTCTCCCGCTGCGGAGCACAGGCTCCGGACGTGCAGGCTCAGCAGCCATGGCTCACGGGCCCAGCTGCTCCGCGGCATGTGGGATCTTCCCGGACCGGGGCACGAACCTGTGTCCCCTGCATCGGCAGGCAGACTCTCAACCACTGTGCCACCAGGGAAGCCCCTTTGGCTCATTTTTGATTGGGTTGTCTTTATTATTAAGTTGTAAGAATTCTCTATATAGTCTATATAGTCCCTTATGATTTGCAAATATTTTCTCTTATTTTGTGGGCTGTCTTTTCACTTGCTTGATGATGTCCTTTGAAGCAAGATATCTGAATCTGAATTGTGAAAAAAATGTCAATGTTAATTACACTGAAACCTCATTAATTTGGACTCTGATAGTTTGGAATTGGAATTGGTCAGGGTAGAGGTTCAAAGTCCATCCATTCAACACACAGTTACTGAGACTGTCTGTGGCAGGAACTGTGCCAGGCCCTGGAAATAGAAGGGTGAGTAGGGCAAAGCCTGCCTTTGCAGCCCACAGTCTGCAGTGAGGAGAAAACAAACGTATCATCTAGCCAGTGGGCTGAGTCCTGATGGCAGAGCCCTGGGGAAGGAGGAGCTAACTCTGCTATTAAAAAAGGGTTTGCTATGCAAATGAGCAGTGAAGACTATTTAGGAAAATAAAGTGCTTTGAAGGCCCCTCAAGCCCCAGTGGCTTTCGTTTCTATGCTAACAGAGATGTGGGAGGCTTAGCCCCTCACCCTGGGAGGGCTGTTGGCTTCGATTCTTCTGTTGCTCCCTGTGGGGCCCAAGACATTTCATCATATTTAATCCTCATGATAAACTGATGGGTGAACTGTCATCGTCACTGTCACTTGGGGAGGTTAAGTGACTTGCCCAAGGTGACAATTGTTAATTGTTGGGATTGGGGTTAGGACAGGGGTGAGCTCCCTCCAGCATCACAGAGCTCTGTTCTATGTACTGGATTCCAGACCCGACTGCCCCCAGCTGTGTAAACTTGGCGCCCTCTCTAAGACAGGGGTGATGCTCATGGCCCCAGATGATAAACCGCTTGTCACCTGCTCTACCCAAGACCAATATGTGGCATTGCTTTTGCAACTCTGGGCTCTCCAGGCCACACCAGCCTGAGGAACGGGATATTTGAAGGTATATTTTCATTCATCAAACATTTGTTGTGTATGCCTACTCTATATATTACGCCCCCATCTCCAGCATAATGGCTGGGACCCCCCAGCCTGACCTCAGACCCTCCGTGAGTCCCAGTGGCTCCAGGCCCATCTCTAACTCCTGACCCTCAAGTCCTTTTTGGTGTCCTGATGTGGATATAATGTTCCCCATCCTCTCTGTGTACCCTCTGCTGCCCGGGGAAGGAAACAGGGCTGCCTTATATGCTCAGTATCCTAAAGAAAACCTCTCTCCTGTTTTGGCTTGTTGTTCGATTCACGCTCTCGAGTATTTGGCCCAAAAGGCAGGGCTAGGTCCATGAGCCACACTGGACTCAAAGTCATTTCTCTTCCTGCCAGTTTTTCTTAAATTCTTAAACCAAATTTACCATTACTCCCTTTTCTCTCAGGGCAGATAGCCTCTCTTGTGGATCCTCAGTCCCTCATGCAGATGGACCCCTGTGCTTCCACCCCATGGATCCACCACTGGTCTGCAGAGGGCACACAGCTCAGACTCTGACCCCAAGACTCCTCCCCCACAGGCAGGAAGCAAGTTCCGTGGAGTGTCCAGCCCTCCCATCGCCCGAGGCTGGGACCCAGGCCGCTGGCAGCTTTCCCACAGGGTTTATGCAGCCGGGATAACTCAGCTCCTTTCCCACCTTTGTCTCCCACTGCATCAAACACCTGCAGCCAGACATCCCAGCCAGAGCTTGGCTCATTTCTTGCCTGAGGACACAGTTCAGTGGAGCTGTTTTTTCTGCTCTTTGAAGGAGGTACAGGATTCAACCTTGAGTGAACCGAATGTATGCCCGTCAGCTCAATGGCCCGTGAGAGTCTGGTCTCATCAGTGGCACAGCAGTAGCCTCAGGGGGGCCTGGCTCCTCTCCCAGCAGGGGAGAGGCTCCCAGGGGGACCGCTGAGGCCATGGGAGGCACGTCCTTGGCCATCAGGGGCCACCAGCCCTGCAGAGATACCAACAGACCCCTGAAAGCGGCCTCTGGTGGGCAGAATGGAGAGGGCCACCAGGCAGGTCAGGGCGGGTTTTGTCTGCTGGGTCTGATCTCTGCTTTGGGGCTTTCCAGAAGGTGCTGTGGCCTACTGGAAGGAGCATGGGCTTTTAGCCAAATCTCAGCTTTATTTGTCTCTGGCTCTGTCTTTGGACAAGTCCTCTGGCTTCCCTGAGCCTCAGGTACCTTACCTGTAAAATGTGGGAACCTGTGTCGCTATTTGGGAGGAAAAACTACTTAACATGCGGAAAATACCAAGGATGGTGTGAGGCCCAGGGAGGCCTCAGTAACTATTAATCTCTCTTTCTGGAGAATCTGTCCACCTCTAGAGCTATAAAAGGGAGACGAGCTCCTGGGGTCAGGCGGAAGCAGTGAAACCCCAGTCTCCCAGACCTCTCTGTTTTATTTTGGGGTTCCAGAATAAGGCTTGGGCTCCAGAAAGGAAGAAAGCTGCGTTTAAACACTGGTTTTCCCTCTCGGGCAGGAAGCTTCCAGTCTTCCTCCCTCTTCAGTCATCAGAGGGCTGTTACCAAGTCCCACTTGTCTGTGGACGAGAGTTTGGATGGGGGAAATGTGGAATCCATGGGATTCCTTCCCTCTGGACTTCTGGGGGCAGGGTTCCTCCACTCCCACCCCCTACTTGATGCATTCAGAAAACATGAAGGGAACCTCAACCATCTCAGGAGCTCTCCTTGGCAGGACCTTAATGAGTGACTTTGTAAATTCCTTGCAGTTTATGAAATTGACAGTATGGAGACTGATATCACAGCCAGCAAAGGGGAATCATGCAGAATTGCGGCCCCACCTCACCAGAAGAATTATCTCCATAGCCTGCAATTCAAGCTTCGGGAATAGTTTTAGCTCCCAGCCCAGGAGTAAAGGTTGGGCCGAGATGCCAGGCGGGAACTGTACTTGCCTTCCAGGGGACCCATCTGGATCCATTCACCCCTGCATCCCTTAAGGCTCAAGCAACGTGGTCTGTGCCCCTCACACCACACAGGGAGCAGGGGAGGCGCATCGTGCCATAGAACAGGCAGTGGACCTCCCCTTCACCCCACACCCACTTTGGCTACTGCCTCGCATCCCCATCCTGAGGACCTACGGGGCCCCTGCGCCTAATATCTGTGTTTCTGGAGCACTTCAGCAAACTAGTTGCTTTGGGCTAGAGACTTCTGAGGATCTCTTAATGCTTTGCCTCTGCATTTGTCTTTTCCCAAAGGCTCTCAGCCAGCATTTCAAATAAAAAAAAAACGAAACAAACAAACAAAAAAACCCACAAAAAGTTGAGCGCTCAGTAAGGCATTACTGGTTTAGAGAAAAGGGGACCATCATCAAATAAGTTTGGGAAATGCTACATGTTACATTACCCTCTTAGCAGTACACAGTCAGGGCCTCAGCATTGCCCAGCACTGCAGTCAGATCTCTGAGAAATCATGTAGGAAACACAATGGCTTAGCTTTGTTTCTCAGAATTATTTAAATATCAGATCTGGAAACTTAATAGTCGGGTTTATATCTAAAAATATAACCCATACAGGACCCTGGAGTGAACCATTGCAGAGAAAAGGGGGACAGCTAAAAATAATCATCAGATATTACTTGGTCTACAATGGATGTAAATAAATTGGAATGCCTTGGTGTCTTCCCTAATAACCAGTAGGACACTGGTATTCCATTAAACAGAAGCTGGGAAATGCTGGTCTTTATGCAATTTATTTATTTTTTTAACATCTTTGTTGGAGTATAATTGCTTCACGATGTTTTGTTAGTTTCTCCTGTATAACAAGTGAATCAGCTGTTATGTATACATATATCCCCATATCCCCTCCCTCTTGCATCTCCCTCCCAGCCTCCCTATCCCATCCCTCTAGGTGGTCACAGAGCACAGAGCTGATCTCACTGTGCGATGCAGCTGCTTCCCACTAGCTATCTACTTTACATTAGATAGTGTATATATGTCAATGCTACTCTCTCACTTCATCCCAGCTTACACTTCTCCTTCCCCATGTCCTCAAGTCCATTCTCTACGTCTGTGTCTTTACTCCTGTCCTGCCCTTAGGTTGATCAGAACCATTTTTTTTTTTTTGCTTTTCAGATTCCATATATATGTGTTAGCATACGGTATTTGTTTTTCTCTTTCTGACTTACTTCACTCTGTATGACAGACTCTAGGTCCATCCACCTCACTACAAATAACTCAATTTCGTTTCTTTTTGTGGCTGAGTAATATTCCATTGTATGTATGTGCCACATCTTCTTTATCCATTCATCTGTCAATGGACACTTAGGTTGCTTCCATGTCCTGGCTATTGTAAATAGAGCTGCAATGAACATTGTGGTACATGACTTTTTGAATTGTGGTTTTCTCAGGGTATATGCCCAGTAGTGGGATTGCTGGGTTGTATGGTAGTTCTAATTTTAGTTTTTTAAGGAACCTCCAATACTGTTCTCCGTAGTGGCTGTATCAATTTACATTCCCACCAACAGTACAAGAGGATTCCCTTTTCTCCAAACCCTCTCCAGCATTTAGTATTTGTATATTTTTTGATGATGGCCATTTTGACCAGTGTGAGGTGATACCTCATTGTAGTTTGATTTGCATTTCTCTAATGATTAGTGAGGTTGAGCATCCTTTCATGTGTTTGCTGTAATCTGTATATCTTCTTTGGAGGAATGTCTATTTAGGTCTTCTGCCCATTTTTGGACTGGGTTGTTTGTTTTTTTGATATTGTGCTGTGTGAGCTGCTTGTATATTTTGGAGATTAATCCTTTGTCAGTTGCTTCATTTGAAGATATTTTCTCCCATTCTGAGGGTTGTCTTTTTGTCTTGTTTATGGTTTCCTTTGCTGCACAAAAGCTTTGAAGTTTCATTAGATTCCATTTGTTTATTTTTTTTAATTTCCATTTCTCTAGGAGGTGGGTCAAAAAGGATCTTCCTGTGATTTATGTCAGAGTGTTCTGCCTATGTTTTCCTCTAAGAGTTTTATAGTGTCTGGTCTTACATTTAGATCTTTATTCCATTTTGAGTTTATTTTTGTATATGGTGTTAGGGAGTGTTCTAATTTCATTCTTTTACATGTAGCTGCCCAGTTTTCCCAGCACCACTTATTGTAAGAGGCTGTCTTTTCTCCATTGTATATTCTTGCCTTCTTTTTCAAAGATAAGGTGACCATATGTGCCTAGGTTTCTCTCTGGGCTTTCTATCTTGTTCCATTGATCTATATGTCTATTTTTGTGCCTGTACCATACTGTCTTGATTACTGTAGCTTTGTAGTATAGTCTGAAGTCAAGGAGCCTGATTACTGCAGCTCTGTTTATCTTTCTCAAGATTGCTTTGACTATTCGAGGTCTTTTGTGTATCCATACAAATTGTGAAATATTTTGTTCTAGTTCTGTGAAAAATGCCATTGGTAGTTTGACAGGGATTGCATTGAATCTGTAGATTGCTTTGGGTAGGATAATCATTTTCACAATGTTGATTCTTCCTATCCAAGAACATGGTATATCTCTCCATCTGTTTGTATTGTCTTTAATTTTTTTCATCAGAGTCTTATAGTTTTCTGCATACAGGTCTTTTGTCTCCTTTGGTAGGTTTATTCCTACTTATTTTATTCTTTTTGTTGCAGTGGTAAATGGGAGTGTTTCCTTAATTTCTCTTCCAGATTCTTCATCATTAGTGTATAGGAATGGAAGAGATTTCTGTGCATTAATTTTGTATCCTGCTACTTTACCATATTCATTGATTAGCTCTAGTAGTTTTCTGGTAGCATCTTTAAGATTCCCTATTTATAGTATCATGTCATCTGTAAACAGTGACAGCTTTACTTCTTCTTTTCTGATTTGGATTCCTTTTATTTCTTTTTCTTCTCTGATTGCTGTGGCTAAAACTTCCAAAATTATGTTGAATAATAGCAGTGCGAGTGGGCAACCTGGTCTTGTTCCTGATCTTAGTGGAAATGGTTTCAGTTTTTCACCATTGAGAACAATGTTGGCTGTGGGTTTGTCATATATGGCCTTTATTATGTTGTGGAAAGTTCCCTCTGTGCCTGCTTTCTGCAGGGTTTTTATCATAAATGAGTGTTGAATTTTGTCGAAAGCTTTTTCTACATCTATTGAGATGATCATATGGTTTTTCTTCTTCAGTTTTTTAATATGATTTATCACATTGATTGATTTGCGTATATTGAAAAATCCTTGCATTCTTGAGGTAAACCCCACTTGATCATGGTGTATGATCCTTTTAATGTGCTGTGGGTTCTTTTGCTAGTATTCTGTTGAGGATTTTTGCATTAGTGATATTGGCCTGTAGTTTTCTTTCTTTGTGACATCTTTGTCTGGTTTAGGTATCAGGGTGATGGTGGCCTCATAGAATGAGTTTGGGAGTGTTCCTCTCTCTGCTATATTTTGGAAGAGTTTGAGAAGGATAGGTGTTAGCTCTTCTCTAAATGTTTGATAGAATTCGCCTGTGAAGCCATCTGGTCCTAGGCTTTTGTTTGTTGGGAGATTTTTTTTTTTTTTCTGTACACAGACCTCTCACTGCTGTGGCTTCTCCCGTTGAGGAGCACAGCTCTGGATGCGCAGGCTCAGCAGCCATGGCTCACGGGCCCAGCCTCTCCGCGGCATGTGGGATCTTTCCAGACCGGAGCATGAACCCGTGTCCCCTGCATCAGCAGGCGGACTCTCAACCACTGCGCCACCAGGGAAGCCCATATTGGGAGATTTTTAATCACAGTTTCAAATTCAATGCTTGTGATTGGTCTGTTTATGTTTTCTATTTCTTCCTGGTTCAGTCTCAGAAGGTTGTGCTTTTCTAAGAATTTGTCCATTTCTTCCAGGTTGTCCATTTTATTGGCATAGAGTTGCTTGTAGTAATCCCTTGTGATCCTTTGTATTTCAGCAGTGTCAGTTGTTACTTCTTTTTCATTTTTAATTCTATTGATTTGAGTCTTCTCCCTTTTTTCCTTGATGAGTCTGGCTAATGGTTTATCAATTTTATTTATCTTCTCAAAGAACCAGCTTTTAGTTTTGTTGATCTTGGTAATTGTTTCTTTCATTTATTTTTCATTTATTTCTGATCTGATCTTTATGATTTTTCTTCTGCTAACCTTGGGGTTTTTTTGTTCTTCTTTCTCTAATTGCTTTATGTATAAGGTTAGGTTGTTTATTTGAGATTTTTCTTGTTTCTTGTGGTTGGATTGTATTGCTATAAACTTCCCTCTTAGAACTGCTTTTGCTGCATCACATAGCTTTTGGGTGGTCGTGTTTTCATTGTCATTTGTTTCTAGGTATTTTTTGATTTCCTCTTTGATTTCTTCAGTGATCTCTTGGTTATTTAGTAGTGTATTATTTAGCCTCCATGTGTTTGTATTTTTTATAGTTTTTTTCCTGTAATTGATATCTAGTCTCATAACGTTGTGGTCGGAAAAGATACTTGATACAATTTCAAGTTTCTTAAGTTTACCAAGGCTTGATATGTGACCCAAGATATGATCTATCCTGGAGAATGTTCCATGAGCACTTGAGAAGAAAGTGTATTCTGTTGTTTTTGGATGGAATGTCCAAATATCATTTAAGTTCATTTCATCTAATGTGTCATGTAAAGCTTGTGTTTCCTTATTAATTTTCATTTTGGTTGATGTGTCCATTGGTGAATGTGGGGTGTTAAAGTCCCCTACTATTACTGTGTTACTGTCGATTTTTCCTTTTATGGCTGTTAGCATTTGCCTTATGTATTGAGGTGCTCCTCTGTTGGGTGCATAAATATTTACAATTGTTCTATCTTCTCCTTGGATTGATCCCTTGTTCATTATGTAGTGTCCTTCTTTACCTCTTGTAATAGTCTTTATTTTAAAGTCTATTTTTGTCTCATATGAGAATTGCTACTCCAGCTTTCTTTTGATTTCCATTTGCATGGAATATCTTTTTCCACCCCCTCACTTTCAGTCTGTATGTGCCCCTAGGTCTGAAGCGGGTCTCTTGTAGACAGCATATATATGGATCTTGTTTTTGTATCCATTCAGCCAATCTATGTCTTTTGGTGAGAGCATTTAATCCATTTACATTTAAGGTAATTATCAATATGTATGTTCCTATTACCATTTTCTTAATTGTTTTGGGTTTGTTTTTGTAGGTCTTTTCCTTCTCTTGAGTTTCCTGCCTAGAGAAGTTCCTTTAGCATTTGTTGTAAAGATGGTTTGGTAGTGCTGAATTCTCTTACCTTTTGCTTGTCTGTCAAGGTTTAAATTTCTCCCTTGAATCTGAATGAGATCTTGCTGGGTAGAGTAATCTTGGTTGTAGGTTTTTCCCTTTCATCACTTTAAATATGTCCTGCCACTCCCTTCTGGCTTGCAGAGTTTCTGCTAAAAGATCAGCTGTTAACTTTATGGGGGATTCCCTTGTATGTTATTTGTTGCGTTTCCCTTGCTGCTTTTAATATTTTTTTTTGTATTTAATTTTTGATAGTTTGAGTAATATGTGTCTTGGTGTATTTCTCCTTGGATTTAGCCTGTATGGGACTCTCTGAGCTTCCTGGATTTGATTGACTATTTCCTTTCCCATGTTAGGGAATTTTTCAACTATAATCTCTTCAAGTATTTTCTCAGACCCCTTCTTTTTCTCTGCTTCTTCTGGGACCCCTATAGTTCGAAAGTTGTTGTGTTTAATGTTGTCCCAGAGGTCTCTGAGACTGTCTTCAATTCTTTTCATTCTTTTTTTTTTTATTCTCCTCTGTGGTAGTTATTTCCACTATTTTATCTTCCAGGTCACTTATCCATTCTTCTGCTTCAGTTATTCTGCCACTGATTCCTTCTAGATAATTTTTAATTTCATTTATTGTGTTGTTCATCATTGTTTGTTTGCTCTTTAGTTCTTCTAGGTCCTTGTTAAACATTTCTTGTTTTTTCTCCATTCTATTTCCAGGATTTTGGATCATCTTTACTATCATTACTCTGAATTCTTTTTCAGGTAGACTGCCTATTTCCTCTTCATTTGTTTGGTCTGGTGGGTTTTTACCTTGCTCCTTCATCTCCTGCATATTTCTCTGTCTTCTCATTTTGCTTAACTTATTGTGTTTGGGGTCTCTTTTCACAGGCTGCAGGTTTGTATTTCCCGTTGTTTTTGGTGTCTGCCCCCAGTGGCTAAGGTTGGTTCAGTGGGTTGTGTAGGCTTCCTGGTGGAGGGGACTGTTGCCTGTGTTCTAGTGGATGAGGCTGGATCTTGTCTTTCTAGTGGGCAGGACCGTGTCCTGTGGTGTGTTTTGGGGTGTCTGTGAACTGAATATGATTTTAGGCAGCCTCTCTGCTAAAGGGTGGGGTTGTGTTCCTGTCTAGCTAGTTGTTTGGCATGGGGCATCCATTGCTGGAACCTGCTGGCCATTGGGTGGAGCTGGGTCTTAGTGTTGAGACAGAGGTCTCTGGGGGAGCTCTCACCGATTGATATTACGTGGGGCTGGGAGGTCTCTGGTGGTCCAGTATCCTGAACTCACCTCTCCCACCTCAGAGGCTCAGGCCTGACAACAGGCTGGAGCACCAAGACCCTATCAGCCCCATGGTATATTTCATGTTGTTCCAGGCAGATATAAATTTAGTTTTTAGCTTGGCAACTTCATCTGTCCCCGTGGCCTCCATATTCAGATTCTAAAGAAAAAGCCATCACTTGATTGCATTCTTCTGTAAGTTTAGTCTTTTGTTCGGGAAATGTTCCAGTTCCAGCCGCAGCCGCCACAAGCAGCCAGCACACACGCAGTCGCTCCAACCTCAGCGCCGCAGTTACAGGCACCTCGAGCTCCCCGGCCGCCATCCTTTATGCAGTTTAGTTAGTACCTAGTTGCCAGGCACTGTATTCGGCACTTGGGATATAGTGGAGAGCAAAATTAACATGGTTGGTCTTGGCCATAATGGAGCAGGAAGACTAGCCAGGAGGGTGAGGTAAACATTCATAATAGATATGTGATGTGTGTTACCAAAGGACAAGTCCAGAGCACTGTGGATGGGGTTGGTGTGCAGCACAGGGGCATCACCTAGTCTACGAGGTCACAGATGGCCTTCCTAGGACATTGCTAACTATTGTGAATCTTGAAAGATGAGTAGAAGTTAACTGGGCAAGGGATGGGACGAGGAGAGCTTTCTGGGCAGAGGGAACAGTATGTTCTAACGGCCAGAGTTGAGAGATGCTTTTGGCTGCATGTAACAGAAAACCAAACCGAAGCAACTTAGTGGATAAGAAAATGGATTGGCTTCCACAGTTGCCTTCTCTGGATGTAGAGTGGGCAGCGTCGCAGGTTGTTTGTAGTGTCTCAGTGGTGGCAGCGGGAACGTGGGTTTTTCCCATTGTCCACTCCAGTGTCCACAGCATCAGCTTTATCCTGAGATCAGTTCCCCCTTACATTGTGGGCTATTAGTAGCAATTTTTTTCAAGTCTTGTAGGAGAGTGAGAACCAGACAGACTTCTCACTGTCTGTCTGCAGAACCAGGCAGACTCTGCAAGCCTTACTGGGCCAGTTTGGAGCACATAACCACCCTGAACTAATTAGCGTCACAGGGGAATGCCTGGCTCTGACCAGCTTATTCTGGGTTCTTGCAAGAAAAGTAGAAGACACTGGTAAGATGTGGGCCCTACGGTCTCTGTTACGACTTCTTTTATAGCACAAAAGCAACCACAGACAAGACGTAAGTAAATGAGCGTGGCTGTATTCCAAGAAAACTGTATTTATGGATGTTAATATTTTAATTTCATGTAATTTTCACGTCACAAAATACTCTTCTTTCGATTTTTTCCCCAACCATTTAAAAATGTCAAAACCATTCTTAGCTTGTGGAACATACCAACACCCCGCCACACCCTCACCCCTACAAAAGAAATAGGTGGCAGGTTAGATTTGGCCCACGGGCCATAGTATGGTGACCCCCCCTTTAGATTGATCAGAACTCATTCCTGGAGCAGGGTTCAGCCCTAAGCCATGTCACTGTCACACAGTGAGGGAGGGGTGGAGTAGATGGGAGTCAACCTCAGTGTCCTGCACTGAGAACTTGGTCCTTTTGAGGGTCTGCAGGAAGTCCAGTGGCTGGATTATAGACAGTGAGCATCACAATATCTTTGCAATGTTTCATGGCACACAAAGCCTCCATCAGCCACTCCTGGGATGCTCTTCCCTTCTTCCCGCCTGGGTGCGGCCCTGATGCCCTACCAGCTTCACCAGTACACCAGTTAAAGAATTAATCCTGGAATATTGTGGCAATGGGCTGAGGAATCTCCCTCTCACTTCCAGATAACACCAAAACCTGTGCATGGTAGCGGGGTCTTCCTGAAGACAGGGCCCCCACCTTTGTTGCTAGACCCTGTGGCATACCTGCAGTCAGTCAGGAAGTAGTCATTGAAATGCTCACCAGGTTTGCAGCCCCCATGGGTACAATAGGGGAAGCTAGAGGCGTTGAATGATTCTCCTTTATGGCAAAGGCATGGCATCCAAGACAAACAGACACAAATCTTTCCATGTTCTGTGGTACAGAGCCGCCCGGGTGACAGCGGCATGATGAAACGACCTCAACTCCCAGCATCTGTTTATGCCACACAGTGAAAGTTAATGAGGGCTAACCCTCAACTAAACTGGGAAGTCAACCAAAGTTCAGCTTCTGGCTCCAGCCATCCTTTCTGAAGATGTGTTCCCTCTTTGAGTGGCAGACTCTTTTCCAGTCCTGTCACTGTACCAGGGTGTGTCTCCTCTCTGACCTTGCTCCATCCTTTATCATTAACAAGGATCTGCCTTTGGCCAGTCCCACTGGAGACTGGCTTACAGGGTGTACTTTCTTTCAAATGAATTTCAGGGTTTTTTTCCTCATCCTGTGTATGCATTTTGGTATGCAATGAGAGTTTGTCTCTGGAGCAGGTAATTTCAGGCCAAAGCAAGCATGTGGTGGGGATTGGTTTGGAGCTGGAAGTGAAAGACAGCAGAAATCACAGCAATATTAAACAATGTTTGGGTTTCACTTTACCGTTCATAGAGCACACACACACACACACGCGCGCGCGCACACACTGTTTCTCACAAACCCCTGTGAGATAGTAAGGCAAAGATCGTGCCATTTACTGGACTGAATGTCAATATTATGACATGGTATGAGTGTTTCGTGTTTGGTAATTGCAATCATTGTTGCTTTTGTTGTGGTCATCCATTTACAATACTTGGTGTCAGTTTATTTATCTCTTGTAAAAATAAAATACAGTGTGTGTGTGTGTGTGAAAAAAAAAAAAGATCGTGCCATTACCATTATACCCATTTTATAGGTAAAGAAACTGAGGCTCAGAGAGACTAGCTGACCCAGAGTTACTCCATAGCTAGTATTGGTGGGGCAGAGAGTTGAACCTAGAAGTTCAGACTGTGTCAAAATGTATGTTCTTTTCATCGAGCTATGCTTCCCCCCTGCCCCACCAGCCCCTGGCCATCCTCACTTCTCTCTAGACCTGTTCATCAGGGCAGCAAGAAGACAAATCTAATTAGGAACCTTGACAACTAACTGGCTCACCTTGACGATGCCAAGGCTGATTGAAGCTTCTTTGTTCCTTTTTTTTAGCTCCTGGGGTAGGGATGATGAATATTGTTAATATTGTGCTATCACTGGCTTCTGTTCATTCATTTATTTTAACAGCATTTGTTGAGTATCTGCCACATGCTAGGCTCTGTGCTAAGTACTGGGGGATCCCAAGAGGAGAGCGATAGTCCCTATCCTGTAGTAAGTGGACAATTACCATGCAATGCTTAAGGGTCAGGATGGACATTAGGGCAGAAAACAGTGGCTCGTGGGAAAGGGCATTCAACCCAAGCTCAGGAGGTCAAGAAAGGAGTTGGTCCAGATGCTGGACTTGGTCCATAGACCAGGATATGCAATTAGGAGATATATAGTCAAAGAAGGAATGTGTGTGTGTGTGTGTGTGTGTGTGTGTGTGAGAGAGAGAGAGAGAGTGTGTGTGTGTGTGTGTGTGTGTGAGAGAGAGAGAGAGAGAGAGTGCTTTACATGGGAAAAATGAGAACATGTTATATTCTGGGGAGGAGGGAGGGGAAGGTGGAGAGAAGGCAGGGGAAGAGCAGAAAAGGGTGGGATCTAAAATATTGCTAGAAGGATTGGCCTTGCTCAGGTGAGGGGTCTCTTCCCCTGGGACAGGAGGGAAAATGGGTATAAGTACTGATGCATTCATTCACTCATTTAGTCATATTAACTCATTAAATATGTATTGAGTGCTGTGATGCACCAGCATTACTATGTAAGGTGATGGGGTATAAAGTTGAAAATAATGAATTCAATACATATTTGCTGAGCACCTATCTGCTGTGTGCTTTCCTAACACAAATAGCAGTATGTATTGAGTGTTTATCGTGTGCTTGTTTTGTTTGAAGATTTTTGCATGTATTATTTCAATTAATCATCATAACAGCGATGCCAATGTTATCATTATTTCTAGATGGGTAAACTGAGACATAGAGATTAGGTAACCTATGGTCCATAGCTGATAAGTGGCAGAGACAAGCTTTGAACTCAGTCAGCCTGTGCTCTGAAGCCCATGCTTATGTGCAGACAGTTAAAATGCAGCAGGTTTCTATTTTTGACAGTATGGTTGACTAATAAATTGAAAACTCCTCTCCACGAAAATACCAAGAAATGCTGGATAAAATATAATAGCAAACCTTTCCAACACTAGCTGAGCAGGAATGAAAGGAAGGAAAACAACCAGGAACCAAAAATGAAGAGAAAGCTAAAAACCAAAGTGGTGAGCATGTGAAATGATGCTGTGGCAGCCTGGAGTGGGGAAGTGGAGAAGTGCTAGTGTTGGGATTCAGAGAGTTTGGATTTCATTGGCTGTGAAGAGATAGGAGGCAAGACCTGTAAGGTGGAGTGTTAGAATTGAGAACCCCACATAAAGATGATGCCCTCAGTGAAATGGGGACCTATAAAATAGCCCACTCATAGGCACAGGGTGATAACTTGGGCTCTAAGTAAGAAAAAATAGTCTCTCTGAGACTTTATAATCACAGGGTACCCTTAATGGGTCTGAGGTTTGAGTTTATACTCCATGCTGGTCCAAGAATTACCAAGTGGAAGCATCTGTATAAAAAGTAGTTACAGGCTGGTTATGCTCCTGGAACTTCTGACAGAAGCAAAATTAAACCTCTCAAATGGATGAATCCTCAACCATGGCTACAAAGGATTCCCATAGATAAAGCCTCATGAGTGAGAGTAAGCAGATGCAGCTGACATGAGGATTAGACCCTCAAGAAGTGCAGCTGAGAAACACTGGACTTAAACTACGCATTAGACTAGATGGGCTTAAAAGACGTATTAGAGAACTTTCCACGTAACAGCAGCAGAATACATAGTCTTCACAAATGCACCTGGAACATTATCCAGGGTAGATCATGTGTTAGGACACAAAACAAGTCAATAAATTTTAAAAGATTAAAATCATACCAAGCATCTTTTTCACCACGATGGTATGAACTAGAAATCAGCTATAAGAAACAACTGGAAAATTCACAAATACATGGAGATTAAACAACATACTACTGAACAGCCAATGGGTCAAAGAAGAAATCAAAAGAGAAATAAAAAATATCTTGAGACCAATGAAAATGGAAATACAACATACCAAAACCTATGGGATGCAGCAAAAGCAGTTCTAAGAGGAAAGTCTATAGTATTAAACACCTACATTGAGAAAAAAGAAAGATCTCGAATAAACACCTAACTTTACACCTCATGGAAATGGACAAAGAAGAACAAACTAAACCCAACGTTAAAGGAAGGAAATAATAAAGATTAGAGCAGAAATAAATGAAATAGAGACTAAAAAGACAATCAAACAGATCAAAGAGGTGAGGCCAAGATGATGCAGTAGGAAGACCCTAAACTCACCTCTTCCCACAGGCACACCAAAATTGCAACTATTTACAGAGCAACTGTCTATGAGAATGACCTGAAGACTAGCCGAACAGATTTTCCACAAATAAAGTTATAAAGAAGGAACCACACGAGATGAGTTGAGGGGTGGGGTGGAGACACAGTATAGTCAAGATCCACACCTCCGGGTAGGTTACCCACAAATGGAAAGATAATCACAATTACAGAGGTTCTCCCCAAGGAGCTAGGGGCCAAAGCCTTGTACCAGGCTCCCAAACCTGGGGGTTCTACATCGAGAAGACAAGCTCTCAGAATGTCTGGCTTTGAAGGCCAGCAGGGCTTGTGATGGGAGGTCTGAAGGGCTGTAGGAAAGAGACTCTGCTTTTAAAGGATACGTGCAAAATCTCACGTGCTCTAAGTACCATCACAGAGGCAATAATTTGAAAGGAGCCTGGATCAGAACCACTTGCTGATATTGGAAATCCTCCTGGAGAGGCAGGAGGCAACTGAGACTCCCCCTGGGGACACAGGTGCAAGCGGCAGCCATTTTTAGGAACTTGTTCTACCTCACTGGTGCTGACAGGCACCATTTTGGAATCCTCGCTCTAGCCTATTAGTGCTGGGGGCTTACCACCCATTGGTGGGCCAAAATAAGCCCCAGACCCCCTTGGGCCATGCAGCCAGCTGCCCTGGGACCTGGTCCCTCCCACCAGTGGGCAGGCATCAGCCCCAGGCCCCCTCAGGGCATGCAGAACCCGGCCAGAACCTGGCCCTGCCCACCAATGGGCCAGCAGCCTCCACACAAGGTAGGACCTGGCATCCAACCAGGCTGAGGGCCAGCCCCACCTGCCAGCATGCCCACAGTATTTGGCCCTGCCACAACAGAGGGGCCCACACAGCCCACATAAGGGGGCACCCCCTAGAGCATATAGCTCTGGTGACAAGAAGGTAGTGTGTTACTGCACCCCATAGGATGTCTCCGACATAAGGCCACTTCTCCAAGATTGGGAAATGTAACCAACCTACCTAATACATAGAAATAAACAGAGAAAATTGGGCAAAATGAGGAGACAGAGTAATATGTTGCAAACAAAGGAATAGGGCACAACCTCAGAAAAAGAACTAAATGAAATGGTGGTAAATGATCTACCTGAAAAAGAGCTCAAGGTAATGATAATAAAGATGCTCAATGAAAAACTAAAAATAGAATTACCATATGACCTAGCAATTCCACTCCTGGGTGTATATCCAAAAAAACCCAAAAACATTAATTCAAAAAGATACATGCACCCCAGTGTTCATAGTGCATTATGTACAGTTGCCAAGACATGGAAGCAACCTAAGTGTCCATCAACAGATGAATGGATAAAGATACACACACACACAAGCACATACACACACAATGGAATACTACTCAGCCATAAAAAAGACAAAATTTTGCCATTTGCAGCAAGATGGATGGACTTGGAGGGCATTATGCTAAGTGAAATAAGTCAGACAGAGAAAGACAAATACTGTATGATGCCACTTGTATGTGGACTCTAAAAAATACAACAAACTAGTAAATATAACAAAAAAGAAGCAGGATCGCAGATATAAAGAACAAACTAGTGGTTACCAGTGGGGGGCAGGGGCAATATAGGAGTGAGGGAGTGAGAGGTGTAAACCTTTGGGTGTAAGATAAACTCAAGGATATATTGTACAACATGGGGAATACAGCGAATTTTTTTTAAAAAGATGCTTACTGAACTTGGGAGAATTGATGAACACAGTGATAATTTTAACAAAGAGTAAGAAAATATAAGGAACCAAACCAAGCTGAAGAGTAAAATGACTGAAATAAAATATACACTAGAAGAATCAATAGTAGATTAGATGATACAGAGGAATGGATCAATGAACTGGAAGACAGAGTAGTGGAAATCAGCCAAGCTGAACAGAAAAAAGAAAAAAGAATTTTTAAAAATGAGGCTAGTTTAAGAGACCCTTAGAACAACATCAGGTGTACTAACATTGGCATCATTTGGGGTCCAAGAAGGAGAAGAGAGAGAGAGAAAGGGGCAGATAACTTATCTAAAGAAGTAATAGCTGAAAACTTACCTAACCTGGGAAAGAAAGCTGACATCCAGTTCCAGGAAGCAAAGAGAATCCCAGACAACTGAAGCCAAAGGTGTCCACACCAACTCGAGCTACTTTTATTCAATATAATATTGGAAGTCCTAGCCACAGCAATCAGACAAGAAAAAAAAAAGGCATCCAAATTGGAAAGTAAGAAGTAAAACTGACACTGTTTGCCAATGACATGGTATTACATATAGAAAGTTCTAAAGATGCCACCAAAAAACTATTAGAACTAATAAATGAATTCAGTAAAGTTTTAGGATATAAAATTAATATACAGAAATCTGTTGCATTTCTATATGTTAACAATGAGATATCAGAAGAGTAATTAAGACAATGATCTCATTTACAATAGCATCAAAAAGAATAAAATACTTAGGAATAAATTTAACAAAGGAGGTGAAAGATCTATATACTGAAAACTATAAAACTTTGATGAAAGAAATTGAATAATGTAAATAAATGAAAAGATATTCAGTGCTCATGGATTCGAAGAATTAATCTTGTTAAAACATCCATACTACTCAAAGAAATCTACAAATTCAGTGTACACATAATCAAAATTTTATGACTTTTTTTTTTACATAAGTAGAAAAAACAACCCTAAAATTCATATGAAACCATGAAAGACCCCTAATAACCAAATCAATCTCGAGAAAGAAGAACAAATCTGGAGGTATAACGGTTCCTGATTTCAAACTATTACAAGGCGATAGTAATCAAAACGGTATAACACTGGCATAAAAATAGACACATTGGGCTTCCCTGGTGGTGCAGTTGTTGAGAGTCTGCCGGCCGATGCAGGGGACATGGGTTCGTGCCCCAGTCCGGGAAGATCCCACATGCCACGGAGCGGCTGGGCCCGTGAGCCATGGCCTCTGAGCCTGCGCGTCTGGAGCCTGTGCTCCGCAACGGGAGAGGCCACAACAGTGAGAGGCCCATGTACCGCAAAAAAAAGAAAAATAGACACATAGATCAATGGAACATAACAGAGAGCCCATAAATAATCCCACACTTATACAGTCAATTAATTTATGACAAAGGAGCCAAGAATATATGATGGGGAAAAGGCAGTTTCTTCAGTAAATTGTGTTGAGAAAACTATAGCCACATGTCAAGTAATGAAACTGGACTCCTATCTTAACACCTCCACAAAAATCAACTCAAAACGGATTAAAGACTTAAATTTAAGACGTGAAACTATAGAACTCCTAGAAGAAAACATAGGGAGTAAGCACCTTGATGTCAATCTTGGCAGTAATTTTTGGCTTTACCACCAAAAACAAAGGCAAAAAAGCAAAAATAAACAAGTGGGACTACATCAAACTAAAGAGCCTCTGTACAGCAAAGGAAATCATCAACAAAATGAAAAGGCAACCTGTGGAGTGGGAAAAAATATCTGCAAACCATATATCTGAAAAGAGGTTAATATCCAAAATATACATAGAACTCACACAATTCAATAGCAAAATAACCCTGAACAGCCTGATTAAGAAATAAGCAGAGGAGCTGATTACATACCTTTCCAAGGAAGACACATAAATGACCAGCAGGTGCATTAAATGGTTCTAATCACTAATCATCAGGGAAATGCAAATCAAAACTACAACGTCATCAAAACCAAAAACATCACCTCCCACCTGTTAGAATGGCTATCATCAAAAAGACAAGAGATAATAAGTGTTGGTAAGGATGTGGAGAAAAGGGAACCTTATGCAGTGTTGATGGGAATGGAAATTGGTGCAGCCACTTTGGAAAGCAGTATGGAGGTTTTCTCAAAAAATTAAAAATAGAACTAGCATATGATCCAGCAGTTCATTTCAAAGGAAGTGAAAACAGGATCTTTAAGAGATACCGCCTGGAGGGGTGGGATAGGGAGGGTGGGAGGGACGGAGACGAAAGAGGGAAGAGATATGGAAACATATGTATATGCATAGCTGATTCACTTTGTTATAAAGCAGAAACTAACACACCATTGTAAAGCATTTATACCCCAATAAAGATGTTTAAAAAAAAAGAGAGAGATATCTGCACTCCCGTGTTTATTGCAGCATTGTTCGCAATAGCCAAAATATGGGAACAACCTAAGTGTTTGTCAGTGAATGAATGGATAAACAAGCTGTTAAAAATATATACACATACACACACACACATACACACACACACATATACACATACACACACACACACATACACACACACACACACATACGCAATGGAACGTTATTCAGCCATCGGAACAAAGGATATCCTTCCATTTCCAACAATGTGGATGAACCTTGAGGGCGTTATGCTAAGTGAAATAAGCCAGTCAGAAAAAGACAAATACTGCACATAAGACAAATACTTACATGTGGAATTAAAAAAAAAAAAAGAGTGAAACTCATAGAAACAGAGTATAAAAGTGTTTACCAGGAGCCGGAGGTGGGAGAAATAGGGAGAACTTTCAGCTATAAGATGAATAAGGTCTGAGGATCTAATGTGTAACATAGTGACTGTAGTTGGTAACACTGTATTGTATAATTAAAATCTTCTAAGAGAGTAGAACTTAAATGTTTTCACACTATCTATCTACCTATCTATCTATCTACCTAGTTATAGTTATATATATGTAAAATTATCTATAGTATATATATAAATTTATATTATATTTATATATCGCATATTATATTGATATATTTTATATATACATATATATATGTTATATATGAGGTGGTGGATATGTTAACTAGATTGGAGGAATCCTTTCACAATAAATACATACATCAAATAATCATGATGTACATATTAAATATCTTACAATTTTATTTTTCAATCATACATCAATAAAGCTGGAAAAAAATCCCTAGTAGCACCTACACAGAAAAAAATAATAATTAATTAAAATGTTGGGGGGAAAAGGAAGTGGTGCTAAAGAACCCACAGATGGACCCAGTTCCAGCACCACACAGTCATGTTCATACTGGAAGGTGCTCAGGGTCTAAGATACAGAGCCCGGGGGAGTCAGGGCAGGCCTCACCCTGGTCACATTCGAGCATAGGTGGGTAGGCGTTTGCTAAAGGGATTGCTGGGGCATGCCATTAGGGTTCTTCAGACAAACAGAACCTAGAGGGTGTATGTGTGTGTGTGTGTACAGGTGCATTTGTATGGAGACAGAATTTTTTAAGGAACTGACTCACGTGATTGCGGGGCTGCAGGACGGACCAGCAGGCTGGTAACCAGGGAAGATTGATGTTGCAGCTTGAGTCTGAAGGCCGGTCTGAGGGCAGGATTTCTTCTTTTGGGGGACCTCAGTCTTTCTCTCTTAACGCCTCCAAGTGTTTGGACGAGGCGCACCCACGTTATGGAGAGTAATCTGCTTTACCCAAAGTCTACTGATTTAAATGTTAATCACACCTAAAAACACTTTCATAACAACCTCTAGACTGGTATTCTACCAAACATCTGGGCACCATGACCAAGCTGACGCATAGAACTGACCATCACACAGTGGGACCTGAGAGTCTGTGTCCTCTCTGTGAGCTGGGAGGCAAGGTAATCTGCTGAGAGTGAGGTGATTAGGATGCCCGGGAGGCTGAGGAGTGGGAGGCAGAGAGGTAGTGGTAGGACCCTGGCAGGGAGTTCCTGAGCCACGTGGGGCCCGCTGAGCCTGGGTGAGTGCATGAATGTATGAATGAGTGAATATCTCAGTGACGGCAGAGGGACAAGCTGATGCTAGGATGTGTGACACCTCTGTCACAGAACTGGGAGAGGAGATAAACACGGGAGTAGGTGCAGGTGGGTGTGTGGATGGGGCAGGAGGATGAGGGAACCCAGCAGCCCTCCCCTCTCTTCCGCTTCTCTGCCCTGAGCACCCCAAGGGCAGTTCATGGTTTCAGTACCTCTAACTTCATTTCACTGGTATTGGATGAGGACCTCGTCACGTGGTCCCTCCTTATCTGATGTCTTGGAACGTCCCTGGGCCTCTATCTCTTCTGCACCTGATCACGCTCAGGGCCCCAGCTTCCTAGAATCTGCTGTCAGCTGAATGATCTGCAGTCTCGCGTGTGAAACTGCACACTAGCTATACAAAAGGGCCCCTAAAGGGGAGAATCACGTGATGAGAGGAGGGAGGGAAAAGTGCCTAGAGAGGCAGCTGGGGTTAGGCGGCAGGAGGACGGAAATTGCAGCCGGGGTTCTGGTCCCAGCTCTGCCCTTTACCACCTGTGTGACTTGGGCACAAACTGAAGCTAACAGTACCTGCCCCGCAGACCTCACCAGGTTATCTAAGGGTCTAACAAGTTCATGAATGCAGAAATGCTTTGAACATTAGAAGACATAACAACCACAACAAATACTATTTAAGGACACTCGATATATGCATGAAACCCAGAAAAGGGAAGTTCCAGTGTACTGGTTGGAGTGGGATGGGGTAGGAGGTTTTTACACATCATCCTGGGCTGAGGAAGACCTTTACCAAGTACCTGCTGTGTTCCAGACCCTCCCGATGGGCACTTGCTAGGCGGCTGCTTTTTAAAACCCATGACGACCCCATGAGAACACTTGGGTCAGACAAATCAAGTACTTGCATGAGGGCAAAAGCTCGATTGTAGAGCTGAAATTGGAATTCGGGAGTGCTTGACTCCCAGGCCTGGGGGGCTCCCCGCCCTACGATACACCCTCTTGGTGTGTTTGTGAGATGATTTTATTATTGTCCTTGGGGCCTGGGGACCTAATGCACAGCACAGTGATTGTAGTCAACAATATACCCTATAAACTTCAAAGTTGCCGACAGACTAGATATTAATTTTCTCACCTCGGAGAAGAAATGATTTTGTGACATGCTCGAGGTATTAGCTAACGCGACAGTGGTGATCACGCTGCAGTATGTAAATGTATGAAACCAACACCTTGTGCACCTTAAACTTACACAGTGTTACACGTCAGTTCTATCCCAATAATTAATTAAATAATGTTGTTGGCGTCAGGCTCAGCTTCTTTCACCACAGGCTGTCGCTTGGGCCCCCTGGGCAGGCTGTGTGGTGTGATGTCAGGCGGGGGAGACTTCCCTGAGAAGGCACCTCGGTTTGACTGTGAACCTGCACATTGAGTCCTTCTTAAGAGAGCTAATAACACTTAATAAACATGACAGAGAAAGGCTAGCCTCTGAGTATTGTTTCAACAGGAGCTGAGCCTGTCCTGTGTCATGTGTTCTGTTGTTGCTATGCAGATGCTGCCACCGTACCCTCTGAGCTCATGAATTAAGTGGCGGGGGAAGCAGGAAAGCAGGAAACAGGCTGCATGCTTACCTCTCTGCTGCATCTTTGGGACTCATGTGGGTCAGAGCACCAGGTTGCGGGAGCTGCAAGCCCCAGAGCTGGAGAGAGTGCTGTCCCATGTCTGTCCCAGCTCATCAGGAAGCTGACTTCCTGGGAGGCTGGAGCTCCCCTTCCTCGTTGCCTGACCTCATTAGGAAACTCTTTATAGAAGTGACAGCCTCCATCTCTACTCCTGTCTTGTCCCAAAGGTGGGAGGTTGCTGGATGCTCTTGGAGGGGAATTAGGCTGTATTAATGATCTACTGCTACATAACAGATCACCCCCAACTCAGTGGCTTGAAGCAATGTTTATCGTCTTACATGGTTTCTGAGAGTCAGGAATCCAGGAGCTGCTTAGCTGGGTGGATCTGACTCAGGGTCTCTCACCAGGGTGCAGTCAAGGTATTGACCACGGCTGCAGTCATCTGTAAGCTCACTCATGTGGACCTGGGCAGACCTCGGTTCCCTGCCGGCTATTGGCTGGAGGCTTCAGCACCTGGCCATGTGATTCTCTCCATAGGGCTGCTCACAACACAGCACACTTTCCCAGAGCAGGAAGGGCGTGTGAGAGAGAGAGAGAGACACAGAGAGAGAGAGAGACCCACCTAAGAAGGTAGTTTCAGAAGAGACATCCCATCACTTCTGCGGTATGCTATTTATCGGTCAGATCAAACCCAGTACAGTGTGGGAGGGAATTAGAAGATGGGTGTGAACACCAGGATGCAGAGATCATTGGGGCCGTCTGTGGCCTGACTACTACGTAGGCCTAGCAGACTCCTGTGCTGGTAGAGTCGTCAGGGAACTAGAAACTTCACCTGGGGGGTCTGCTCTCCAGCTCTAAAGATGCTGTTACAGGTTTCTCAACTAGTACCTTTGCTATAAGGTTCACGTCTCTCTAAATGGCTTACAAGGCCCTTAACAGTCTACCCCGTCCCCATCACCAGTACCTCCAGTCTCATTTTCTGCCCTTCTCTCCAGTGACCCCAAATCCCAGCTATAGGAACGATTTGTTTTCATTTCTCTGTGCCCATGGACTAGGAATTTTTCTCCAACAAGCAAATTTGTATCTCACGACCCAGTTTAAACGTGCCATCCTTTGTGAAATCTTCCTGGGCAGCTCCCCAGAAAAAGGAGGTCCCTCCTAGCACCCCAGAATCACTCCGCGTGCACCTCTACACGGCACCGATACAGCCCACTTTCGGCAAGTATTGCTTGAGTGCCTTCTCTGTGCTGTGCTGGGGCTGGAGTATAGCAGAAAGCAACACAGACACCATTCCTGCCCCACGGAGATTTACGTTGCAGCAGAGACCAAGGGGCCGCCAATAAGCAAGGAAGTGTGGAGTGTGTTGGAAGTTGACAAGTGCTATGGACAAAAGCAAAGTGGGACAGAGTGTTCACGGCCATTCATCTTGCAGTTGTTTGCGTCCATTTTCATACAAGTCTGTAAGCTCCTTGAGGGCAGGGACCATGAACATGTCGATCTTGCATCTCCACCGCTTGCACCGTGGGCATGTGCTAGAGGCTTGCTGAATAATTAATGTCCTTTTGATGGACAGGAGCTGAAAAGTGCCTGAGAGAGACAGGATCAGACCCCCAGCAAGCTTCTGCAGACGCCAGGAAGACTGACTGGGGGAGAAAAACAAGAAGGATACATTTATTTTGAAGATTAAAGACTGACTCCATACATATCCCTATGTTTTATAGACAGGGATGAGATGAACGTGAATTTAAGTAAAGACTTGAGTCTGTATATAATGGTGCAGTTATTAGGCTGCCTTTGGCAATGCGTCCCCTGACATAAAGTTTTAAAAGCAGCCTTTTCAAACACTAAATTACCCTTTGGGTCTGCCAGCTCTAATGATAAAGAAAGTGAAAGTCCACCTCATTCCCATCAGATTCATGGAGTGGGTTAACATTTGCTAGACTAACCAGTTCCGGATGCTGAGGCATGAAAGCTACTAGATGACAGAGTGTGATGGAGAATCAGGGGCTGGAGCCACGTTTGCAACCAAGTTCATCACGCAGGGGTCGATGAGCCCTTGCTTCAAATCACTGGGGACTCAGATCCTTCCACACACACTCTTACAACAGGGCAGCCTGGGGATGCCTTTGGCTCGGGCAGCTCCAAAGTACCAGACTATTTGGAGGCAGGGCTGGGGGAATGAGCTGGCGTGGAAGGGGTGGTGTGAGATGCCTTGGTGAGTCGAGAGAGTGGGCTTCCCGGGAACCCTGTCTAGCAGTTCGGCCCCTGGCGAGACGTACCTCTGTTTCTTGTCCATCAGGCCCAGGAGCGGGGAGTGCTGGCCTCCATGGTGTGTTCCTTCATGAGGGAGGGGAAGGGCTGGGACAAAGGAGTGGTTGCCCGGGTATGATGCTTCCCTGCCCGCTGTGAAGACCCCGGGGGGTGTGAGCCCTGGGACAAAGAGGAGGGACCAACCAGTCTTGCAGGAGATGGTGCACAGGCCTGTGTGAGCCAGGAGGAAAGGAGCGTGAAGGAGAAACTCCCACAGGCCTGACCTCTGCTCACCCTGAGAGCCCAAGCAGAATGGGCTGGTCAGAGGGCCTGCCGAGAGGGAAGAACATTTCAGGAAAGCGTCTCTTTGAATTCTAAGTGCCCTGGTTGGGGTGCTGGTGGAGGAAGGCAGTGACTTGGGTACATAATCAGTTGACTGCTAATCGAGGACAGGAATGTGTGTTAACCAGATCATTCTAGAACATGGAGGTGGCCTTGTTGCCGAGTAGTGGGAGCCTGGGCCCAGAGTCACACAGGCCTGGATTCAAAGTAGAGGTGAAAGTGGTCAGGTGGTTTAAGCACTTGGTTTTCGTTATCATCATCTACAAATTAAAATAATAATAATAATAATTTTAAAAAAGAATAAAAGTATCACCCACCATTATAGGGTTGTGGTGTGTAAAAGTTAAGAGAAAAAACATATACAGACTGCCAGGGACGTAGAAACATCCAGCAAATACTGGTTTTCCCTCTTTCCCTAAATCATGAGAGAGGCACCTTCCTCACATCAAATAATTCCTTCTCTCCCTTCCTCCCTCCTTGCCTTCTTTCCTTCCTCCCAACTCGCCAGCTAGTATCCATACATCACTTAGCACATGAGAAGTGATGTATTTATTACACAGAACATTCCAGGAAAGGCACTGGAATATACTGCACAGCGTATTGGTAGTAAAGGATCTGTTCTTCAGTTTTAACCCCTCAACGCATCAGCGGCGTGTCCTTGAGTTGTCTTGATATTTCTGGACTTGTTACCACTCATCTGTAAAATGGGAATGCTAATATTTTACTATCATCCTCTAGATTATTAAAAGGTGCAAATGAGATAAGATGTGTGAAAGTGCTTTGTAAACTATAAAAGAAGACCCATTTTTCCATTAAAAATTATTTTTAATTGTGGTAAGGTACACATAACGTGAAATTTACCATATCAATCATCTTTAAGTGTAGAGCTTGGCGGTATTAAGTACATTTACAGTGTTTTGCAACCATTACCACCATCCATCTCCAGAGCTCTTTTCGTATTGCAAAACTGAAACTCTGTACCCACTAAATAATAACTCCCCACTTCCCTCCTCCCCTAGCCTCTGGCGACCACCTTTCTACTTTCTGTCTTTATGAATTTGGACACTCTAGATACCTCATGTAAGTGGAATCAAATAGTACTTGTCTTTTTGTGTCTGGCTTCTTTCACTTAGCATAATGTCCTCACAGTTCATCCATGTTGTGGCATGTCTTAGAATTTCATTCCTTTTTAAGGCTGACCAATATTCCATCATATGTCTACACCACATTCTGTTTATCCATTCATCTGTTGATGGACACTTGAGTTGCTGCCATGTTTTAACTATTGTGAATAACACTGCTATGAACGTGGGTATACAAATATCTCTTTGAGACCCTGCTTTCAATTCTCTTGAATATATACCCAGGCGTGGAATTGCTGGGTATGGTGTGGTAACTCTATTTTTAACTTTTTGAGGCGCCACCGTACTATTTTCCATAGCAGCTGCACCATTTTACATTCCCTCCAGCAGTACACAAGGGTTCCAGTTTCTCTGCATCCTTGCCAACACCTGTTATTTTTTGTTTTTTGGGGGGTTTTGTTTTTGTTTTTGGTAATGGCCATCCAAATGAATGTGAGGTAAAAAAGAAGACACAGTGTTAGTGATTTATATAAGTAATTGATTTAATTATAGCTCACCTCATTCAAAACAGAAAAGAGAGAGGGATTCTAAACCGATTTATTAAGATGAGGACGCTGCCCTGGAAGAAGTCGTGGTTTAGAAGGAAACTGAGGCTCTCACACCAATATGTGTCCTGCAGGTCACTTACAGATGGTGTCCGAATGATGACTGGACAGGGGGAGTGGTCCATTTTCCTGGGGTGATAACTGAAGGGATGTGTGAGACTTAGTTTTTGAACTAGACCTTGAAGAATGGCTGAGAATTTGATACACAGAAATTGCAGAGGAGGGATAGACTTGTGGGTCGTCTCCTCACGAAAATAACATGGTTGAAGGCACGTCTCAGAAGCAGTTGAGTTTGTTCAGAGAATGTTACTCAAAGTGTGGTCCCTGGATTAGCAGTGGCAGCAGATCCTGGTAATTTGTTAAAACTGAAAATTCTTGGGCACCTCCCCAGACCTGTACTGAGTCAGAAACTCTGGGAGTGGGACCAGGCAGTCTGTGTTGTAATATCCTTTGCGGGAGACAGATGCACACTCCGCTTTGTACAGGAGTAGAAGCAGATTGAGGGGGGTGGGGTGGGTTAGGGGTTAGATTATGAAGCCTAGAGTTAGGTTAGGGAGTTGGGCTCTGTTTACAACCATCTGGTGACTGCCCATTGCAACTGGAATAAAATTAAACTTCTCATCATGACCCAGGAGGCATACGACGCCTCTGTCCCCCTCTTCCTCCTTCCTCCTTCCCCGCATTCACTACACTCCAGCCTGCACTCCAATGCCTGCCAAGCTCTTTCTTTCTTTTTTTTTTTTTTTTTTTTTTTTGCGGTACGCGGGCCTCTCACTGTTGTGGACTCTCCCGTTGTGGAGCGCAGGCTCTGGACACGCAGGCTCAGCGGCCATGGCTCACGGGCCCAGCCGCTCCGTGGCATGTGGGATCTTCCCGGACCGGGGCACGAACCCGGGTCCCCTGCATCGGCAGGCGGACTCTCAGCCGCTGTGCCCCCAGGGAAGCCCCAAGCTCTTTCTTGTTCCTTCAACTTGGAATGTTCTTTCCTCTCCCCGATGGCTTCTTCCTCCTCATTATTTCGGTCTCGGCTCAGATGATGCCTCTTTTCAGATACACCTTCCCTGACCACCCCCATCATCCTCTCCTGAGACCCTATTTTTTTTTTTAAAGCACTTCTCGCTATCGGAAATTATCCTACATTTCTTCCTTAACATGTTCACTGTCTGCCTTCCCCGACTAGAGCATAAGATCCTCGAGTTTGGGTCTTGGCCCCGTTCACCAGTCTATTTCCAGTGCTTAGAACAAAACCTGACACATAGTGAGTATCCAGTATTATTTTTGTATTCAGTAGATACTGGGATACTCTTAAGTGGTTCTGAATAGTGAAGTGACCCCCTCAACGTGGGGCCCTGGGGGAATTCCTCTTCTGGATTTATGTAGAGGCTTGGCGGAACAGCAAGACTCTGAAAGGAGGGACAGCTCTCAGGGACCAGAGTGGACTTGTGAAATGATGATGGTCTAAACCAGTGGTTCTCACCTGGGGGCAGTTTTCCTCTCCCCCACCCCGGGACACCTGGCAATATCTGGAGGCATGTCGGGGTGTCACAACTGGGGAGGGTGCTCCTGGCATTTCGTGGGTAGAGGCCAGGGATGCTGCTAAACTTTGTCCAATGCCCAGGCTAGCCCCCTCTAACGAAGAATTACCAGGCTCAAGTGTCAGTAGTGCCGAGGTTGAGAAACCCTGCTCTAAACTAAGGTGGCCGTTGTGGGGATGGAGAGAAAAAAACAGGAGTGAATATTTTCTATTCCGTAGGGTAAGATTTTTTTGCCATCTGTGCCTACCGTTGTGACTTTAAATCTTTTTAGCAAGAGACTCAGAAGACCCCAAGAACGGGAAATCCCTCCGGGGACGTGCACATGCTCCGTTTCTCCTCCCTCCTGTTTTTCACCGTCTCCCGCTCTGCCTTGCTAATCCTGTGTCTCTTTTTCCTCCCCTTTTCTTCCCCTCCTCCTCTTTCTTCTCTTGTTCCTCTTTCCCTTCCTCTCTCCTCTTGCCTTTTTCTTCTTCCTTTGTCCTGCTTTCTCTCTCATTACACTGCTCATTATAAAGATTTGAAGTTTCCTGGGTTTATGGTCTCAGCCCTTAATTTTTAAAGTGGGTAATTGCTTGGTCTACACTAAATTAAATTTACTAGCTTTTTACTTCTGGGGCATATGGCATCGGAGGGGGACTGCTTTTTACCTCTTGCAGGTTGGTGCTACTTCTTTTCCTTTGTCCTTCTACGCATTTTAAATATGCTGACAGCAGCCGCTGAGCATCTCTTTCAGCCCCAAACAGCTCATTAGGGAACTCAGCCAGTCAGTGTCAAGTTGCCCAGAAAAACGAGACGTGGTCTGCTGGGTTCTGGTGTAGAACTTGAGCAGATTCCCCTCACCTTGGAGGGCTCCCCTCCCCATCCTGGGCTGCCCCTCTGGGCTCCAGGTGGCCAGGACCATTGTTCTTCCCTGAAGGGACCACCCCAACCCCCCACTGTCCCTCCACAAAGCCCAGCACACGTGATTCCCCAGGGACACCCTGAGGTGCCCATGGATACCAGCTAACAAGTGAGTCAGTCTCCAAGTGAAATATGGTGCATGATATGGGTTTTTGAGGGAAGAGAGATCCAAGAGTTGTTGGTTTTGGTGAAGTGTCACAAAGGATGTTCAGACTTGTGCAGATTATGAGGGAGGCAGGATGATAGGGAGGTGCCAGCCCCAGGGAGGCTGAAGAGGCAGTGAGGCAGAGCTCCTGCCTACGTTCTAGATGTAGACCCCATGAGGACTCTGTCTCCCCAGCACGTAGAACAGTGACTGTCCTCCCCAATCAGAAACAGTCATTACAATGGGACCTAGAATTTTGACACATGTTCTTGGTATGAATCTCCTCCCTTCCACCTTAGGAAAGCAACACAAAAGAGAAGATGACATTATCTGAATATTTTTCAAATAAATTGGTGAATGAGTATTCAACAGAGCACTTCTCCCATGTGGGGCCCTAGCTTAGATGCTCTAACGCCATGTCCTCCTGGATACATTTCTCTGTCCTGTTCTGACTGTTTCCCAGGGGGATGATGACGGTGAACGAGAAGATCTGTTACTTGTGCTTTGATCTCCTGGGAAAAGAGACAGATAACTCCAAGGTGGAAACAATCAAAGTAATGGCCCTTCAGATTTTTCTAGCCATATTCTTGCAAAGAACTCGAAGCAGTTCTTATCTGTCCTTATCTCTCACTTGCTTGGGTGGAAGAGAGATTAGCATCAACCAATGTGTCAGACTTCTAGCTCCCATCGTAATTGCCGTTTGTGATTGGAGGTGACAAGCTCCTGCATGGTGGATTCGGGTGCGCACCACTCTCATTTATCACAGCTTTGGGTAAAATGTAGAGATGAGAACCCCTCAGTGGGATTATGGCTTAGGATCTCCCTCCCTAGAGTCAGGGAGGGAGCATGGAACAATGGTGACATCACGTGATGGAAATTGACAGGTGAGTCACAGACAGCATGGAGCCGTGGTGACAGAGGAGCATGGATTCCGTGGGTGGCGCCTGGCAGCTGCCCAGCTGAGCTCCCCTTTCCGAGTCTGCCCAGCACGTCGCTTGTGCTCTCTGCCCTCCTTCCCTGTCCCCCATCACCATCTCCCCAGCTAATCAATGAGTCTTTAGAACAGGGGCCAGGGCTGCTTCATGCCTCTATGTCTTGGGTTCTCAAATGCATCTACCCCCCTAGTGCCTGGAGTCAGATAGGTGTTCAGTAAGGGCTCATCACATTGAATCCCCCCCACCCCACCCCTGTGAAGTCGACCTGGGCTCAGTCTCCTCTGGAGTAAAAGCAGACCTTGCCTGGCATCCTTGCACAAGCTAGACCCGCTAAGTTTCTCGGCATCCCCCATCGCCCCCCAGCCCTCTGGCTTCAGTCCGCTCCATCCCATAACTTGGCCGGAAAGCTGTCACCAGCAGCTGTTACAGAAGACGAACGGGCAACTCCGGCCCGCTCTTTCTGTCCCCCCGCCTGGCTGTGTGCAGAGAGAGAGCCTTGAGTGTGGCAGTGCGGGGCGCTACCCTGCCACAGTCGTGCAACTGGTCCAGCCGGAACTGGCCAGGGGAACTGCCGCAGACCTGTGACCATGTGAACGCAAGGGGACTCTCCTTCCCCAAAGACAACCCAGAGGGAAGTGGCAAGATGCAGGGAGAGAAAGGAAGAGCTTGGGGTTAACTGGGAATATCAGTAGGGTGTGCAGAGACCTTACAGAGGCCTTTATTCATACATTTTTTTCCGGGAGGTCATCTCCTTTCTTTAACTGTGGGAGTATGAAGGATTAAGGAAAGGACCGGAAGGCGAATCGTGTTTGGAACGTGTGACAGCTAACACACATGAGGATCGAGTCTTTTAACGAGTTTGACCGGATCTGTGCTGAGTGAGATGGAGGACACCGGCAAAGCGGAGACAGGGTTCCCAGCCCAGAGAGCAGTCGCGCGGTAGCAGGACGCAGCCCTCCGCACGACTGTGTGCAGACCCCAGTGCCCATCATCCCTCAGATGCTTCCCCCTTGCCGCTCTGTGCTGCCTCCTCCACTCGGACACCCCCTCCTGACCTCCCTCCACATCCATGTCAGCTTGACACGGAGCCCCAGTTCTGCTGAGATGTCAAGCCCATCACACAGCACCCCTCCACTTGCTAGAACCCAAACCTGTAGGTGCAGTGCTTCCCTTCCAGCCATCTCCAGAGGCAACTGCTCACTCAGAAGAGAGGCAGGTGTGCTTACCTGCTCCCCCGCTACCATTGTTCCCCAGGACAAGCCTCCGCTCACCTGGTGCCTGCCTTTCTCACCTGTGGCTTTGGTTCCTGGCTCACAGCCTTCCTCTCATCCTACCTTGTCTCTCGCCCTGATCATCCTTAGTGCCCGTGGATCCTTCCCTCTCGTGCCACTGCCTTGGGGATCCTCAACGTCCTCCCTTCCAGTGACCTTCTCTCTCGCCACGTCACTGTCTGAACCACACTCTGGATTGTGGCAACCCTTAGTCCTCTTCTGCCTCTAAAACCTTAATTTCAAAATCCCGCAGTCTGCAAACAGCATCCTCTGCCCCTAGCTCTTACCGTCTTGCTCTCAATGCTTTTCCATATGTTCACAATCCAGGTGCCCCACGTGTTCCTCAGCCCCTCTGGGCCAAACCATTTGGACAACTTTTTCTGGGTTTCACTGGCTTTCCCATCAAGTGGAAAGAACACGGCCCGTCACCCCACTAACGCTCCTGTAAGAGCCTTCAATTCCTTTGTCCCCTCGTCCTGCCCACCCACCTAATAACTCCTACTCTTGACACTTCTGATGTCTACCTGCCCTGCTCCTGTCCATGCCCCGAGGCCGCTTGCAGAAACACACCAACTTTCTTCATTTCAACTGGGCCCAAACAGAAATACATTTACATCTCAGAGCACCTATGCTAAGCTTTCACCTGAAACTACCCATCCCTTTTGTGTCACTCTGGCTCAGAAAGTGATTATCTTACCTCTTTTCAGAGGAAGTAGAAGTTCAAGCTCAGTCTCTCTCAATGCCCCCGCCCCCCAAATCTATCTAAAACTCCATCTATTAGAATTAGGTAGACTTGCGCTGTCCAATATGGTAGCCGCTGGCCACGGAGCCCGTGCAGTGAGGCTAGTCTGGATCGAGATGTGCTGTAAGTATAAAACACACCCTGGATTTCGAAGTTTTAGTATGAAATCAAGAATACAAAATATCTCAGTGATTTTTATACTTATTAGAATTTAAAATAGTAATATTTGGAATTTTTGGTTAAATGAAATATATTATTAAAATTAATTGCATGATTTCACCTGTTTCTTTTTACTTGTTCAACATGGTTACTGGAAAGTTTAAAGCTGCGTGTGTGGCTTGCATTATATTTCTATTGGATGGCACTGGTTAGAATTTAGGCTGAGCTATAGTAACAAGGAGACCTGAAAATGAAGTAGCTCAAAGATAGAGGGTCTCGGAGGTAGGTGGTGGTCCAAGGCTGGCGGGGGGTGGTAGAGGCAGAAGCAGCATTGCCATCATCAACATGTAGTTTCCTCATGTTCCTGTTGTCACCATTTGAGCCAACAAGAAAGAGAAGGAGAGTCCAGGGCAAGATGGCCTGGATGTGCCACGGTTGCGTCCACTCATACTGACGGCTGGAATTCAGCTCTGGCCTCCCCCAGCTGCAGAGGACACTGGGAAATGAATCTGTCGTTGGGCCTCCAGGGGTCCAGGTAACACCGGGGTGTTCTGTTGTTAAAAGGGAGAAAAGGAGAGGGCACCAGGGGCACAGTGAGCACTGTCGGCCCCGCCTCCTTCCCCCTTCCCCGCTGTCCCCCCCCCAGCCCAGGTGAACCTGTAACCTGTGCCTCAGGCTCTTTGTTGACCAGCCTTTTTGCAGGACTTGCTTCAGAAAGTGGCCGCTTTCTTCTGGCATCATCAGCTTCTCCCTCGCCTTCGGGGCCTTCTTCTGAGCCCCTCTCATGTGAATTAAAGACCCTCCCTTGGGCAATGTGATTCACGCCACCTCTTGTCCTGATCGCTCTCCTTTTCTTGAAGACGAGCTGCTTGACTCCAGTCACTTCTCAGCTACTTCTCACCTGTGACCACCTAAATACTGCCCCCACCTCTACATGGGAACAGCTCTTGCTGGTATCGCCAGTGACCTCCTGATTGCCAGATCTCGTGGAAAATTTTTAGTGCTTATTCTACTTGACGTCCATCCTCCTTCCCTCCTCCATCCCAACCACTGACGACTGTGTCTCTTGCATCAGCTTCTCTTCCTCCACACTCTCCCCAGATGTTGAGCCCCTTGGTCCTAGCCCTGTCCCTGTCCTCTCCTTACTCTGCACCTTATGCCGAATCCAAATTGGCATCACCACCCTAACCCCGAGGTCTCCCAGGACTGTGTCTCCAGCCTGGACGGTTCTCGGGAAAGCCAGGCCAGCAACTTTGCTGCTCAAGAGTACCCCGAACTTAATGAATACCACCCCAAACTCATCATTCTGCCCTTCTCCAGAAACAAAAGAGAACAGCCTTCCTCTCCCCTTACTCTTCATCTGAGTCAGCGATGTCACCATCTAAATGATACATGAAGCCAGAGCCCTTCTTATCTCCTCCCAGCGGCCCCCCTTGATTCCACCTCCCGAATCTCGCTTGAATCTGCCCCACGTCTTTGACCCTCATCGTCCTGCCCCTCCGTACCTGCCTCATTTCTCTTTCCTGGGCTACTAACATCACCCCCAAACTGATCTTCCCAGCTCCCATTTCATGAACTCTCGCCAATATATCTACTACGATGTGAGAGTGATAACCCTAAAATGCAAATATGATGTCATTGTCTGTGGAAAATCCTCCTGTTGTTTTCCCTCAATTCCCTGGCGTGACACACAAGGTCCTTCATGCTCAGGCTCCTGTCCTCCTGTCCAGCCTCCCCTGCCAGGGGCTCGGGCCCCTCATGCCAGCTGAACCAGTCAACCCAGCCTTCCTCATGCCTTTGGGGGCTCCCCACACGGGAACACACTTGGTTGCCCTGCCTCTCCAGGGAAACTCACATGCCTCCTTCAAGGTTGCATCTTCTGTGAACCTGGCACAGTGCCCGGTAGTTAGTAGGTCTCACCGTGTGTGTTGGAGAAATGTATGAGGCCTTCCCTAAAACTTCCCTCCGTCACCCGGAAGACGTTGGTTTTCCTTTAACTGTACTTCCTTAGAAATCTGTGATTCTCTCTATGGAACAACTGACTTCATTATACAGTAACAGTCTGTCTCTCTCAGCACCCCTGCCAACTCCCAGGAGGGGCCAAAGGTTTGAGAGTCAAGGACCTGGTCTTAGTTGTCTGTGAGTCCCCAGCACAGTGAGCACCTGAGTGGCTTATGGCTGGAGTGTAGTATGATTTTGTCAATCACATACCATATTGGGTTGTGGCCACTTGCGTTTATGGTCATATCTTATCCTTTTCTATATACCTAGTACCCTGCTTAAGATAGGCATTTAACAGGTGTTTGATGAATTAATCAAGGGATGATTGGATGAATGGATGAATGACTTATAGCAGTTACAAAGCACAGATTACGTGCTTAATGAATGACGCTGATAATACGCACTTTGGGGGATTTGAAGAGGGCAAGATCAGCCGGACTAGAGCAGTCCAGCGCTTGCCAGGGGCAGGGTGGGAGTGGGCAGGAGAGTGGGGCATCATTTACGTAGGATTTAGATGTGGACAAAGAAAAGCTAAGAGCTTTCCAGGAAGAAGAGACCACCCGGAGAAAAGACACAGGGCAGAGTGACAGCAAGGACTGCCTAGGTGTTAACTAGGTGGTCAAAGAATTTAGTAGAATGTGAGCCTGGAAAGGCAAGTGGGGACCAGATTGTGCAGGGGTTAGGGGCCAGGCAGGTGAATCTGCAGTGTGGAGTAGCTGGATGAGTGCAGGAGAGACTGGAGGCAGTTAACAAGTTAGGGGAATTACAGGAGAGAGGCGGGATGGCAGCAGTGGGGACAGAAAGAAAGCAGTGGATGGGAAGCAAATCCCTTAGCGGTCCTTAGTGACTGAGCAGGTAGAGTGGCTGAAGGATGGGGTGGCGTGCAAGACAGCTCTGACATGGATGATGTGTGGGAAACTGCTGCTATTAATTGCAATGGGGAAGTCAGAGAGACCCCCCACCATTCTATGAAAAATAAAGGGTTACATTTGGGACATGGAGTTTGGAAGGATCTCCAAGGGGATGTTTTCCTTTAGCAGCCAGAAACAGGAGGCTAATGTGTAGATGAGAAACCGAGCTTGGAGACAGAGATTCTGGGGTTATCTGCATAAAGCTGATAGTTGAGAATTAATCAATTCTTCAAGGGGAGAAAATGCACATGAAGAGAAAATGAACTGAGGACTAAATCCAGAGTGTGAGATCTGGGGAACACAGACAACTAGGGTTATATAGAAGGGAAGGGAGCTAGGGAAGGGGGTTGGGGTGAAGGTGCTCGGAATGAAAATCAAAATAGTGTCATATCACGGATGTCAAAAGATGACGCCAAGAAAAAGGTTCCAGTCACAAATGCTCCAGAGAGCTTCAAAACTCTGAAAACCAAGGAAGGAGAACCTTGGTGATTTCTGAGGGTGAATCCAGAGGTGGTGGAGGCTCGGGATAGAGAAGATGCAGAGGAATTGGAGGCAGTAGGTGTAGACCACAGAGTTTAAGATGCTTCATTTGCTGAGGGGGAGGGGGAGGGGATGGAGAAGGTAGGAAGGAGCCAGAGGATTAGTAATGTTTTTCTCATAAAAGCATGTTTTAAAAATTGAGGTAACAAAGAAGGTGTGGCACATATATACAATGGAATATTACTCAGCCATAAAAAGGAACAAAACTGAGTTGTTTGTAGTGAGGTGGATGGACCTAGAGTCTGTCATACAGAGTGAAGTAAGTCAGAAAGAGAAAAACAAATACTGTATGCTAACACGTATATATGGAATTAAAAAGAAAAATGGTCTGAAGAACCTAGAGGCAGGACAGGAATAAAGACGCAGACCTACTCGAGAATGGACTTGAGGACACGGGGAGGGGGAAGGGTGAGCTGGGACGAAGTGAGAGAGTGGCATGGACTTATATACACTACCAAATGTAAAATAGGTAGCTAGTGGGAAGCAGCCGCATAGCACAGGGAGATCAGCTCGGTGCTTTGTGACCCCCTAGAGGGGTGGGATAGGGAGGGTGGGAGGGAGACGCAAAAGGGAGGAGATATAGGGATATATGTATATATATAGCTGATTCACTTTGTTATAAAGCAGAAACTAACACACCATTGTAAAGCAATTATACTCCAATAAAGATGTTTAAAAAAACTGAGGTATAACTTATAGACAATAAACTGCATGTAGTTTGAAGTGTAAAATTTGATAAGTTTTGCCGTGCGTACACCTGTAAATACCATTACCGCAACCAAGATAGAGAATATTTTCATCGCCCGAAAAGAGTTTCCTGGTGTCACGTTTTCATTCCTCAGCCTGCTCCTTCCTGCCCCAGCCCCAGCCCCAGGCATCTGCTTCCTGCACTACAGATCTACTTCCTGCACTACAGATTAGTTTGTATTTTCTAGAAATATATAAAAATGGAAACATACAGTATGTTGTCTTTGTTGTCTGGCTTCTTTCATTCTAGTATTTCATTGTATGGAGAGACCACAGTTTGTTTATTCATTCACCTGTTGATGGTGTTTCCAGTCTTTGACTGCTCTGGATCAAGTAATTATAAACATTTGTCTACATATTTTTGTGTAGACACGTGCTTTCTTTTCTTTTGGATACCTACCTGGGAGTGGAATGGCTGAATTATACAGCAGATGTATGTTGAACTTCTCAAGAAACTGACAGATGGTTTTCTGAGTGGTCATACCCCATTTACAGCCCCATCAGTAGCATATGAGAGGTCCAGTTCCTCCTCACCGACGTGGTGTGGTTGAGCTTTGAAGTGTTAGCTATGCTAATGGGTTTCTGACAATATCCCATTAGGGTTTTACTTGGTATTTCCCCAATGATTAATGCTGTTGAGTATATTTCACAGATTACTTGCTGCCTATATAACCTCTTTGTTGAAGCATCTGTTAAAATCTTTTGCCCATCTTTAAAAATTGGGCTGTTTGATTTCTTATTGTTGAGTCTTGAGAGCTCTTTGTATATTCTGGATACAAGTCTTTTTCAGGTATATGCTTTGCATGTAATATTTTCTCTCAGTCTGTGGCTTATCTTTTCATTCCACTAACAGTGTCTTTGAAGAGCGACATTTAACATTTTGACGAAGTCCAGTTTGTCAATTTTTAATTTCATGCGTGTTGCTTCTGGTGTCATCACATCTAAGAAATCTTTTTCTAACTCAAGGTCACAAAGATTTTCTTCTAGAAGTTTTATAATTCTAAGTCTATGATCCATTTTGCATTAATTTTTGTATATAGGGTGAGACAGAGTTTATTCTGTATATCGCATAAGACGGGGTATGAAGTTTTTTTAAAACACATGGATATCTAGTTGTTCCAGCATCATTTGTTGAAAAGCCCATTTTTCTCACTGCACCTTTGTTGTCAAAGTAAGTTGTCCATATATGTGTGGATCAGACTAGTAATTTTGATGGAAGAATAGAAGTCAGCATATAATTCCTCAAAAGCCAAAACAAATTTGGCTCTAACGCTGATAAAGTGTTATCAGGCGAGGCGCCAGGCACTGGGGACAGAAAAAATGAAAGCGTGAAAGTGAAAGACTAAACCGATAATTAGAGTATAAGATACATGGGATTCTATGAATATACATAGTTGGGACACTTGATCAACCTTTGTGTTCAGAGGAGGCTTCCGGAAGGAGGGGAGGTCTGAGCTGAGGATTCATTCTGAGTAGGAGTGGTGAGTGGGCAAAGGTGAGGACGCAGGGGGAGGAGATTAAGCTAAAGTATTCGGCACACAGCAGCACTGTGTGTGTGTGTGCGTGTGTGTGTGTGTGTGTGTATGTGCGCGCGCGCACCTTAGATGGTACTATAGGAGTTAGGTGGTTCCGTATTTCTAGAAGCTGGAGACAGATGAGCAGAGAAACAGAATATAAGATTCAAAAGCTAGAGCCAGCTCTTGTCTGCCATATCAAGTAATTCATTTATTTGGAGATTGGAAGCTAAAAGCGAGGGTTTGTACCTTAAAGGGATCACTCTGGCAGCTGTGTGTGGGAGTGATTGTGGAGTGCTGGGTGGTGGTTAAAACTCTGGTGACACTGTAAAACAACTGTACTTCAATAAAAACAAATAAATAAAAATCAAAACATTAAAAATTAAAAGTAAAAAGTGAGAGTTATGAGGTTGCAGTGAAATCGCTGAAATGAAACGACTGAACTAGAACAGCAGTGTTGAGACCAGAGAGAAAGGAGTGATTTGAGAAATCTTGAGGAGGGAAAATCAGAAGCAACCAGGAGGTGAGGAATTGGGGTGAGGCCATGATGCCTGGGTAGCTGGTGCTGCGTTAACTAAACTCAGGAATATATCAGGGAGAATACAGGAGAGAAGAGGGTGGGTTTAGTCTGGGTTTTGCTAAATTTGGGATCCTCGTCAGACATTTGCATGGAGGGATCATCAGGCAGGTGGACATAAGTCAAGTACCCCCATGGAGGTGGCTGTGAGCGAGGTCATTTAGGAAGCCCCTGGGAGTCAGGTGAGAAGAGGGCTCTGCACAGCCCCTTGGGGTTCCCCGGTATTTAAAGGTCAGGCAGGAGAAGTGTACCTTGAGAGAATGGGCAGAGAAGTAGGAGGAAAGTCCCAGGGGTGTCGTGCCATGGAAGCCACAGAAGCTGAGGGTCCCAGGCACAAAAGAGCACCGGGGACCCTCAGATGCAAAGAGAACCCGGGAGGCGACCTGATGACGTGGTCTAGTGGCTCATGGGCTGGACCAAGGCTGCCGTTAAGAGCTGGGTGATCTTGGGCAAGTTGCTTAACAGGCCTCTTTCTCAGTGTTCTCACCTATAAAATGGGACAGTAAGCTGTAGGGTTGCGTGAGGATTAAATGAGGTGATACACACGACGTTCTTTGAACAGCACTTGGCAGATACAAACAGTCATGCCAGCTCGGGACGTGATAAGACAAGGAATCAAACGTGTCCACCAGTTTTGCAAAAAAGGGCTATTGAAGGTTATTTGCCTTGCGAGTACAGTTTGAGTGGGTGGTGAGGACAGAGGAAGAGTCCAGGGTGGGATGAGGTAGCGTTAGAAAAAGTTGATCCATCGCTGGAGAAGCCTGACCCAAGTTGCAGGTGGGGTAAAGGGAGGGCCAGAGGGACATGCTTGGTCCATGTGGTCAGTGGAGGGTCCTGATGGAAGGGGAGGGCTCTGGCCATGTTTTAGTGGAGGGGAATAAGTGGGTCTGGGACAGACACTGAACATAAAGGAGAGCAGGGAGGCGTGGTGAGGCAGAGAGCCAGGCCTGGGGACCTCCTCTCACAGGACCCCCCTCATCTGAGCCCAGTGGAAAGAGGTCGGGACACAAAGCTGAGGCAGTTCACCGAGAGCGGCCTCGGTTTAGCCAGCCCGTGGGCTGAGTGGGGAGGTGAGAGCAGGCGGTGGCTAGAGGTGAAGGTCCATGGTGTGGCCTGAATTGTACACCGTTCCTCCCCAGCCAGATTCATCTGTTAGCATCCCAACACCCAGGACCTCAGGATGTGACTGTATTTGGAAGTAGGGTCTCTAAAGAGGTAATTAAGTTAAAGTGAGGTCGTATGAGTGGGCCATAAGCGAACGTGACCGATATCTTTCTAAGCAGAGGAGATTAGGACACAGACATGGCACAGTGGAAAGACCTTGTGAAGACACCAGGAGAAGACGGCCATCTGCAAGCCAAGGAGAGAGGCCTCAGAATAAAACCAAACCTGCCGACACCTTGGTCTTGAACGTGTAGCCTCCAGAACTGGGAGGAAATCCATTTCCGTTGTTTAAGCCACCCTGTCCACGGTGCTTTGTTACGGCAGCCCCAGCAAACAGATACGCTGTAATGTCAGAGGACGAGGATATGATGCGTGTGGCCCCCCAGGTGAGGGGGAGGGTGTGCCCCCCAGGTGAGGGGGAGGGTGTGAGTTTGCGGTGGGAGCAGCCTGCCCAGTGGTGCGGTTGCCTCCGGCAAGATGACTGGGACCAACAGAGGTGAAACGAGGGGCACTGGGAGGACACAGGTGAGTGAGATGCCCGATGAGTGATGGTGAGGGGCTGGGGCCCCAGGGAGCAAGCAGCCTGGGGCTTGGCTTGGGAGCAAAGCCAAAGGATTCCCTGGAGGCTCACATCGCCTCCTCTTCTTGTTGGCACAGGGCTCTAACAGCTGTAGGCGCGTTGTAGATACTGCCTATACAGACTCTCCAGTGAAACCTCTTTACTCCTGCCCTTAAAGAGGTAAGAGTTATCGGAGTGCTTCGAAATCTTCAGCAGCGGGACTCTGCAAGGACCAAGGGATTAAGGAGGCTGATTTTCCATCAGAGGGGTCACTTATGGGCTGCTGAGAAATTGTGGAGGGAAGGCAAGCCCCATTCTGATGGACACAGGTGAGCAGAGAGCAGGAAAGCCCCAAACCTGGGAAGGAGGGGTCCACCCAGGTCCTCTGCCCTGCAGGCCTGGGCATAGGAACTGTCCCCAGTCCACGCCTAGTCTAATGCCAACTGCACCAGCCACAGTATCTGCTCCTGGCTGTAGGGCATGAGAATACAGTGGCCTTACATTATTTATTCACTCAATACCATTCATTAAGGGCTCAGTGTGTATGTATCTGGGATTGCACAGTTGCAGAGATGAATAAGGCATGGCCCTCGCCCTCAGGGAGGCAGCTGTCTAGGGGAGAAAAGATGGACAAATGGGCATAATAAATAATAGAAAGTCAGACGTGGTTACTGTCTGAGGACAAGTACAGAGAAGTTTCTGTGAGTGTTCTAAGAAGGGGGAATTGATATGGGACGGGGAATCTGGGGAGTTTCAAAGGAAGGAGGGATCGCTCTGGGCCTTTAAGGTACAAGCTAGATGAGGAAACTCACCTGGAAATGGAAAGGTAAATACCGCTCCAAGGCAGTGCGTGGAAATCCAAGGAGAGCACTGGCCTGGGGAGTCAGGGGAGACTTCTTGGAAGAGGTGGTCTGAGGTGGGCCTTGTAGGGAGAGGGGGAATAAGAGGCAGGGCCAGTGTCAGCAGAGGCATAGAGGAGGGAACATAACCTGTCAGCCCAGGTCCTAGCTCAGAGGCGCTGTCCCTAGGGGGATGGAAGGTGTGCCGCAGGTAGAAAGGTGTGGAGGGCCTGATGCCATCCTGGAGGCTCGATTGGGACCAACCCTTCAGACCACGGGGAGGCTTAAGGGGTCTGAGCGGGTCAGTGATCCCACATCCTCCCCTGGGTGGTCATGGCCAGGACCACTAGGGGTGAATAAGAAAGCACCCCAGTGGGCAGCCCCAGCCTGCCAGCCCTGGGGGAGGCGTCCTCTCCAGAGTAGAGACAGGCGTGGGCCCAGAACATGGAGGGACGCTTGGGTGGAGGTGGGCGGAGTCAACAGGCCGCCCTTCCCTTTGCACGAGCCTTAGAACTCAGAGACGTCCCAGCAGAGGGTAAAGCACTTGGCTCGTGGGGAGAAAGGCCAAGGGAAATGTGAGGGCTCGTGGCTCCCTGGGCGGGAAGGAGTCATGAGTCCATGTGGGTTTGAAGAGTCATTGCAGAGTCCCCATGGCTGGAAAGGGGGCAGACCCTGGTCCCTAAACACGTCTCCCCGTCTCAGCCTGGCCTTTGCTGCAGAGGCAGATCACCCCCGGCCCCGATCAGCCTCACTGTGGCTGCAGGGGTGGAGGATGTGCCAGATGACGTGGCTCCTCCTTAGGCAGCGGCTGGGGACTCAGCATCCTGGCCCAGCCCGACAGCCAGGCCTGGGGCTGAAGGTTAGGGGCAGCGGCCACACATTCAGTCCTGTGCCAGCTGCTCTCCTTCACCCCCGGGCCCCGCAGGTGAGCACTGGACAGCAAGGATGCTGCTCCGTAATGCCTGCTGCGGACATGCTCCTCTGATGTCCCTAGAAGGCCTGAGCCTCATCCTTGCTGCCCCCAGCCCTGGAGTCTGGCTCCTGTGGTCATCCTAATTATTCTGATCCCAGTATGGTTGATGCCAGCCAACCACCCAGCTGAGGCTGTTCCCAGCCAGAAATTAATTAGTGTCTAAAACCTAAAACCTAATGAAAAAGTGGTGCCCAGAATGGCACGGGGGCTGGCAAGGGAGGGAGGGCGGGACTGTGGATCTTAGTGAGTTGGTGAGCACCTGCCAGGTACCTCTGAAGGCAGAGTCCTGAGTGCTGAGCACCGAGGGGACCTCATGTGCCCCTTAGCGTATCATTCCCACATTCTCTCTTCCCTGCCATCCCCTCTCCCCACCCCCGGCCATGATCCCTCTGTCTCAAAGAATGTCTGGTGACGCTCTGTGAGTTCACTGTGTGGTGTCACGTGGCTGGCTGGCGTCCTGCATGTGAGGGTTTATATTAATTAGCACATTGTCTTTGTCAGCTTGGGCTGACATAATAAAATACCACAGGCTGGGTGGCTTCAACAAGGGGCATCTATTTCTCAAGTTCTGGAGGCTAAAAGTCTGCTGTCAATGTGCTGCAGGGTCAGTTCCTGGTGACAGCCTGCTTCCTGCCTTGGGGGTGGAAGAAAGTGGGAGGGAACCTTCTCTGTTGTCTCTTCTAAGGATGCCAATCCCAAGCGATCAGAGCCCAGCACTTATAACCTCATTTAACCTTAATTACCTCTTAAAGGTCCTATCTCTCTAAATGCACACATTAGAGCTTTAACAAAGGAATTTGGGGGGACATAATTCAGTCCATAGCACACACCGGTTTTTTTTTTAATTGAAGTATAGTTGGTTTACAATGTTGTGTTAATTTCTGGTGTACAGCGAAGTGATTCAGTTTTATATATATTTATTTCCATTATGGTTTATTACAAGATAGTGAATATAGTTCACCGTGCTATACAGTAGGACCTTGTAGTTTACCTATTTTATAGAAAGTCATTTGTATCTGCTAATCCCAAACTTCCAATTTATCCCTCCCCACTTTGGGAGGTGATTGAGTTTAGGAGAGGTCCTGAAGGTGAGACCCCAGTGCCCTTTTCAAAGTGACCAGAGAGCTTGATCTCCCTCTCTCTGCTGTGTGAGGACATCGGGAGAAGACAGCCATCTGCAAACCAGGAGGCAGGACCTCCCTGGAACCCAATTTTGCTGGCACCCTGATCTCCTACTCCCCAGCCTCCAGAACCGTGAGAAATAAATACCACCCACTCTATGGAGTTTTCTTTTTTTTTTCTTTTTGTGGTACGCGGGCCTCTCACTGTTGTGGCCTCTCCCGTTGCGGAGCACAGGCTCCGGACGCGCAGGCTCAGCGGCCATGGCTCACGGGCCCAGCCGCTCTGCGGCATGTGGGATCTTCCCGGACCGGGGCACGAACCCGTGTCCCCTGCATCGGCAGGCGGACTCTCAACCACTGCGCCACCAGGGAAGCCCCTATGGTGTTTTCTTATAGCAGTGTGAGCTGCCTAAGACACACCTACCTAGCCTACGCCCTTCTCAGCAGCAAACCCCCGAGAAGATGAATTTCATTAAAAGGAATATGACCTGTGGTTAAGAATGCAGGGTCCATATGAAACTGACCTGGGATCCCCTCCCTCCTCTACACTCACCAGCCCTGTGAATGAGGGCGGGCCACTTGACCTCTGTGACCTCTGTTTTCTCACTCCAAGTGAGGATGACACAGATAACACCCTTATCTCACAGAGTTGTTGCAGACAGTAAGACTAGGTAAGTCCACTAGGACTTACCCTGACGTTGTCGCTGGATAAATGTGTACCTATTAACATGAGGCTAGTATCCCATGGACCCGGTGCCTCTTTCCTGTGACTCATGCAGGACGGCACTGCCAATTCCTGACACTTTCGATGTCTCTTTTCTATGCTCCAGGGCTGGGTTAATGGTTTCTATTATATTTTTAACAGTGAAGCATTTCTTTTCTCCACAACGTGTCTTTTGGAGAGCTCCGATATCTAAAACTGATGGATGTGGAGTTGTGCTGGTTGAAATTAGTGTGGGGCTAGAGACCTCCCTTCAGCCTTCCCCTCTGCTTCTTGAAGGAACCCAGGGGCCCTCCAAGGAACACCGTTTGAGAATCGCTCCTCTGGGCTGCCCCACTTTCCTTCTATTCCCAAAGTCTTCCTTTCCTGGGACAGCACAGTGTAATTGTTCACATTTCTGCTTCCTAAGTAATAATCTCATTCTGGTCTTGCTTCCCTAAGGTGACCTGGGTAGGGATTTTAGGTGTCTCTGGGCTCTTCAGTCATACATTTACCGGTCCTTTGTCCATTCCCTCAGGGGGCTAATCCTATCAGGTGTGCATGGACTTTGCTACTTAACTCACAGAAGCCTACTTTATCGCCTAGTTCTTGGGATGTACCTCTGTGGCCCCATGTATGGCCAACCCGTGTAAATGAAATCTAATTTCTATTGTTCAGTAAGGCTATGCCTATAAATAAATCCACAAATCACAAAAAAAGTGCTTTGTCATATTCTGTGTCCTGGTTTTGGTTTGGAAAATGGGTCACAGGAGATATGGGAACCTTATATGGAAAAGATGGCATAGAAACTGGGTCTCTGTCCATACCAGCCACAGAGATTCAAGGGCCACGTGTCAGTGAAATCTATTTGGTCTGATTCTCTGTGTTGCTCTTCTGCAGCTTCAAGCTCTGCAAGATAAGCTCGATCTTTATTTTTGTAGCAGCTTTATTGAGATATAATTCATATAACACACAATTCACCCGTTTAAAGTATACAATTCAGCGTTTTTTAGTATATTCACAGAGTTGTGCAGCCATCTCCGTGATCAATTTTAGGACATTTTTGTCATCCCCCCAACACACTATGTGCATTAGTGGTCACCCTCCATTTCTCCCCAGCTTCCTCACCACCACCACTGCCACTGGGCAACAGCTAATCTACTTTCTGTCTCTATTTGCCTATTCCGGACATTTCAAATAAATGCTGTCTTTCAACACATGACCTTTTGTGTCTGGCTTCTTCAACTGAGTATAATGTTTTCAAGGTTCATCCATGTTGTGGCATACATCAGTACTTTATTCCGTTTTGTTTTTGAGTAATATTCCATTGTATAGATATACATTTTTGTTCATCCACTCATCAGTAGATGGACATTTGGGTTTTCCCACTTTTTGGCTATTATGAATAATGCTGCTTGGAACATTTGTATACAAGTTTTTTTTTATTATTTAGACAGAGTAACTTTATTTTTAGGACATTTTATTTTTAGTTTTTTAATTTGAAGTATAGTTGATTTACAATATAGTGTTAGTTTCAAACATACAGCATAGCGATTCTGTTATATATATATATATTCTTTTTCAGATTCTTTTCCCTTATAGGTTATTACAAACTAATGAGTATAGTTCTCTGTGCTATACAGGAGCTCCTTGTTGGTTATCTGTTTTATATATAGCAGTGTGTATATGTTAATCCCAACCTCCTAATTTATCCCTTCACCCACACTCCTGTGTACAAGTTTTTGTGCAGAGATTTTCAATTGTGTAACTTCCTCTACCAAGAGAATGAATGATACCAATGGCTAGATTTACTGAGTGTTTGCTGTGCACCAGATACTGTGCTGAGTGCTTCACACGCATTACCCATGTCATCTTCACTGGAGCCCAAAGAAGAGGCTCTCTCCCCATTTTACAAGTGAGGAGACAGAGGCCCCATAGCGAAGACGGGGCGGGGCTGGGATTTGAACTCAGGTTAACACGCATCCTTAATACTGCTTCCAGAGGTTGGGCAGCTGTTGGTACCACACCACTCCAACCATTCACACCGATTGTCACACTGATTAAATTGTGATGATGTGCCACGTATATACATTGTCTTACTGAATTCCCACACCAGCCCCATGAGGTTGTCTTACTCTTCCCCATGTTCAGTGAGGACAGAAGTTCATAGAAACTATGTAGCTCACTAGGTGACATGTGTCATCGGTGGACAACGGGCATTCAGCAGGGCCCTGTAGCGGCTCCTGATACCACAGGTCTCCCTCTCAAACCTGGGCTTCTTCAACCCTAGATCACCTCAAGGAGAGTTTCTCATATGCCCAGAATACCATTTTCAAAGGACTGCTGCCATCTCCCTCCCTTTGCACACGTGTGCCCATGTGTGCAGGTAAACCTAGGTTCAAGGGTATCGCGATGCCTGAGCCTGGGGACCTCTTCCAGGGAGGGCCCCTGGTGGCCTGCCGTGGCATTACAGTGTCCCTGAGGTGACTAGCCACACTAGAGTTCACCGCCACACCTGGCTACAGACCTAGACCCTTAGCATGCAGGGGACTTGCTTTGGGGACAGTTCTGAGGATGGCAGGGTGGAGGTGGAAGGCGGCACGGGGGGGAGACTGGAGTAGGAGGACGCTTAACGGTAGAGGGTACCAACTGTGTCCATGTGGTTGCCTGCCCACAGCTGCTATCCTGGATGACCCCATGGAGTGCAGCAGAGGGGAGCGGCTGTCCATCACCCTGGCCAAGAACCGCATCAACCGTGCTCCCGAGAGGCTGGGCAAGGCCAAGGTCGAAGTGGACATCTTTGAGCTTCTCAGAGACAGCGAGTACGAGACTGCAGAAACCAGTACGTAGCATGGGCAGGGCTGCCCTCTGCTTCCCTTGCTGGCAGAGGAGGGGCTGGTCATGTGAGCCGCACCCATTGCCGGGCCTGTGATGTAGATATTCCCAAGAGAGGAAGAGAAACATGCACCAGGAAGCCCTATAGGGCTTAGTCTAGACAAGATCCCAGGTTTTGTGGCAAATCATGTGTGGAGTAGAATTAAGACAGGGAATTCATTCATTCCTTCATTTACCCACTCATTCATTCCTTCATATATTGATTCATTCATCTCCTGGACATTCTGTACACAGATCCCTGAATGAAACCTTATATGGGATTAAGAAAGGAGAGATTCAGCCACAGCCCCAGGGAAGCGTAGTCATTGCACATCTGTTTCCTGTCTTGCTTTCTTTTGCTGAGGGCAGTGTTGTGGGAAGAAGCTGAGACTTGGGCTGGACATCAGCCACTCACTCTGTGGGTAACCTTGGACAAGTCAGTGATTCTGTTTAACCTCAGTTTCTTCATCTGTAAAATGGGAACACTAAGATCTACTTAGCGAATCTTGCAAGTCATTGTGAGATTTAAATGACTTGCAATATAGGAAAATCCTCTGAGTTGTAGTGCTTTACATTCATGCTCAGTTGGTCACTGCAGTCACACCTACGGAGCCCCTCCATGTGCTGGGCACTGCTTTTAATTCTCCCAACAGCCAGAGAGTTAAGTGTTATTATTCCCACTTTACCAAAGAAACTGAGGCTCAAAGACATTGGATAAGTTGCCCAACCCCAGAGCTAGTCAATGGCTGAGCAACTCCTGGACTGTGAACTTGCATCATGACCCTGCACATCTAGTGTCCCATCCACTCCACCTCCCCTGCACTTCTCTGGTGTGTGGCTGGTATTACGTTGATGACTTTACAGGATGAGCTTCCAGGTTAGCGGGGTGGTGGCTTGTAGCTGAGCTGGAAATGAACAACTCCAGTTCAGAGGGAAGGAGGGGGAGACCCTCAGCCCAGAGAGATGATGGCCTCCATTCCCTAAGGCTCTGGAGTCCCATCTCCTCCTTTTCTAGCCCATTTCAACCTTTAATGACACTCAATGGCAAAACCAAACCAAACTAAAGAACAACTCGCTCAAATATACATGTCAGACATCTGGTCGTCTGCATGTGGGTCCAGCGATGCTCTCGTCTGGGTTATTAATATTGCAAGAGAAGAAACACATTTACACTGGCTTAAGTACAATTGGTAGGATATTGTATGGATCCAAAGAGAGCAGCACGGGAGGAAGGCAGTGGCTCTCTGTCTGTCCCACAGCGTCTTTAGTGCTCTTGTTGTGTTGGATCCTTGCTCTTCCCTCTCTGCTACTTTGGTTTCCCTGGTTTATTCATCATGTCCCGTAACGGCCATCCAGGCCCAGCTGACAATTTGTTTATCCATTCAGGAAACTTTTATAGAGCATTTGCTCTATTGCAGGCCTGACTCAGGATATCATGCATGGGGAACAATGCAGAAAACAAGATAGACACAGTCCCTGCCCTCAGGTGGCTTACAGTCTCTCTTCAGTGCGCAGCTTCCCTCAGTGCCTCTTGGTTTGGAGACAAGGTAGAGGATCTGATTGGTCCTGTCCCACAAGCCACAGGCATTGACCAGATGACCTAAGAGCTACCCTTGGGGAGAAAGTCCACTGATTGGTCCTGTCTCACAAGCCACAGGCACTGACCAGATGACCTAAGAGCTACCCTTGGGGAGAAAGTCCACTCCGAAAGACTGAGGGTGGATTTCTATCACACAAAACAGGGTTGTTGAGGCCAGCAGGATCTATGGACACAGATTCCTTCAGAAGAAGGCATGGTGGAAACGGTACCTGGAATTGTCATTCATTTATTCACTTGGTCAGTCAATAAATATTTAGTGAGTGCCTGCTGTACTCTATCCTAGGCAATGGGGATTCAGCAGGGCACAGGTAGAAATTCTAGTTGTCACAGAGGTTCAATTCTAGTCCAACAAAAGGAAGATTCCGATTTCTCAGGATCTTCAAAATGAAAGCAGAAATACCAGCAATGACTTCTCATGAGTCTCCTGGTCCTGTCTGTATTGTAGTGTTTCTTTTTTGTCCATGCGGGCAGGTCGCAGACAGGGGTCCGGATGGCTAAATAGTTCTGTAGCCTATTCTTTGAAAAACCAGCTTCCCCTTCTTCTTCTTTGGTTCCTCAGGGTTTCCTTCGCAGAACAGAAAGCATGGATTGCCCACTGAGGATGGGGGTCATTAGCAGATGTAAATGTCTTCTCCCAATGACCCAGGCTTAGTGGAGTCAATACATCTAAAATATTAAGCTGGATGAATCAGGGGAAGAAAGGAGACTGATGTCTTTATTCCACATCACAGAGCTTTGGAGCATCTTTCTAAGGCCCCTCTTTTAGGCACCAAGTACTTTACCAACACGTGGCCCTCGGTCCAGCTTTTACACCTCGCTGTGTTTGAGGCGTGATTAGCATTTGTTAGAAAAGAGGGCTTTTGGATCCTTCTACCCCAAAGGCTTTTCATCTAAAGCCTGAGCTGCTCTCCCACAGTGGATTTTAAACACCACCCAGATAGTTCATAGAAAGCTTCCAGCCCCGCTTGCTCTTTCCCTCCCACAATAAGGGGGAGAGTGGGTGGTGGGTTACCGCGTTTAGCTGAAGCGGGATGGGGCGGGACTGGGGGGGTCAGTGGCGGGATGGGGGAAGGAGGTTAAAAGGAGGCAGGATCCCCAGATGAAGGAGGAACAACATCTCTGCGATCCCTACGTTGGGGAGACTGTGGTGTAAAGAGTAGGAACATGGATTTTAGGATCAGACCGACCAGGTTTCAATCCTGGCTCTGCTGTTTACTAGCTGTGTGACAGTGGACAGGCTGCTTAAACATTTCGTGCCTCCGTTTCCTCGTTTGTAAAATGAGGTGATGGTAATAACACCTCCTAGGGTCATTCGGAGCAGGACACGAGACAGTGCAGGTGAGTTCCTTAGCACCGTGCACGTACCAGGTAGTTAGGAAGTGGCAGCTATGGATTTCGTTGTTGGCTTTATTCTCTCCCCACCACCGCCTCCCCACCTTGGGGCTGGCTTCCTCCCCCTCTTACCATCATGTCTCTCTCCCTGTCCCAGAGTTCAGCCATCCCTACCTGGCAGCACCGTCTACCTCCCGGACTCCTCTCACACCGCCTGTCTTAATGTCAGGTGCCTTGTGGGGCCTCGATCATAACTGGATATTCCCCTCTCTTCCCCGTTTTCTGGGTTGATGCATCCGACAGCACCGAGCCTTTGTGTGCCTCCCAGAGCCAGCTACTGCTCCACCTCATGGTGGCTGTGTCTTCCCTGGGCTGGTGGCCTGGGGTTGATTTGCATTGTTAATGTAAAACTGCTTGAGTGGCTCTGGGGCCCTGACGAATGCCCCCAACCTCACACCTGTCACCCGGTGCCCCGAGACTCCACTTCAAGGGGATAAAAGAGATCCTAGTGATGACATCCTTGGTTGTGGAAAGCAGAGGCTCTGATCTAAATGGAGGTGGTAGCAATCCTACAGGGTACTCTTGTGCCCGCTCTCGGCAATAGGTGAGTTTCAAAAACTCTGCACAAATAATGAGTCACATTTGGGACGGGCGTGTCATTCAAGGGAAACAATGGCAATTTCAGAATCAAAGAGGATGAAGTGTAAAACTAAAGATGCTGGAGTTCAGCCATCTCATTTGATAGTTGAAAGCGAGGCTGGGAGATGGAAGGTATCACACGGGGTGTTCATAACAACCTGGACACTGGAAAGATACAAGTAGCAAACCACCCCGCTTTTATCTGGTTCACATAGATTTTCATATAGTGGGTTTATTTAAAGTGAGGGTCACCCGTAAAGCTTCCTCAGACCCACGTCTAATCCCCTCTACCTCTTTTCCTGGTCACCATCATTGCCTCAGGCTTCTTGATGTTTGACTTCCCAGCTCCCTCTGCGCAGCCCACAGATCTGAAATAAGAGGGCTGGACAAGACCTATCAGGTCACCTCCCCGCATGGCCATCCCTTCCCTCCTGGCTCAAGTATCTTATCTACAACTCTGCCTTTCTCGTGCAGCAGGCTGCCACAGCATCGCCCTCCTCTGTTCCTATAGATCCCTGTGTCTCCTACAGCGAACGTATTAGAGCTAAACTAAGTGCCACCCCCTCCCTTATCACCCAGACACCCTGAGGCACCATCCCTGCTGCTGCCAGAACCAGTCTGAAGTTTAATTTACTGCAGAGCTAGAAGCAGGAGCCTCCCCGTCAGCCCCTCACCTCTGCCCTGGCTTGTCTCTATGAGGGCAAGCGTGCTATCAGCTGTCCACACTGTTTCCCCTGGAAACCCAGAGGCTCACTGGTTCTCGGGCCCCGTGAGGCCCCAGTGCCTGGAAATGGGCACAGAGAGTGAGGTTCCAGCCGCCCCTCCTGCACAGGATCCCGAGCTTCTCGAAGGCTCTGTGGGCACGACCTCCGCTGATTCAAGGCTGCTTCTAGTGAGTAAAGGCTAACATCCCTCCATCAGCTCAGTAGAATGACTCCAAGTCAGCATGAGGGAAAATGGTGAGAAGCCAGAGGAGAAAGTCATCGGAATAGTGATGAGTCATTCAACATGCATTCCCCGCCTCCCTTTCCCACCTCACGTATGCATAACAGGGACGCAGAAATGCATTGAATTACAGCGGTTAGAAATGGCCTGGCCCAACCTCCTCATTTTACAGATGGGGAAACTGAGGCTCGCAGTCTTTCCCAGGAGGCGGCTAAGACCACACATCTGAAAAGTGACATAAATCTCAGTAGCTCTGCTGTGGGCTTGCCAGGGAGTGGCTCCGACAAGGGCAGAATGAGGTCAGAAATAGGTCATAGGTGTAGCTAGGCGGTCAGGTAAGGCCGCTGGGCCAGAGCCTGGAATGTTTGACAGGTGAGGGCATCCACGCAGAAGCCTTAATAGCATGCTTGAGGAAGGAAAAAAACCGGAATACCTTGGGGCACAATGACAGCTGTGTGTGGCTAAAACAGGGAGTGTCTGTGGGGGGGGTGGGCGGTGGTGAAGGCCAGGACTGGAGAGCTGTGTAGAATAGCGGTCAGGATCCTAATCGCCAGCACTGTGGGCTTATCTCCTGTGCCTCAAACTCCTCATCTGTAAAATGGGAACAACAAGAGTTCTCACTTCATGAGGCTGCTGAAAGATTAAGTGAGATGATGCGCTTAGAAAACTTAGAGCGGTGCCAGGAGTCAGGTGAACTCTTGATAAATTTCACCTATTAGTATGATTTAGTAGTAGAACTAGTATTGTAACTCCTCGCTCTCTGGATCATCGTAGGGATTCAGGGTGGTATTGTGTCTGCCAGCCCGGTGCCTGCATGTGTAAACTCCCCGTACACGGTGTTGCTGCTTCCTTGGTGGTCTGGGACCAGGCTGAGGGCTTTGAATGATACGCCGTTGGTGAGAGGAGCCAATGGTGGGTTTGTTTTCCTTCTAGTTGAGACGCAACCGGCATACAGCACTGTGTAAGTTCAAGGTGTACAGCATAATATTTGACTTACATATATCGTGAAATTATTATCACAGTAAGCTTAGTGACCATCCATCACCTCCTATAGATGCAAAATCAAAGAAACAGAAAAAATGTTTTCCTTGTGATGAGAACTCTTAGGATTTACTTTCTCGGCAACTTTCATGTAGAACATACAGCTGTGTTAATTATACTTATCACGCTGTGCGTTACATCCCTAGCTCTTTTATAATGGAAGTTTGTACCTTTTGACTGCTTCCTCCAATTCCCCCTCCCCGCACCCTCTGCCTCTGGTAACCATGAATCTGATCTTTCCTATGAGTTGATTTGTTTGTGTTTGAAGAATAATTGACCTACAGCGCTGTTGCTTACTGGTGTGTAACATAGTGATTTGATATTTCTATGTATTACAAAGTGATCACCACGATAAGTCTAGTTACCATCTGTCACCATACAAAGAAATAATACATTATCATTGACTATATTCCCCACACTGTTCATTTCATCCCTGTGACAGCCAGTGGCAGTTTTGAGTTCTCCGATACGCTGGGGCACGCTCACCAGGGAGGTCCCCATTGTGGGGCGTGACAGTGCACAGACCTGGCACTGCACCCTCACAGCACCCCTCTCGGCTCTTGAGGCCAGCAAGGCCAGTCCATTCAGCCCCGGTCCATTCACAGAACTGAGAGCGGACCATGCTCCCGAGGCTCTGGCACAAGGAGGGGTTAGTTCTTGGTGCTGATGGGGACGGTTGTTTGCCTCACTCCGGATAGCATGACCAAGCACACACACAGACCTGCGCTCCGGCTCCACTCGGGCTTCGGCGCCGTGAAGTGTCTTTTTTTTTTTTATTGCGGCACGCGGGCCTCTCACGTTGCGGAGCACAGGCTCCTGACGCGCAGGCTCAGCGGCCATGGCTCACAGGCCCAGCCGCTCCAGCCGCTCCGCGGTATGTGGGATCTTCCCGGACCGGGGCACGAACCCGCGTCCCCTGCATCGGCAGGCGGACTCTCAACCACTGCGCCACCAGGGAAGCCCGCCCTGAAGTATCTTTATGTGAAGGACTCTGAGGTCTCCCGGCCTCTGCTCCACGTCGATATCAGCTACCGGTGGCCCCGATTGTTTACCACAGGGGCTCCGGGAGCGCCACGCTGTAAATAAAGAAGGCCCAGTTTCCTCGTCCCCACCCCGGAAGCTGCCCCTTCCCTGGAGGGCCTGCCACCAGTGAGCCTGTGAGTAACTGCTCTGCACCATCTTCAGCACAGCCAGACCCTTCCCCTCCCTGTGAAGACTCAGAGAAGGTGAAGTTCCCATAAGCACCTCCTGTCCAGACCAGGAGTCTAAGGAGACTTCAAATCCAGGCCGGAGCTGGTATCTCCAGGGGAAGAAGTTTCCCCTTCTTACAACATCCCATCATGGTGTTTTATTCCTGCAGCTGCTCTGTCAGTTGCCTTCCAACTCCTCTGCTGGCTGGGAAACTTGGTTGCCGTGGCAACATCACTCACCTCTCCCTGCTCCCTGGGAGGCAGAAGTAGAGTGCACCTCCCTCTCCTCCACCCCTCAAACTGCTCAGAGGTCCTCACGAGACAGCCAGAGCCTGCACAAACAGGGTCCAGGAAGTTTCAGAACTGGGGTCCTTTATAACCGATTTTCATTTCTACTGAAACGATGCCTGCACCCTTCATAGGGAATGAAAGAACAATTCCCAGATCCCAGGAAATCCCCAGGCCGTGGCTGCTGGGAAGATGATAATTCACTTTCATTGCACTCATTTTGAATCATTTCAATTCAGTTGAACAAACATCTGTTGACTAATTCCTTTTTGCCAGGACTGAATAAATGTGACCCCTGCCTTCAAGGAGTTTCCAATCCAGTGGGAAATGGGGGATGGACACTCACAGCAGCAGGCACAGGTCCACGAACCCTTGAGGCCAGATGTGTTTAGGTTTCAGAACTTGCCGGATACTGGGAAGGTCATGTGGTGCTTATAGCGTACATTAAGTAGCATCTCAGATGGGGCTTGGGGCTGAACCCCACACTCAAAATTAAATGCATGCTTACATTCAGATATTCATATATTATAAATAGCTTCACATCTATCTATTTAGATCAGATTTTGCCACCAAATGAGTTTGATGAAACCACTCAGTTTCAGAGCCTTTTGGATTTTGGAATTGGGAATAAGGGATTGTGACCTTCTGTAAGAATTTCTTTTTAGGAGAAGCTTCTCCTTACTGAGACCCGGCATAATGAGCTAGCTTGGGGCAGAAGCTGGCCAGGAATTCAGAGATCAGGGATGCTGACCTGCCCAGCATGAAGCTGACTCAGAGCCATGGTGTGATGTGAATATTGGGAGGGAATGGCACCTTCTCACCTATGGGCAAGAACTGAGTGGGGCACTGGAGGATCAGCAGGAGTTTTCCAGGCGGAAGGGCAAGAGAGGGCCTAGACCATGGTAGCCTGTGGGTGCTAATGGACTCCTTCTCAGAAAAAAGTTTTTAAATGAATAAAATTACATAGATAGGATGACCAGGGAAACCAGTTATATGGAAATGCAGTTAAAATATTTTAATAGTGATATATTAATGTATTTTAACTGTATTTCCATGTAATTGGTTTCCCTGGTCATCCTATCTATGTAATTTTATTCATTTAAAAACTTTTTTTAAACATCCTATCTATTAATGTATTCAATAGCTAAACGTTACAACTAGCGTAATTTCAAAGTAATTATGAATATGAATGATATTTCAAGACATCTGCAGCACTGTAATGTGATATGAAAACACTCACGATGTCTATCAATGACAAAGTCACAGCAACTGTTAATATACTGTGGTTTATTGCCTATATTCCAAATTGAAGGAAATGCTGAATTTCTGTTAGGGGTTAAGAGAAAATAATGCCATTTTTCTTCCCCCAGAATGTTCACAGACCACTGACTTCTGCCCACAGATCTCAGGCAGAAGGTTAAGACCCCTGGTCTAGTCAGAGAGAATAACTTGGGAATAGGTTCAGGTAGGAAAATCTGGAGTGTGTTCCAAGTGAGCTGGCGGGAAGTGGGAGGAGATGTGCAGTGGTTGGGAGCAGACCCTGGAGTGAGGGATCGGAAGTTTGAATCCTGACTCTGCCCTTTAACTTTTCTGTTTTCTTGTCTGTAAAATGAGGGTGACAGTAACAGTGTCTATCACATCAGGTTGTTTCCAGAATTAAGTAAGTCAATTCACATAAAGTGCTTAGAATGGGCCATAAGTGGCACTTAATAAATGTGGGCTTTTATAACCTCTTCTTCCAGTCACTCCGCAGTGCATAACAATTTTCTGTATTTGCTTAGTTGTAGCCTTCATGTAGATATACATATAATTTTATATCCTGCTTCTTGCTCTTAGTATTATTACATAAATATTTTTAAGATTATTATAAACTGTTCATAAGCATTTTAAATGCCTAAGTAATATTCCACTTGGCTATATGACCCACACTTTAGGTAACTATTGCCTTATGATTGGACATTTAGCTTATTTCCAATTTTCTATGAAAAGAGTTGAGTGGGCTTCAGTGTGGTTCAACAGCTATTTATTGAGCACGTTAACTCTGAGTCCAGCCCTGTGCTAGGCATGGAGGACACAGAGATAAATAAGACAAGCTTTCTGCCCTGCAGGAGCACACAGACCTACGTTTAGGATTATAATTGGCCTCGCTTTGGAGAACAGATTGGAAAATGAAGAATCCTGGAGACGGAGAAAGCCCTTAGGAGGCAGGTAGCAGAAGGGGCTGATGGATCTGTGACAGTGGGAGCGGGAAGGAAAGGATAGTGGGGGGTGAGCAGGTCAAATGGTCAGAACCTGGCCCCTGATTGGTATAGCGAGTGAGTAGATGCAGTAAGGAAAGGTAAGGAAGAGGCAAGGGCGACCACGGTTTGAACTTGGAGCTAAGGGGGGTAAAGTGAAGTGGTTAAGAGCTTGGGCTTTGATGCCAGATGGATCTCCAAATTCAAGCCCAGCTCTACCATATATGACCTGTGTGACCTTGAACAAGGCACTTAAATTTTCTAAGCCTCAGTTTCACCATCTGTAAAGTGGGGATAATAATGAGTCTTCCTGACAGTGTGGAGATCAAATCAGATTATGTATGAAAAGTATATAACAGACATGCTGTATTGGGAATAATAATAATGAGTCCTGTAGCACGTCAGTACCACTCTAAGTGCCCTGTATGTATGAACTCACTTTAATTCTCACGACATCCCTGCGGGAGAGGTGCTGTTAGCATCCCAGTCCTATAGGTGAGAAAGCAGTCTCAGAGAGTTTGGGTAACTTGCTCAAGGTCTCACAGCTAGTAAGTGACCCAGTCAAGACTCACACTCAGATAGACTTGCATCAGAGTTCGTGCTCTTAAGGACTGTGCTTTCTGCCTTTCTGCCTCTCTCTCTGGAAGAGACACCAGAAGGAAGTCCCTGTGGCAACGCCCAGCAGGTAGGTGGAACGCGTTTTGTAACCCAGGACATGGGTCAGGCTGTAGGATCACCTGGGCAGAGATGAGATGTGGAGTCCACAGGCAAGGTCGAGATTGCCCAGGGAGAGTGAGGCATGGCCAAAATCTGAATTTAGTGGAGAGGAGAAGGAAGAGGAGTTGGCTAAGGAAGTGAGAAAAACCAATCAGAGAAGCGGCTGAGAATCAGGATCGGATAGTGTCATGAAATTCAAAAGAACAATGCAAATGCTACAAAAAGAGAGATAAGAACTGCTAAGAGACACCGGTGACCTTGGGGAAGCAGGTGCAGCAGAACAAGATGGGGTGTGGTCTGGGGTTGAAAAGAGATGGGCGAAGTGGCTACAAGGAGTGGGGCAGACAGAACAGGTAGTGGGATGAACACTGGGTGGGGTCCGCAGACTTGAATTCCAACGCTGGCTCAGACCCTTATTAGGTGTGTGACTTTACGGGGAGTCACTTAACACCCCTAGGATGCTGTTGCCTTATAGGTAAAATCAGGAGCTAAGCTCCACCCCTGAGGCTGCTGTAGGAATAGGAATTTGATGGCCAATGAATTTACAGCCCCTAGCAGCCCCTAGCTACTTCTGTTCAAGCCACGGAAGTAGCTTGAACTTTGAAGAGTGTTCTTCAAAGGTAAAGCCTGTCCACAGTTACTCTGTTGCTGGGGATGGTTCTGACACTTGGTACTACTGAGTCCCCCTCAGGCACCCACTGCTGGCAACCTGTCAGTCAGCTGAGATCCACGATGTTAAAGGACCCCCGCCTGAGCCTCAGGCTGAAAGAAGACCCCACAGGTCTATCGTTTGTGTGATAAATTACAGACCTGTCATTTGTGTGATAAATTACAGCACCGGGATTTGAACCCTGGTGCTCTACCCCACCGCCTGTGCCCCATTAGAGCCATAACTTGGCTGTATGGGCCAGTGGTTAGGACTCTGCTTTAGGAGGAAGAGCACCAGGTTGCAGCTGTGGCTTTGCAGCTGGCTCGGTAAGGATGCTTGGACTGATTCCTTAACCTCACTGTACTGACCTGACACTTGATGTGAGTAGGAGGAGAATGTGTCCAGAGATGAGCTTTGAGGTTTGCAGAGAAGGACGTCTCATAGCGAGACTGGGAACCACAGAGTATAATCCGAGGGGCAGCTCTGTGGCTCTGATATCACCACGTGTGTGCTGAGAATTGTCCTACGTTCTCTCTCTGTCTGTTTTCTCCTTTTCTTCCCCCCTTCCTTTCTCAGTCTGTAACATTTTTTAAAAGTAATTTTTATTGGAGTATAGTTGCTTTACAATGTTTTGTTAGTTTCTGCTGTGCAGCAAAGTGAATCAGCTGTATGTATACATATATCCACTCTTCTTCAGATTTCCTTCCAATTGAGGTCACCACAGAGCACTGAGCAGAGTTCCCTGTGCTGTACAGTAGGTCCGCATTAGTTATCTATTTTATACATAGTATCAATAGTGTATATGTGTCAATCCCAATCTCCCAATTCATCCCACCCCCTCCTTCCCTCCTTGGTAACCGTAAGTTTGTTTTCTACCTCTGTGACTCTATTTCTGCTTTGCAAATAAGTTCATCTGTAGCATTTTTCTAGATTCCACTTATAAGCGATATTATACGATATTTGTCTTTCTCTCTCTGGCTTACTTCACTCTGTATGACAATCTCTAGGTCCACCCATGTTGCTGCAAATGGCATTATTTCGTTCCTTTTTATGGCTGAGTAATATTCCATTGTATCTATGTACCACATCTTCTTTATCCATTCTTCTGTCGATGGACATTTAGGTTGCTACCATGTCCTGGCTATTGTAAAATCAAAACTACAATGAGGTATCACCTCACACCGGTCAGAATGGCCATTATCAAAAAATCTACAAACAGGGCTTCCCTGGTGGCGCAGTGGTTGAGAGTCCGCCTGCCAATGCAGGGGACACAGGTTCGTGCCCCGGTCCGGGAAGATCCCACATACCGCGGAGTGGCTGGGCCCGTGAGCCATGGCCACTGAGCCTGTGTGTCCGGAGCCTGTGCTCCGCAGCGGGAGAGTCCACAACAGTGAGAGCCCCGTGTACTGCAAAAAAAAAAAAATCTACAAACAATAAATGCTGGAGAGGGTGTGGAGAAAACGGAACCCTCCTATACTGTTGGTGGGAATGTAAATTTGTACAGCCACTGTGCAGAGCAGTATGGAGGTTCCTTAAAAATCTAAAAATAGAACTACCATACGACCCAGCAGTCCCACTCCTGGGCCTATATCTGGAGAAAACCATAATTCGAAAGGATGTAGCATTTTAAAATCTTACATTCTCTCCTCTTCTGACTGCGTGTCCTACCCATCCACTCATTCATTGGACAAACATGAACTGGGCGCTTAGAAAACATTGTGCTGGACACCAGGGAAATGCGAAGTGGGGACTTAGAGATAAATGCGTCTCAGCTCTGGCCTTTAAGAGGTTTGAAATCTAGTGAGAGGAGAAACACATCTAAACAACAAACTGAAACAGACACATTTACAAGTGTCTTAGAACAGAGGGAAAATCTGTGGGCCTTGGAGCCCCAGGGAGGATGGATTCTACTTAAAGGAGTTGCGGGAGGGGTAAGGAGAAGGTGGCATTTGAGGTGCTTCTTGACAGATGAGTGAGCGTCCGGGGTAGAGGAGGGAAGGGCGCCTTCCCCAGGGGGAGGTACAAGGTCACAGAGCGTGCTGGTTGGTCAGGAAGGCATGTGATGGGCTCAGGGAAGCCGGAGCACCAGGCTCCAGGCCAGGTGAAAGGAGGGTGGCATTGAAAGATGCGGGCCCTCACGGCCACTCACTCTCTCTCTTCCTTCTCTTCTCTCTCTCCTGTCCCCTTTGACTTTAGCTGAGCTCCTTTCTTCTCTCTGCCTGCCTCATCCTCACTATCCTTTTTCTCTCTGCTTGTCTACCTTTTTTCCTCTCTAGACTCTCTTTCTTTCTCTTTGCGGGGGCTAACAGGTTGCATGCTGGCTGGCCGTCCTGTGAGCTGGACCCACAGCCCCTGCAGCAGCCATGCCCGGGCTCCCAGCACCCATCCTGCAGGCTAGGCAGAAAGGGGGTGGGGCGTGCAGGTTTCCACTGTGCACCTCCATCCTTCGGTGACAGCCCAGACAATTTATACACCCTGTTGGCCGAGGCCGTATGTTGTCATAACCTGGGTCATTTCCTCATTTAATACCATCCATAAACTCCAATAAAGCTGTCCTGGAGCCCAGTAGTCCAGGGGAGGAGAGGCACTGGGTTTGGAAGAATAGGAGGGGGGACCAGGATGGGGACGGGGGTGGGCGGGAGGTGAGGGGCCAGTGGGGGGAAGATCGGAGGACTCGAGGCCGAAGCCCACGCCCCACCTGATGAGCGCCTTGTTTCCTTTCCTGCTCCCCACGTTTTGCCCCTGCCGCTGGCTGCAGTGTGTCAGATCCTTCCCAAGGGGGTGGTCGCTGTCCTGGGACCATCCTCCAGCCCGGCCTCCAGCTCCATCATCAGCAACATCTGTGGGGAGAAGGAGGTGAGTGCTGGCCAGGGTTGGGGGGCTCTCTGCAGGCTGGCAGCCTGTGCCCCAGGCCCAAAGATATCATGGATTCTTAAGGGCTGGAAGAGTGAATCAAGTCTGGTTGGTGTCACTAATAACATCAATACAAATAAAAGAACTGGGCCTTTGTTGGTCACTTACTTTTTTCAGGTTGCTTGGATGGAGGGGACTCAGAGGAAGAGTTTCGTAAGATTTTCAAGCTGAGCCCCTCCAAGTCTTGGAGTCCTGTGACAGGGGAAGGGGGTGTCCCTTGAAGGCGGCAGGTAGAGGGAGAGGCTGGGGAGGGTGGTGGTCCAGGGGAGGCCAAGAGGGCAGAAGTCTGAGCTCCACAGGAACAGCTGCGGAGTCTCTGTTTAGATATTGGGATTCTGGGGAAGAATGCCTTTGGGGCGAGGCCTTGCTACATTTTAGTGCTGAAATAAAGTTTGAAAACCTCTGTTTTGTAAGCTTTCTAGAAAAGAGATTTTATTTCGCTTTCTTCTTCATTCACCAATTCCAGGGTTTACTTCTCCAAAGTGTTGGGTCCATTCCCTCTAGCCTTCGTTCCCTGGGAGATAAAGATGGCCTGCTCCCTATTCCAGCAACTCTCTCCCTCCTTTTCCCCCAGAGGAAACAAATTGGAAACTTCAGAGATTCTATTGCCGGAATCTTTCCTAGTCCTTCTTGGAATCAATCAGCCCCTCCCCTTTCAGATACATTCCTGGGAGACAGTGGCAAGGTGACCACATAGCCTCCCAAAGGCCTTCTAGCCAGGTCTTTGGGGAACAGATGGAGCTTGGTGGTCAGGAGCTGTGGAGGGGCAGGGCGGAGGGACAGGAGACGGAAGGGCAAAATTGGCACCTGTCCTGGGAGCCTAGAGGCTCAGCCTTCCAGAAGCGTTAGCTCTGGGAGGGTCCAGTTCTTGCAATAGGATGGGGCACCTCCTTAGTGAGCTGCCCTCACCGAGGCAGTGGAGAAATAGTCAGGCCCCTGCTTAGCCCAGGCCCTCTGGAAGCCACTCCCTTGATGCTCCCACTTCTCTTATGATCAGAGGGCTTGGTCCCTGCGGCTTTGGGAAGAATACTGGTCTTCTTTGTTTTAGGAACGCACTCTAGGAATTGTTATCAGCACAGTAGAGTGCCCTGCGGTCCTAGCTCCAGTCCTGCAAGGGGTCTTACTTACCACGGCCCTGTAGGCTGAATCCTTGAGCTTCAGGCCATGCGCAGGGTCTGTGTTGACAACTCCCCATCCTTCCTCCCAGATGTCCTGAAAGATGACTCCCGAGCCAGCCCAGGCCAAAAAAAAGAGCTTCTGTCCCACTGCAGTCCCTTCCAGCATCTCCCAGGCCTGGGCCCCTGCAAGTTAGACCTGATGCTTCATTTAAATCTTTCTTGCCAGGCTCCACATAACAGCTCAGATCTGTGGCAGGTTGTTATTTCCCGGTTGCTCTGATCTTCACCAAGTGAGGTTGCCAAGACTTTGGCTGCCCATTTCCTCTTTTCTGCTCTCTCCTTTTTGTTCCCCCCCTCCCTCTTCCCCAGCAAACTTTCCTCCCTGTCCCCTACAGTCATCCCCCCCGTCCCCACTCCAGAATGGCCTCCTCTTGGTGTTCAGCAGCTATTTTATCTCAGCGAACACATCCCTTAACCCTGCTTGGCATTTCAGGCCGGAGGTGGAGACCCTGATTTGCACCCATCTTCCCATCCCGCTGCCCCGGACCCTGTGCCGTTGACCAGCCAGGCAGGCTGTGCTGCCCAGGGAATGGCCAGATGGTTACCCCTCCTTTGTCTGGTCATGTTCCTTCCAGAGCAACCTTCCCTCTCCATTCAGATTTTGCACTTCTACTATTTTATGAGGCTGAACTGCCTCGCACTGATTCCCTTCAGCTTCAGGGAAAAGAAATGGAGTTCTCACTGAGGAGTTCATTCTTTTAAATGCTGCTAAGATGTCTGCAGCCCCGGTGGCTGGCTGCTTCTGCCTTGCTGCCCTCCCCTCCATGCCGCTCACCTCTCCATCCCCCCACCCCTCCATGATGACTTCCGGGGATGCATTTGCACCTGCAGATCCGTCTTGGATTGATCTCTGTCCCAGAGAGAGACTCAGCAGGATTGGCCTGGCCATCCCTTTCGGGGCCCATCAGAGCAGCTGGCTGCCTCCGAGCAGCCTTCAAGATGCCAGGCTGTGCTGGAGACTTCGCACCAGCTCCCCTTCTTAGGGAGGCCCCTCAGCCCTCACCCCTTGCACATACAGACCTAAGAGCTTTTGCAGGAGCTTCAAGATTTGGGGAGAAAGGGGGAAGGGAATGAGAAAAGGCATTGCCTAAACACTTAGCCCACATGTTAGGAACTGAACTAGCACATCCTTCACATACAGGGTCTCGTTTTGTTCTCCCAAAGCTCAAAAAGCACCTGTTGTTTCTCCATGTTAATGAAGCTTAGCCAGGTTAAGCAGTTTGCCCCAAATCACACAGCAGAACCAGGATGCAAACCCAGGACTGTAGACTCTAAAACGCATTTTCCTGAGTCTTCGCTTTCCTGAGCCTTTTGCCTGCTTCATCTCTGGGATTGGTGGATCCAAGGGAATCTCTAAGGGTACTTTCTATGGGGGGGTAAGTTAGCTGCTGCTGGAACCCGGTAGGCTGGATGGCCACACGGAGAGGGCCTTGGGCAGAGATGCTCAGATGTGTAAGCCAGCCAGCCTGGCCACCCTGCCCCTGCCCAGCCTGGCCTCCATCTTACCCTTCTGTGACCTTTTTTCCTTTCAAGGTGCACTTGTTATTCATTTTAGACAGATTGTAAGCGTTGCAAAATATGGGAAGAAAGACCCTTTAGGACACACCCCAGGTCAACGTCGCTCTTTAATGTCGTTACTCACCAGTCTCTCTCCCCAGTTCTATGCTTTTCGGTCTCTGCTAAAAAATATTGGTTGCCCTCTCTCTCTGGTTCAAGGGCTAATCCTAGTTGAATTCAGGAATTTTCTCCCGAGTTTCTGCTAAATCTTTACCCTCCCCTCATCCCAGTCTCAGAGGAGCTCTGGTCTCTGGCTGACTTCTTTCAGAAGCTTAAAAGGATAAGGTAGCAGAATCCTACAGAGACCGTGTCAATGTCATCCCAGACTCTGGGCCAGGCCAGGCAGGGAAGACTTCTGCAATCACGTCTGAATAACCCATGCTAGGAACCAACCAACTCACCATCAGGAAGTTCTTCGTGCTGTCCACCCTCAATCTTACTCGCTTTCACATCAGTCCAAACCCATGCTCACAATAATCTGGCCCTCACACTGGGCACCCTAAGTGAGGATGAGGGTTGAGGTTTCAGCCCCATCTCTGATAGAGGCACAAGCAGCCTTTAGCTCTTCTGGCTCTGGGCACCAGGGTGACATAATAAAATCAAGGTGGATGGCAGCTTATTACGTTTTAACTTTCCTATTACCTACCCAGTAGCCTAAGCTTCCGGTAAAGCAGCCATTCCAGCCTGTTAATATCTCTTTCCTGGAGAAGAGAGGCAGAAGGCAGGGGCAGTGCCTCCCTGAAATGTCAGGAATAGATGCAGAGGGAAGCTGACACTGTCCTAATGAGGCCATAGCAGGCATTTATTTACCGGGCTCCATCCGGAGGCCCTCTAGATGGTTTCCCAGCCTGCAGCGCTTCCCCCTCCTCACGTAAGTCTACGGAGGAACCCATCCCAGGCCTTTAGCCAGGATGGGAGCTGGTTTATTTATCTGTTGGCTAGGCTGGGCTGAGGGGGCCCCTCCCTTAGTCCCCAGGGCATCTCTGCTCTGATTCATTAACCACACATCAAATAGTATAAGGATTATGCCTTCAAGAGCCATCTGTCTGTCTGCCCAGCAGCGGGCAGTTCTTCTGAGAATAAAGACCTATTGTTTTGTCTTCTCAGGGCCACAGACCCCAGCTCCAAGGTCCACAGTACATTTATCCAGGTCCCCGGCTGAAGGGTTTCCCATTCTGGGTCTCACGCGTTGTCATGGATGCCACATCATCTTCCTCCTGTGGAGTGGGTGCCCCGAGTCTTGCAAATTCCATCTCTTGCCAGGCAAAGTTCTTTTACAAAAGAAGCCACCCTCTGCAGCTTTGTCTCACTCATCCCTCTTTTCTTTTTGTCTCGCTGGTTCCGGATCTTCCCTGCTGCCCACTTTTGCTCCTCCGCCCAGGTCCCTCATTTCAAAGTGGCCCCGGAGGAGTTTATCAAGTTCCAGTTCCAGAGATTCACAACCCTGAACCTCCACCCCAGCAGCACTGACATCAGCGTGGCTGTAGCTGGGATCCTGAACTTCTTCAATTGCACCACCGCCTGCCTCATCTGTGCCAAAGCAGAATGTAAGTTTCCCCAGGCTGGCTCCACCCGAGATGGTCAGATCTTGTTGATTTCAACCTGATTGAATTGCCCCCCCCGGCTGCAGATGATACGCCAAGAAGGGGCGTGCTCCTTCCAATTGTGGGAACGACAACCAAAGGGTTCGGGGATTCCTGAGTGTCCTTGGCTGTTTTCCGTGTGTGTAGGTGAAAGAGAGAGAGCAGTCCAGGAACACCCTTTGCCAGAACTCCCTGTGCATGCGCGGAACAGAGAGGAGCTCAGTTACAGGGAGACTGGCCAACCACCAAGCCTTTTGGCATCTGCAAACGCAATTCCCACGTTTTCAGCCTCATTGTTGAGGAGCTACAAAGAGAGAGAGAGAAAACAAAAAATTAGATGCATTTGTCCTTGATGGGTTGAAGAGCTTCTTTCCTCAGAGAGTAGATTTTTCTGATGGAACAAGGTCCAAGGTCAATTCCCGATAAATTTTTTTTGTTTGTTTTTGCAAATGCAGGTTTTAGAAATGCATTTTCTCTGACTCTCAACTTGCGACATAAATTTAGTGTTTATGAGATTTAGCTAATTTAAGCCAGCACATTCCAGCAAATCTGTGCATCCGTGTGCTCCCGGTGACAGCTGTGCACCACACACAGTCAGACAGGTGCTGGCTACTGGCTACCACTGGGGCCCGGAGCCCGAGATGCAGGCGTCTGTGTCATGTGGCTCACCTGTGCAGGTCTTCCCCTGCGGGTCTGGGTGGGCTGCACTGGAAGAGGTTCGCCATCTCCATAAGGCTCCTCTCTATGGCTCCTCAGAACTGCTCTGCAGTGTAAGTCCCTCCTCCATCCTGGAATCCCTACAGCATCTGAAAACAAAAGCCCCCTCCCTGCCAAGGGTCAGAACCATCTTCTTTACGGGACCTCTGCACCTTACTGACTCCACTTGTACCTGCATTCATTTATTCAACACGACGCGATTATTTGCTCTGTGCTACCCAAGAAACAAAGTAGCTGAGTCCCAACTATGTATGCTTTTTGGATACCTTATTTAATTATTACAACAACCCAGTGGGTTTGGAAATGTTGGAATTCCCCATCTTAAAGTTTAATACAATGTATAGTCCAGTTCCTCAGTCTCTCTAGCCACACGTCAACTGCTCAATAACCACGTGTGGACAGTACAGATATAGAACATTTCTGTCTTCACAGAAAGTGCTACTGGACAGCGTTGTTTTAGATCATAAGAGTTTTATGGACAAAGCGTTTTGTGGCTAAAAAAAGAGAGAAGTGTTTAGATAACACTTCGTTCTCTCTCTCCCTCGTGGAGATTTTCAGCACACATTAGCATGGACACCCTGAGTTGTCCTGTGGCCAAAACAACTATTTACCTCAGCATCTTCCAAATAGGTTTGATCATATGCCCACCAAGGGATGCTGATCTCAAAGCTCACAGGATGCTAGCATGTGATGGAACAGAGCTGGGATATGTTGCATTCCACCAGGTGGCCCTCCTCATGTAGCATCCTCGCAGCATTGAAAGGTATAACAGAATCAAGGATTCTCCCCCGGAAATTTCTGCCACAAGCCCACTCAGGCAGGACTGAACTGGCACACCCCAGGCACCCAGCGAGAATGTTGAGAGACAGAGGACAGGCTGTAAATATGCCCAGGCAAAGATTGTCCTGCAGTCCTCATCTGTGCTGGCTACAGCGTCTCACCAACCTGACAGGAAGTTCTTTCTTGTGTCTAGCCACAGTCCCTCTTGCTTTGAAGCTGAGCCCTGTTTCCTCTGCTTCAGCTCTTACTGGGCTTTGGGAAGTAAGTTGTTCAGATGTTTAACACCTGCTGTGTGCCAAGTGCCATGCTAGATACTGTTGCCTCCTAGCCCAGGGCTATTTCCACTGGAATTGACATTCTCTGACATTCTAACAGTTCCTTGCAGATTGCAAAGCACTTTCACTTATGTTTTCCCACTCTACCTCCCTCTTTCCCAGTCATTCTGAGCTGAGCAAAGAGTCTTGGAGCTGCTAAGTGACTTGACTTTAAGGTCACGAAGCTGGTACATGACAAAACCAAGACTCTTAACTCTGGTCCTCCAACTATGAGCCAGGGCTTCCTCCTCCGAGGCCCCTCCCACCCTCCTGGGCTGCACCAGCAGACTCAGAGGAGCAGCTCGGGGTGGGCTGTACCCAGCAGGCACAGTGTCCTTTGAAGGGCAGAGATCTCCCTGGAGCAGTGTGTCCCCTTGCTCCATTGAGTAGGGTGCGGGATGGCTGAGCACAAAGTTCTGGAGAGGATGAGCCTGCCCAAGTGCTAGAGAGGCCGGCCCACCTCCCAGGGGAGACGCATCAACCACACAGTGCTGCTCCGAGGACTCATCTGTGGAGGCTGCTGAGTGGCTCTGGCCCCACCTACCGGGGGGAGGGAAGGTGGGGCAGAGCAGGAGAAGTTCAAGGGCAAAGAGGATTCAAAATCTAATCAAAGGCTCAAGAAATGAGGGACTGAAGGGAAATGCAGCTCAGAGCTTGGGAGGAGACACTCTTCCATCTTCCTTATTAATGCAGGGCCAAGAGACGCTGCAAGTCGAATTAGGAACAGGAATCTAATTCTATTTTCCTGCTGTCAAAATTAAGCATAACAGAGATCATTCCCTGGGGAATCATGCCATGTACTCTCCTTCTTCCCCAAAGTAGATTTTCAATAAGCAGGTTTTGGACCAAGTAGAGTTGTACTGTGGATTACTTTATTTTTCTTTAATGGGGGGAAAAAAATTAGAACATCTCTGCAAGTACCTAGTTCTAGTGAGGCTGGGGGAGGAGAAGTGAGGAGCCCAGGCACGGCCATCTGGTCAACCCCGCGGAGCCCGGGGACAGGGGGAGTTTGCTGTTAGGGGACTTCCTAGGAAAGTTGGGGTTCCCCACTACTGTCCCCAAGGCCCCTTTGGTGAGCCCTGCCACAGAGTTACCTTTTGAGACACTCAGGCTGGACCCAGAGCCTTTCACTCTTCGTGGCCGCAAGTATAATATTCCGTGTATTTTCCTGGTATCATTGTACATAGCTCAAATCAACTTTTTTTTCAGACTTGCTTTGGTGTTTCTAAGTATTTTAATGTCCTTTTTTTGTGGTTCCAAGTCCTGAGCCCCTATACCCTCTGCCGTTTATGTGCTACCTGTGTGATCTTGGCAAAGTAGACTTAGGCACTTGCTAGCCTCTGTTGTCTCGTCTATAAAATGGGGATGAGGCTTCCTCCCTCCCAGGGTGGTTGAGGGGATAAAATAGGATGACACACAGTGTATAACAGCATCCACACCTAGGGAACACACAGCACACATGGTTTTAACTCTCTTTCCTTCCTGGAATCCCTTTTGAACAAGGTCAGGCCAGGACCTGCAGTGGCGTGACCGGAGTTCCGCTCTAGCCTTGTAGCATCCCTGTGTTGGCTAAACTTGGTCCAGATGTTGGAGAGGAGAGACTCTTGTCTCCTGGGGAGGAAGTGCGGCTGAAAAGAAACGCAGGCTGGTTCAGTAAAATGGGAACCGTCTTTGCAGGCAATCCAAGCTGCTCCACTACTCATGAGCTGTGTGATGTGAAGCAGGTCACTCTACCTCTCTGAGCTTTAGTTCCCTCCCATGTAAAGTGGGGATAATAGTGCCTCTCAGGGTGATTGGGTGGAAGGTATCTGGGCCCAGAATGTAATACACATTTAATTACTGTTACTTTATCCTGCAACCCTGGGTGGAGGACTGGTGTGTCGGGAATGGTACCCAGAGTCCCGTGTGAATAGCTGGGGGACGAGAGGGGCAGTAGTTGGCCTTTCTAGTGCCACCCACCCAGGAGGCACTGTGAGAGAGCTTTTGCTTACGGTGATACAAATTAACCACTTACAGAACACTTACTGTATAACAAACACTCTGCTGAGGGCTTGAAATTATCTCATTTAAACCTCACGTTAACCATATAAGATGGGCTCTATAGACATTTTTATTATATGGGTGAAGAAAAGAGAGATTAAGTCCATTTTCAAGGTCACATGGTTCTTGTTACCCCCTCTCCCTGCATCTCCGAACACTGTAGAAGAGACAGAAGTGAGGGACCATTTTTCCTATTTTATGGGAGGACTGAGGCCTTCTTCCCAGGCAACTCAAGTGGTGAATCAGAGGCCAGAACTTGGAATCAGAAACCTGGGTTTGGACCTTGGCCAGTTAGTTCTGTGATCTGTCCCAGCATCTCTCCTGCTGCAGTGATTTGGTCTCTACCCAGGAATAATGATAATAACTGCTTCCAGGGCACTTGTAGGGTTAAATCAATAGTATGTGAAGAAGCTTAGGAAACAGTGAAGGCAGTTCTCAGGGCAGGGATGCCTCCTGGGCCCCAGTAATTAATAAACCAACAAACACCCTGAAGTGGAGAGGCCGAGGGGAGCACAGAGGGCAGGTTCTCCCCACGCCCATCCTTGCCGTCAGAGAAGGGGGCCGCCTCCATGGCCGAGCAGGCAGCAGGTGGGCCTCCTGGGACTGAGAAGTCTCAGCCTCCTCCTCCGTCCCCTCTCTGTCTCCTCCTCTGGTCCCCATAGTCTGGCCCTTTCTGTCCTTTCTTGGGGCCAAGCCCAGGTGTGGGATGGGACAAAACCAAGAAGCAGGTGAAACACGTACGTGGTTCAGGCATTTGAATTTGTTCCGTGCCCCTGCCCCACTGACAACACGTCGGACCCTCCTCCCTCTCTCTCCATCAGAATCTGCTCCCTGGAAAAACAGGACGTGGAAACCGTACACCCGAGGCACTTGCACCTAGCAGGGGGAGGAGACTGGAGATGTACCAGGTTTAGGGCACAGTGCATGGTGGTGAACTCACATCGTCTCCCTACATCCTCACCATGATCCTCTGGTCGGTATTCCATCAGCTGCCTCCCACAAGATTTTAAAGTGTCGCCCCTGCTGGGAATATTAATATTTTCCAGAACCAAAGCTTGCAGCCCAGGGAATCAGCCAGTGGAGAGGAGGGATGCCCTTGACATGACTATTTATTCTTAATTTTTGATGCAAAGGTCCTCTGTGTCCCCTGTAGACCCATCCCTTAGGCGTTTGTGTCCTTGTCCTGCAGACCTGTGTAACCCCTGCTGTGCCTTTCTCAGCCTCTCCGTCCTTTTCCTCCCCGCCCCACCTGGCCCCTGGGTCCCAGTCCCAGAAGCCAGTCTCCCTCTTTCTTCCTAGAACAGCCAGCCTACTGGGTTTCACATCATTCCATCCCATTGCATACTGAGCGAGACTCATAGGTTCCGCAGGTCCCGCTCAGCCTTGGCCTCGGCAGGCAGACTCGCTGCTGGGCCAAGGGTCCCTCAGGAGAGGAGGGTCAGGGTGGAGGTGGAGGGGAAGCAGGGAGAGAGCAGCTTTTAACCCTTCTGGTGGCATCTGCCTTTGGCAAATCCCTTAGTTCCATGAAACAGATAGAGGTGAGGAGAGCGACAATTGGAAAATACCAAACTGCACTGAAAAACTCTCATCTTCTTTATGTAACTAAACCACTTTTCCTCTTCTGCAGATGCTTTCCTCTACCTAGAATAAAAAAAGGATCCTTTTCTGATTCATAAAGACTCTCTGGGCTGGAAAGACATCAACATTTTTGTAGTTCAGCTTTCCGACCCCTGGTTTCATTCCCTCTACAGCCATGCTCAACTGGGGCTTCAGTCTTTCCTTGACTACCTCCAGCAATGGGGGACTCACTCCCTCCTGACGCAGCCGACTGCCTCTTTAGATGGTTCCAACAGAGCTTCTTCCTTATCATAGCTAAGTGTGTCCCCTGCGACTTCCATCCATTCATTATTTCTGGGGTTAGCCCTTGACTACAACTCAAGAGCAGGTCTGTCTTATGACAGCCCTTCCCCTCTTCCTCAGACCAGGCACCCACTTCCTTCAGTGGCTCCTCAAGTGACGTGCTGTCTGTCCCCACCTGGCAGTGCTGCTGCCCTGATCTGTGAGGATGCAGAGTCTCTCTCTTCCCCCAGAGGTCTGTGTTCAGTCCACCAGCAAGCACCGTGCGTCCCACCTCACAGTGGGGATGTGCCGAGGAGTTTGAAATAGGAGCCCTGCCTAACACTGTGAAATAATTACAGCACATGTTATCTATCATAATACATGCATATATGCATAGCATATGCTATCAAATGTTTCATATGGTTTATAACCAAGGGCTGTATTCTGTGAATTGGATAATAAATCCTGTGTGAGTTGGGAGAAGAGAGAAGTGGGTGGGGGCTGGAGATCGGAGAGAGGGTTTGGGGGAGGAGATGGGGTGAAGGACTGTTGGGATGTGAGTGAGTTGGGGGGGGATGGATGGAAGCCAGATTGGGGGGGCGCCTTCTGGGTGACAGACACTGTTCTGCTGACTTGCCATCCTCTGACTCCCGCTGTAAGGTAGTCTTGACGCTTATCTCACAGATGAGGAAACGGAGGGGCAGAGGGGCAGAGAGAATGGCTCACACTAGCTAACCTACGGGCGGTGCAGGAGCTGGGATTCACGGCCCACCTGGTGCTCTTTCTGTTCCTTCAGGTGCAGTGCAGCCTGGGAAAGGGAGTGACTGGGTAGGAGATCCTGGGGACAGTTGCGGACCTCCCAGGGACTCGCTGCCCTTCTCCCCTGCCCTCCCCTGGGCCTTCCCTGCCTCCCTGCAAACAGTGTTGGATGAGAAGGGGAAGGGATGCTGCTTCCTTGTTTAAAAGGCAGCAGAGCACCCCAAGGGGGAGCGGGGGGTGGGGCATGTGGGCATCTATTAGAGCAGGGTCCCCAGTTTCCCTGACACGTTGGGGCTCTTTTACCCGGGAGCTCAGTGCACCTGCCAGCTTTAACGGGATGAAGGGTCCCTGGGCTGCCTTTGCCAGGCTGCTCCGTGCTGTGTGTAATTGTACTGTCACGCCCCAGGCTTTTGTCTTCTCCCACTGAACTCACTGCCCATCTGAAGGATCCCAGGGGATTTGGCCTCTCTCCCCATCAGGCTCCAAAGATTCTCCCTGCTGCATTCCAGGCCCTATGGGGGTTCACACCCACCATTCCTCCGTTACTCATACCTCCAGCTGCTCCCTTAGAGCGTGTCCTGGCAGATCTTTCCTTGAGCCAAGGAGAAGGCCACGACTTCAGCAGCTCCAGCTCTGCGGCCTCCCCGACCTCCTTATCCTTTGGATCGGGTGCTCAGACCTTTGTCCAAGTGGGATTTTGCTTTTCCCATCATCTCTGAGAAGATGTGAATATTCTCTCCATTTTACAGACAGGACACAGTGGAGCTACCCCATAGGAAACCAGATTTTCAGGCCACCAAACAAAATAGGAATATCATTTGGGTTGGGTTTTTTTTTTTTTTTTCATTTTTATTGGAGTATAGTTGATTTACAATGTTGTGTTAGTTTCAGGTGTACAGCAAAGTGAATCAGTTATACATAGATCCACTCTTTTTTAGATTCTTTTCCCGTGTAGGCCATTACGGAGTATTGAGTAGAGTTCCCTGTGCTATACAGCAGGTCCTTATTCGTTGTATTTTATATATGGTAGTGGGGATATGATTTGAACTTTGCTGTAGACTTAGCTACAGGTTCCTGGCCTCTAAGCTCCTGAGGGCAGGGTCTGTACCGGATCCATCTTCTTTGCTGGTGTCCTATTGGCCGGGTGCCGGGCCCTTAGGACAGTGACTGCTGGATGAACAGACATGTACCTTCCTCCCTCTTCCTTCTGCCTCACTGAGTCACCATTCCTGACCTTTGGGTTCTTGCAGGGATGAGTAGACACAAAAGAAGTAACACTGATTCTACACGTGCCAGTTCCAAGTGTGCTTTCACATAGGATCTCAGTGAGTTCTCACCTGTTATGCCCATTTTACAGATGAAGAGTGGAGCCTTGAAGAGGTTAGGTGGTTCTCAAGGTCACACAGCCAGTGAGGGTTGACCCTGAGCTTGAATCCAGATCTTCTGCGTCTGGGTTGGCAGGAAGTGCCCTGGCAGCATCAGCGCCACTCTGGATGGAAGCCAGTGCTGAGGGGCTGGGAGGGACACCGATAGCAGCAGGGGGTCTGTACAAGCCTCTACTGAGGCCTGTTTGGGAAGGAAGGAAAGGCCAACCCGATGCTGGGCTTGCGCGGCCTGGGTTTCTGAAGCCTCTTTGTGAATAGCAGGCCCTCCGGGGGCTCCCTGCTCCCTGCTGCAGCCTCCAGCTCCTGGGACCACCTTCTCAGGACCCGGGGGACGGGAGTTAGGGGTTGACCCCACCTTCCGGAGCTCCAGTCTCCATCATGCCAGGCCCGTGGGCTCTACCCTGCTCCCTTTTCCTTGTTAACACGGCACACCAAGGCTTCCCCGCCAAAGCCCAGAGATGTGTGTCTCCAG